>NC_056523.1:285022831-285116310 GCF_019175285.1 Sceloporus undulatus
ATACACTCATACTTACCCTATATAAGTCAGAAATCTAAAATTAGAAAATTCTTTTATAATATTTGACATATAGGAAAATTGCATAATACCAGTTGTGCATAAAATGTCTGAATAATATTGATACTCTGTTTTTTAAATATTTCCCGACATAACTTGGTTGTTTTTTTTTAATGGATTGTTCTATATTAGGTCAGCAATAGAGTTCAGCAAAGGAGGAGATATCCAATGTATAGTGAACATCATCAAACAGAAGTTGTGTTGTTCCCAAGAGAATATGAATGACTATTTCGCTGTGTAAATTTACAGCGCTTTATAAATAAAGGTTAATAATAATAATAATAATAATAATAATAAATCGAACTATTTTCAATACAACTCATTTTATATTCTCAAAAGTGTTCTCTGTGTTCCAAAGTTCTGTAAAAGGGATACTAACATTCTGAATATACTTTGCTGGATAGAACCTCATCCTATAATTTAATACAATCCATAATTTTTATGCATCAGAATTCATTACCCCCACATTCATTTCACATTCATCCAGGCTTGAAATCAATTACTTCCAGTACTAGGCATTCATTTCCATGCTGCTATTAACATGTTTCATATAATGTTATAATGCTTAGTTTCCTTCAATGACGTATTTAAATGCTGATCTGTTGGATCTCACACCCTCTGAGAATGCCTGGAAATGTGAGAGAAAGACTAGTAAAAAGCTGCTTTAGGACATGCCTTTAGATTCTTCTCTCTGGTATTTTTCTCCACACCCACCTTGCTGATTGAAGAGCCCCCCTCCCACACACACACACTTTCTTAAATTTTGTGTTTATATATGTCATTACAAATACCCATAATGCTCATGAAAAATTCAGCAGCCACAGTAACTGCTTACCAAAACCTTTCTTTCCCAAAGATGATTGCCTCGTTATTGTAGCTTCTCCCTCCCTTCCGCTTTCTCTTTCCGCAAATAAAATGCATGTTTATTTTGAGTAGGATATATACATACATAGATATTCTCTCACACACATACACATATGATGGATCTGGTTTGAAAGCAGCCATCACTATCCTGGTGGGCCTCCTCCCACGTTATGGAGTGCATATCTTATCATCTAGAGCTAACAGGCACTGCCTTTGCTGCCAAGGGAATGACAGTTGTAATCCACTATTTCTAAAGAGAACAAGGTAGAGGAATATATAAAGAGCTTGTGATGAAATTAAAGCAGTTTTTACAACTGTATTCCTAATACTTGTCTGTAATAATTTTCTCAAGCTAGTCTCTGGTATACTCATGTAAGTATCCTACTTTACAAAGGAATGTCCTCTGTTTGAAGGTGTCCTTGGAAGGGCTGTCAAATCCAAGTTGGATTTCAAGATAAAGGACTCCAGGAAGAGTGAGCATGGCCCTTGTCTATTAGTTGTCAGCATCTGGACAGCAGGCTAAGGCTGCATCTGCACTGCAGAAATAAAGCATTTTGACACCACTTTAACTGCTATCATGTGGAAGCTTAAGGTTTGTAGTTTATTGTGGTACTCTGACAAAGCTCTAAATATCTCACAAAACTATAAATCCCAGAATTCCATAGCATTGAACCATGGCAGTTAAAGGGGTGTCAAACTGCAATGCAGTTTGGAAGATGAACTGGATTTCCATTAAGTTTATGCTATTTTCAAATTTGCGCCTAAAGATATAAATTAGCATACACAAATATTTGTCCTCTTTTGTCTTATTGGTGGATTGGTGCATTTGTTCTTTTTTATGATGTAACAATCACCATCAAGTATGAGTCTCTCTGTGTGTGTGTGTGTGTGCATGTGCTAGTTTTTCAAATTATACTTGAAGCAGCTTATGAGAATGAGAACGAAATCATCCCAATATGGGTACAACAAAAATAATAATTATATCAAAACCAAAAAAAAAAATTCATAATACAATATTTATATCCACATTGGCAAATTCATTACAGCTAACACTTCTCAACCCCCCATGCACCATTTCATAAATAAGAACAATAATCAAAATAAGTAAATAAATAAATCAACAAGTAAATCATTTTATGAACTTACTCCATTCCCTAGTATATCAGTAGGAATTTGATATCAGTATTCCAGTGTTACAACCTAAAACAATTAAGTTCAGAATATTGTATTACATTACGTTTGAACAGTGTCACAGAAACTAGAGCTGCATTGATCTCACTCATAGCCACCAGCAATTTTAGTGCAAGATCCATCAAACAGCATTGTTGTTTAGGCATCTCAGCAAAAAGAGCTTTAGTCATTCAGGCCAGCTGGAGGTGGGCCAAACTGGAAAGCATCTTGAATTCACCAGCAAGCTGAAGCAAAGTTTTTTGTGGGTTTTTCGGGCTATGGGGCCACAAAACCCACCAAAAACTATGGATGCCGGCCACGAAAGCCTTTGACTTCACATTAAGCAAAGTTACTGAGAAGGAAGTCAATTTTTCCCACTACCTTAAATAAGAGATTAATTGCCTTAAAACAAAATATTTTGGATTCTTTGCAGTCCACTGTATTGATACACTGTTTGAAATCCAGAGTCTGAAACAGGACTGGACAGTTGTGAGAAAATATCTTCTGATGAAAACTATAGATGGAGATTAATTATCCAGTCCACTTTGCAGTGGTTCAGTAAATAAAAAAGCCCAAGTTTTGTTTTGTTTTTGGGGGAAAAATCCATAGATTGCCTGCATTATCTCTGATGCTGATTGAGAAACAATAAAGGGAGAATAATGAAAAGCTGTTGCAAGGACCCCTCCCCCCCTTTTAGACACACACAGCTACTATTTATTTCTTTTGGGGAATTATATTGTGTACAGGATGTGGATTAACAAATGGTCTGATCTGGCTAACTGGCTATTAAATGGCATTCAGGACAGCAATGTAAAATTAATGATAATGATAATAAAAAAAACCCAGGGTTATGGATGTTATGGAAATCATATTGCAATCAAAGATCCGCATTTAAAAAAAGAAACTGTATGAAAATCACCAAAGCCTTCTTCATTTTAGGAGCCATTCCTCCTGACTGTATTGTGGGGTTTGTTTGTTTTTTGTTTGTTTGTTTGTTTGCTTGTTTCCTCTGAGAGAAGAGAATGAGTGGCTTTTCAAGGCATATGTGGTTTGTAGGCAATTTCATATATTTATATTCTGCAGTAGGAAATTTCTAAATAATGTGGCTGGTTCTGCATTACGTAGTGAGTTTGCTCAGCAGTGAAAGCTCAAGCTCATTAATGCTTTTGGGGGACTGGGGCTGTCACTAATGCAGCCTAGTTTCCTCATATATATAAAGAGATATTTCCAGAATGTGGTTTTGGATGTGTTTTTTTAGGGGGGGACATTTTTTATTTTTTGCTATTTCTATATTTCGTCTAGTATTCATCTTCAACGTTCTTCTGATTTCTTTTTTCCCCCTCCTTCATGCCTTCTCTCCCTCTCCCAGAATGCTCTGGGCCATTGGGAATTGAAGGAGGGATCATTTCAAACCAACAGATAACTGCATCATCTACCCATCGTGCTCTTTTTGGGCTCCAGAAATGGTATCCCTACTATGCGCGACTAAACAAGAAGGGTCTTGTAAATGCTTGGACTGCAGCAGAAAACGACAGATGGCCATGGATTCAGGTAACAGATGGTGCTGCGTGAGGGTGGGTGGTAAGAACTCTCCTAGCCTGTGTTGCCAAAATCATTTAAGTAACTGATGAAGACAAATGGTAAAATAATATTATCATTCTTATTTGCAACCTTAACTGAGCTCAGACTTAGAAGAAGGTGCTTTCAAGTGTTACTAAGTTCCCCCTTATCAAAAAGCATGAACACAAATGTTTTCTAAACATGAGTAATAGTTCACAATGATGTGTAATAATAATTTTTAAATGCCCTTTTAATTCAAATGCTTATGGCATGCATGTACTTAGCAGGACAACTTGTTGTATACAAAGCTTGCTTGGATTGGTCAGCTCTCCTTGACTGTCCAGCCCTCCCGGTCTCCAAGACTATCAGAGCAGTAGTGTAAACACGGCTCTTTTTTCCATACCCCAGGTGTCCCAGATGCCTGCAGCTTGCTCCGCCTTTCACTTACACCTTTCCGGTGAGGCACCGCCTCACCTCATCATCGGGACTGCGTTAAGTCACTTCTTTCCACAAATCCTGGTGAATGGATTTTCTTCTACCGTACTTGTACATCACCGCTCTTGCTGCTTTCATAGGGTCACGGCATATGGTGGGGATGTGGCCACAGCCGTTTTTGAGCTCCCCCCACCATATGCGGTAACCACAGATTCTCCAGTCCAGCTCGGAAGTTTTAGCACCAGCCCTATAAGATGATACCCGGCGTATAAGACGACCCCCGACTTTTGAGAAGATTTTCCTGGGTTAAAAAGTAGTCTTATACGCCAGAAAATACAGTAATTCAACTGGAATTAGGAAAATACAGTATAACTTTTTAAAATACAACATCCGTCGTTGCACTGCAATCTTCTTATTCCTGAAACTTTGTATTTATTAGACAGTGTATTCACTCAACAATGAAAACAGTATCAATGGAAGGAGGATCAGGTTTGCTTCTCATTTAAGCAGCTGGGTAGACAATTCTGTAAATACACTTTTCCTTGTAATTCAGCAAATAATAAGGACCAGAGACTTTTTAAAATTGAAAGTCTGTAATTATGGATAGGGAACAATAATCTCCAATGCAGCCAGACCTTCACAGTTCTTCAATAGCTGGTCCTCAGCTGTCCTCAACAGGCAAAAGTCTATTTAAAGCACAGCAGGCACTCAGCAGGCTACAGAACTGTTGAAAGCAATGATTAACCAGCAACAGCTTTAGGCTGTAATCCTATAACCTGTAATATCCGCAAGAGCTTGGGAAAGTTAATTTTTATTTTAAATAGATTTTCCAAAAATACCCAGGTAGTATGGCAGCTGATGAAGGCAGCTATGAGGTCTTCTGAGTTTTACTCCCAAAAGTCACTTTTCTCTGCTCTCATGCACAGTTACCTAGGAACAGGTTCCATTGTACTCACTGAGATTGCTTCTGATGAGCATATATAAGATTTTACTGTTTGGTCCAAAACACACTGTATAAAATAACCCAGTGAGACCTCTTTAACTGCTCAGTGCTAAGGAATTCTGGGAACTGGAGTGTAGAGATAACCCTGGTGGCGCAGTGGTTAAATGCCTGTACTGCAGCCATTCACTCAAAACCACAAGGTTGCGAGTTCAAGACCAGCAAAAGGGCCCAAGCTCAACTCAGGCTTGCATCCTTCTGAGGTCGCTAAAATGAGTACCCAGACTGTTGAGGGCAAATTAGCTTACTTGCTAATTAGCTTACTTGCTGTTCACCGCTATGATCTTTGGAATAGCGGTATATAAATAAAAAAACAAAAAAAATTTAGCTTTCTCTGTCAGAGAGCTCTACAATTCCCAGGATTCCCTAGCACTGAGCCAGGGCAGTTAAAGCGGTCTCAGACTGGATTATTTCTGCAATATGTTTTGGACTTTAGTTTCATTCGATAGTTATGTGTATGTGAAACAAAATGACTACGCAGAGTTCCTTACATATTACTTTAATTTACACATCTCTGCAACTGAAGCACTGCCAGATCAGGATGGGTAATAATTACATTTTTTAAAATGAGAACTTGCCAAATTTTCCAAACTTTTTCTACCATGATTTCCATGGAAGGAACTTGATATTTTTTTTAAAAAGAAAAAGAATGTGGGTGAAAGTGAACCTGCCAAATTCGCCCAAGGATTTGAGTTCTTAAATCATCAAAATCTTGTTTTGAATTCCTGTTCATCCAGCCAAATGTGTGATAGTGATTCTGAGTTGTCACTTTTCTTTCTACATGGGAGGTAATATGACATTATCCATATTTGTTTGTTTGTTTGTTTGTTTGTTTGTTTTATTTCATGCTGCCTCGGATTGTTCTGGGATTCTTTGGAAGTTTTTAAACATTACCTGGATGGCATCTCTAGGGAGTGTTTTGATTTTGTCTTCCTGCATGGCAGATGGTCAGCCTAGATGGCCCTTGTGGTCTCTTCCAGCTCTATGATTCTATGATTTATATGCCACCTTTTCCCCAGAATTGGACCCAAGGTGGCTTCCAAAGAGATTCAGTTAAAATGCCTTAATAATATTTTAAACACAATTAAAATAATATCTATTATATAATATAAAATCTTTTAAGAGCCACACAAAAGATTAATATAAAATGATAAAAGATTAATCAATAAATAAAGTACAATAAAATACCCCATGCTTACCTATTAAAGGCCTACTAAAACAAAAAGGGCTTTGCCTGTCAGTGAAAGGAAAGCCGGCGGGGGGGGGGGGGGGGCAGCCCAGCTTCCCTTGGAAAGGTATTCCAGAAAGTGGGAGCAGCCACTGGGAAGGCTCTGTTTTGTAGCCTCACCAAGTGAGACTGTGATGATGGAAAGACCAAGCTAAAGCCTGCCCCTGAAGATCTTAGCATTCTGGCAGGTTCATATGGGCAGACAGGGTCTTTCATATAGTCTATAGCTCATGATCAACATTTTGATTTATGCCCACAAACAAAGCAGTAGCCAGTGAATCTGTTTTAACAAGGGAATCATATGTTCCATATAATTGACCCTAGTCAGCATTTTGGACCCACTGAAGTTTCTGAACAGTTTGTAAAGGTAACCCCACATAGAGTATTCTACAGTAGTTCATATGGATTGGAATCAAGGCCTGTATCACCACAGTCAAATCTGACATCTCAAGGAATGTGCATAGCTAGAGCACAGGTTTTATCTGTGCAAATGACAGGGCTGAAATTTGGCATCCAGGACCAGAGATCATCCCAGGAAAACACCCAAGCAGTCAGCCTGAGATTTCAGGGGGAGTGTAACATGTCCAGCACAGGAAGAGTACCTATTTCCTGAGCTGCCTTTGGACTGATCAGGAGCACCTCTGCCTTGTCTGGATTAGGTTTCAGTTTGTTTCCCTCATCCGATCCATTACTGACAACAGAGATTGGTTCAGTACTGAGACTGCTTCCTTGGAACTGGGAGGAAACAAGAGATGCAGCTGAGTATCATCAGGATACTGCTGACATTGCACCCCCAAACTCCTGATTACCTCTTTTGGCAGTTTTATGTAGATGTTAAACAGCATGAGGACAAAACAGAATCCTTTTTGACCCACAAGCCAACAGCCAGGGAGCCTACCAGGAGTCCCCCAGCACTATCTTCAGAGTTCACCCCTCCAAGAAAGACTAGGGAATTACTACATAACAGTGCCCCTAAATCCTATCTCAGAGAGGTGGCCCAAAAGGATACCATGGCCAATGGCATTGAAAGCCACCAAGAGATCCAATGGAACCAACAAGGACACACTCCCTCTGTCCAGTTCCCTGTGAAAGTCATCCACCATGGTCTGTCTCCATCACATAACCAGGCATGAAGCCAGAATGAAATGGATTTTGATAATCTGTTTCATCTAGAAACCCCTGGAGCTGGGAGGCTGCCCCACACTCCAGAACCTTGCTCAAGATAATCCATCTCTTCCAGACCCCACCCAACTCTAGTCTCTCTAGTGGGACTAAGTTGAATTTAGCTACTTTGGATGATTGAAAAATGCAGTGAATCATAATAACTAATGAAAATTTGTAGATACCTTTATCAATTCATTGAAAAGAATATGAAAGCTTTTTAAAATAAAAAGTGGGAGAGAGCAAAAATAGAAGATATGTCCTTTTTTGCTGCTGTTGGAAGAAAACATTTGGGAGCAACATAATTTTAATCCTTGGGAGAAAAAAACTGTGAATAAAAACTGTTCCTGCAGAATGCAAATTTATCTGACATTTGATGAACCTTTAAATTGTAGCTTATTTCAGTATTATAACTTCAGATATAATTTCTAAAAGAAAATTCATTGTAATGGGCAATGTTCCCAGCGAATATAATTGCAAGTAGACCTCTAGATATTTTTCTTGTGTGATCCATTAGTATTATCCATTACTATGTGCATTTGTTCCTCTTCATCTGTTGCATGTTAAATGAAAGATTCAGGCACTTTTTAAAGAAGTCCTTTATAATGTGTTGTTTTCACCATATTCTTTAAGGTGCATGACATACGGCAACCAATAAATAAGAAGTTGCTTTTTCATGTCTTCTTCTGAACCAAGTGAATACTGAAATTATTGCTCTGAATTTCCACTCACAGTATGTAATTACTGCTGGAACTACAATGCTTGTAATTGGCTTGCCATTTAAAGGGTCAGTGGTTATGGAATTAAAAGCAAATTAAAGGGAGACTTAGAAATATTTAACTTTAAAGCAGTCCTTATAGATTTACTCAGTTAATAAAATAGCATTCATGTTAAGCAGTTACTGCTTCATTAGGAACATTGAGGTGGTTATCACACTACTCAGTTGTTTGGTGTTGTTCCATTTGAAAACCACTTCTCCTGTACTTTGAAAGCTAGTGGAATAGCAATTTGCTCTTTCACACCATCAATGCATTTGTACTTCAGTGGTGTTAGTTACCATGTTTGCTTTTCACACTTGAAATATGATAATATACTTCACACCACCCTGTTGCTCTGTATGCAGCTCCAAGGTTGGTGTTTTAAAAAAAAGAAAAAGAAAAAGAAGCTGTATTTACACAATGACACAAATGTGGAGTTATATTCTGATGCTATAATGCAACACACATACCCAGTCCCTGACCATAAAAACATACAAAAAGTGAACAGTAAAATAGAACTACACTATTTACAATATTAAAACAATTCATACCTCACATTAAAAGATTAATGCAATTAAAATGATAAAAATATTTTTAAAAAAATCAGTTAAACACACCTCCAGCCCATTCTTTAAAAACTTTCTGTTTTCAAAGCATGTCTGAATAAAAAGGTTTTAGCCTGCTTAAAGAACATTAAAGATGTTCCCATCATGGGAAAGGAATTCCAGAATCTAGGGTCAGACACTGAGAAGGTCCCCACATGTGTCCCCATCAACCGTGCTTGCGATGGTGATGGGACTGAGAGAAGGGCCTCTCTTGAGGATGTCAGAGCCTGTACCAGCTCATACAAGGAGATTCCGTCTGCCAAATAGCCTGGATCCTGAGCCATGTATGGCTTTATAGGTCATAAGCAGCATTTTGGATCATGCCAAGAAACAAACTCCCAGCCAGTGGAGCTGTTTCAATAGAGATGGATTACTTGTCCCAGTTAACAGTCTGGCTGCACGTCTTTGGGCCAGCCGAAGTTTCCAAACACTCTTCAAAGGCAACCCCAAACAGAGGGCGTTACAGTAACCCAAAAGGGATGTAACTAAGAAATGAACCTGCATTGTCAGATATGACATCTTAAGGAATGGGCACAGTTGGCACACAAGCTTTAAATGTGCGAAATAACTCCTGGCCACTGCAGAAACCTGGGCCTCAAGGTTCAAAGCTGAGTTCAGGAGTACACTCAAACTGTAAACCTGTGTCTTAAGGGGCAGTGTAACCCAGTCTAAAACAGGTTATTCCTGTTATCTGTCTTCCTCTGTCTTGTCGGAATTAAGTTTCAATGTGTTTGCCCTATCCAGTCCATTACAGATGACAGAAACTGGTTTAGAACCAGGTGGAAACAAGTAGTAGAGTTTGGTTTCATATTGATGGCACCACACCCCAAAATTCTGGACAACCTTTCCCAGCATTTCATGTATATACATAGAATCATAGAATAATAGAGTTGGAAGAGACCGCAAGGGCCATCCAGTCCAACCCCCCTGCCATGCAGGAAATCACAATCAAAGCATCCCTGACAGATGGCCATCCAGCCTCTGTTTAAAAACCTCCAAGGAGGGAGACCCCACCACTTTCCGAGGGAGTGTGTTCCACTGTCAAACAGCCCTTACTGTCAGGAAGTTCTTTTTAATGCTGAGGTGGAATCTCTTTAGCTGTAGCTTGCATCCATTGTTCCAGGTCCTAGTCTCTGGAGCAGCAGAAAACAAGCTTGCTCCCTCTTCAATATGACATCCCTTCAAATATTTAAACAGGGCTATCATATCACCTCTTAACCTTCTCTTCTCCAGGCTAAACATCCCCAGCTCCCTAAGTCATTCCTCGTAGGGCATGGCTTCCAGACCCTTCACCATTTTAGTCGCTTTTTTTGGACATGCTCCAGTTTCTCCACATCCTTTTTGAATTGTGGTGCCCAGAACTAGACACAATATTCCAGGTGGGGCCTGACCATAGTGGCACTATTACTTCCCTTGATCTAGACACTATACTTTTATTGATGCAACCTAAAATTGCATTGGCCTTTTTAGCTGCTGTGTCGCACTGTTGACTAATATTCAACTTGTGGTCTACTTGGACTCCCAGATTCCTTTCACATGTAGTTTCATTCAGCCAAGTTCCGCCCATCCTATATCTGTGCATTTCATTTTTCCGCCCTAAGTGCAGTACCTTACATTTCTCCGTGTTGAATTTCATTTTGTTAGCTTTGGCCCAGCTTCCTAGTCTATTCAGGTCATCTTGAATTTTGATCCTGTCCTCTGGGGTATTAGCTACTCCTCCTAGTTTGCTGTCATCTGCAAATTTGATACATACGCCCCCAATTTTGTCTTCCAAGTCATTGATAAAGATGTTGAATAGCACTGGGCCCAGGACAGAGCTCTGTGGGACCCCACTGGTCACTTCTCTCCAGGATGAAAAGGAGCCATTGTTCAGCACCCTTTGGCTTTGGTCAGTCTACCAGTTACAAATCCATGTAACAGTTGCCTTGTCTAGTCCACATTTTACAAACTTGTTTGCAAGAATGCCATGGGGAACTTTGTCAAAGGGCTTACTGAAATCAAGATATACTATATCCACAGCATTCCCTTCATCTAACAAGCTGGTAATTTTATTAAAAACACTCAGGTTTGTCTGGCATGACTTCTTTCTCTGAAACCCATGTTGACTTTTTGTGATTATAGCATTGCTTTCTAGATGTTCACAGACTATCTGTTTAATGATCTGCTCTAGAATCTTTCCTGGTATAGATGTCAGACTAACTGGACGATAATTGCTGGGATCCTCTTTTTTTCAGTTTTTTAAGATGGGGACAACATTTGCCCTACTCCAGTCTGCTGGGCCTTCTCCTGTTCTCCAGGAGTTTTCAAAGATTATTGCCAATGGCTCCAATATTATATTATATACAGTATATACAGCACATGGGACAAAACAGAATCCTGAGAGATCCCACATACTAGTGGCCAGGAGGTCAAATAAGAGTTCCACAGCACTACATTCTGGGTTCACCCCTCTGGGAAGGAACAGAGCCTCTGTAAAATAGTACAGTCGGCCCTTCTTATACACAGATTTTTTATACACGGATTCAAGAATATACGGTTTGAAAATGTTCCCCAAAAGTATAAATTTCAAATATCAAACCTTGATTTTCCATTTTTTATAAGGGGCACCATTTTGCTATGTCATTATACTTAATGGGACTTGAGCATACACGGATTTTGTTATACACGGGGGATCTTGGAACCAAACCCCAGCGTATAACAAGGGTCCACTGTAGTTCCAAGTCCCATCAAAGCAAGACAGCTCAGAAGGTTACCATGATCAATAATATCGAATGCTGCTGAGAGGTTCAGCAGAACCAACAAGGACATGCTCCTTTTATCCAGTTTTGTGGCTGTCATTTACCAAGGTGGGCCTGAAATTAGATTGAAATGGATCTAGGTAATCCATTTCATCCAGAAATACCAGGAGCTGGGAAGCTACATTATACTCTAATACTTTGCCCAAAAATGGTAGGTTGGACACTGACTGATAATTATTCATGATTGAAGGATTCTGGGATGGCCTTTTCAACAAAGGCCTCAAGACTTCCTCCTTTAGACACGTTGGGATTCTGCCTTGCTGTAAGGAGCAATCAATACCCCCTCTGGCCTGTTCGATAAGCTAGGAAGGGCAAGGATCTAGCACACATGTGGTGTTTCTCACCTCCTTAAGGATCCTGTCCACAGCCTCAGACTGCACACATTGAAAAGTATTCAAAACACTGGAAACACAGAAGCCACCATTATACCCACTAGGACTGAATGCACATCTAAGTTGGAGGGCTTCCCAGTTATTTGATCTGCAAAGTGACATGCAGATTCTTCACAAGTAGCAGTTGAGTGGTCTGCCATTTCTACTTGAGGAGCAGACTTGAAACAGCTCTGCCTGCACTGCCACAAATAGGTTCTAGCCCATGTTTAATCAGACTCAGGAGCTTATTGCATGAACTTTAAAACCAGCTGAAGCCTCCTGGGCTTCAGATGGGACACGGGATGGAGGCAGAGATTATTTCATGGTAAATTGCCACCTAATCGCCAGCTGTCATCAGCCTGGGTCCAAGCCAGATCCCAGCAGCGCTCCACTAGCACTTTTTTGAAGTAAGAAGCTTTCCAGCATGTAAAAAGTGTTAGTGGAGCACGGCTGGGACCTGGGCAGATGGCAGCCAGTGATTAGGCAGCAATTTAGCATGTGATAATCCCTGCCTCCATCCCGTTCCCAGCTGCAGCCTGAGAGGCTTGAGCCGGTTTTAAAGTTCATGCTATGAGCTCCTCACTCTGAGTCTTCTAGTCTTCTGACAACATTGCTCTAGTTTCTGCCTCACTTGCTTCATCACTTTCAGCTCCTTGGAAAACCAGAAATATACCCATGAGTGGCAGTGCAGGTTTATGAAACCTGAACTGTACTCCTCATAAACCTGAAATATGCTCCTCAATCTCTCCCTGGCACCAAAACACAACTCTGTCTCCCTCTCCGTCTTCATCTTCCTCCTTTTCATATGAAGTAGCAGCAGTACATGATTGTAGGAGGTAGCCTTGTTCATTCTTCCTTTTCCATTTCATCTCCTTGATGTGTTGGGTAACAGCACAGGGAATAGCCTAGGGAACATGGGAAATATATTTTCCCAGTCTCATCAGTTTTTTTGCATGAAACTTCTTCTCCCATGATTCACATGGCTTCACAAACTTACATTCATTCTTCTGTTAACCAACTCAGGAGGAGGAGGAAGAGGAGGAAATGAAAACAGCCCTCCCTTCTCCTCTTTCTGTATGCCTTTTCTGCTGCTCCTGCTGTGTGTCAAGAAAGGGGTGGATTGTGTTTTGGGGACTAGTGTGGGACCCTTTGGGGAATAATGAAAGCTTGCAGGGATAAAGCGAGAGATTTTTTTTTAAATCTAACTTGAATCTTGAGCAAAGCCAGAACATAAGGAAGCCCACCTCTTGGTTGGATCAGGCTTTTGTGATGCTCCAAAGTTCATAGTGTCCCAGCTGAATTTAGCATGTACTTGTTGCATGCTGCAGGCATTGACATTTGTAGAACTCTTTCCACCCAGCTGGGAAAGGGAAATCCCCTTAGACTGTGAAAAGCCAAGGAGAAGGCTGCAAATGGAGCTTCCTTGCTGATGCTGTTTCCAAACATTCATATATAGACCAGGAAATCCAATCCTCCCTGAGGTTCCAGTGTCTGATCACATAAGGGTGCTTTCCTTTGACTCTGTGCGTATGTGTTGTATTGTTGTTTCTTGAGCTTAAGACGTTAAATGTCCTGATGGCAAGGAATCAGAGAATGGTGGAACATATTTTCCTACTTAGTGAGGGAAAAACTATTTTTGCATTGGCCAGAGGTGAAAACCATATCAGCTTCCAACACCTCTTATTTCTGGTTAATGCTCACATCTCTACAGACATATTATATCAAGTACATTAATTTTTCTGCTTAACATAATGATCTTGTTTAGGTTTTCCCTGGTGGAAAATTACAAATTTCATTTGGAAAGAGATGTTTAAAAATAATATTTATATGTAGTTATAAATAAATATCCTGAAATATATATGATTTCCTGATTAAATGAGGAAAGCAAATATGCATAACACATGAAGTTACAGTTTCTTCTGTTTCAGTGGCATAGCATAGCATAGCATAGCACAGTATAGCTTGCTTGTTCTATACTCATTTGGTGATTCAACCTACTTGCAACAGTGATGCATGTATTTGCTGAATTATTGATTGTAAAAAGATAGATTCAACATAATAAGAACAACTGTAAGCAGTTTTGCTGAGGAAAGTGATATATAACAACTGTTCGGAAAAGGCTCCTTTCTTTCTATTGCAAACAATAATCTTAGAAGCAAATATATCCTGATGGAGAAATTAACATATTGGACAGTATGACCGAGAAGGGATAGGCATGTCAGAGCAGATTCTGTATTATTTTTCTTTTGATAATTTCCCCCTGTTACCACAGAAATAAGCTATATTTCAATTTTAGATTAACTCTTCAGCAGGGAGACTGCTGCATCACAGTGACATGCATGTTGCTTCTTTAGATTGTGAGCATAGTTTATAATGATAAATGTTGGCCACTGTGGGGATTTTTGTAAATATGTTTTCTGTTTCAAAATGAGGCAAATGCTTGGCTTTTAGTATCTAAACTATGAAGTGCTTCATGGTGTTTATGTGACTGAGGACCAGAATAGGCGGCCCTTTGGAGCATGGCATTTAGACGAAGCACAAAATCCGAAGCTTCCCCGAAGCTACCCAGAGGTCGGGTGGCTGCCCACTCATCAGCAGCTTCAAAACGCTCTGATACATGTCGCACATCGCTGGAGTGTCTTGAAGCCGGCTTTGGTGGGCTGAAAAAGCCAACTTTTCCACTCCTTTTTCGGCCCACTTCAAGGCAGATTAGGGCCACAGCATGTGGTTGCTGTGTCCCCAATCCATGTTCAGAATAGAAGCTGCCCCTTCTTGCCGGTCTATTCTGACCCTAATATAGATTTTTGTAGCCAAAGCCAAACATGAACTGAATATAGAAGAGTCTTGTGGAATCTTAAAAATGAGCAGCTTTGACCCTACTATTTACATTTTTGTTTCAATTATGCATATTAAATTATATCCATATTAATATATGTCTGCCAAATTAGGACAAAGTTTCATGTGTTGGACAGACAGTCCATGAATCTGTGTGCCACATTACTTGAGATGCCAGAAGGCAATCAATTATGCTTACTGCTACAAACTAAGACAAATAACCTTTCTGAAATCTGTGAGTCTAAACTTATGGTACCTCATTACAAACACAAACATAAAATTATTGAAAGAAACCAATATGAATTACTGTATTACACAAAAATATATTAGAGATACTTCTACCACTTTTCTAATCATTACTCATATTAGAAACAGGTCTGAGGTATTTATACTAGTAGGCAACTCACCAATTAAGGTCAAAAGATCCCAGAATTACTTAGTTCATTAAACACCGGTAGAACATTTAGAAATCAAAGTATAAACATCACTGTCAGAATACATATTGGTTTTTGTTGCTTCAGCAGTTGCAACTTATTCTGGGCAGGAAGCTTATTTATTATGTTGAAATGTTTTCTATGCAGAAAATACGTAAATACAAAAATTTCACATGATTTTCCTCTTCACAATAATCCATGTATTGCTAATATTCTTCAAAAACTGCATAGTTTTCAATGACTTTCTTGAAGCATGGAGGAAAATGTTAACATTATCCATTCTTGCCCATGAGTTTATGAAAATGTACATTCCTAGTGATAAAACACAGAAATCAATACAGGAAAGCTGTACACTTGTTTATGAGTTTATATTTAGCCTTGGGGCTAAAGAATGCATTCCTGTTTAAGTAACACTTTCTAGTTTGGCTTTTCTTCTTCTTCTTTTTCTTTCCTTATAAAGGGAGAGAAGTAACTTTGTTATATATAGACCGGCTGGTAGGCAGAGTCAGAGCGCAGCATCCTGATGATGCACGCCCTGACTCCACCCCAAGGCACCATGATGCCGTGCACTGCTCCAGACTGTGCACGGCATCATGGCACACCTCCGGTTCTGCGTCGAGATGATGCAGTGCCGAAGGGGCACCATATAGCCATACCACTATTGCTATGGTGCCCTTTGGAGGGTACAAAAAGAAGCAGCTTTTTGTAACTCCTTTTTGCGCCCTCCAAATGCCAGATCGGAGCTGCAGTCCCGATCCAGGCAGCAAATGGGTGGCGCCCTACCACCCCTTAGGGGCGGTCTGTAGCACCTCTTAAATTCCATTGCTTGAGTAACTTGTTAACTTGGAAACAGCAGACATTCAAGCACCTGGATGTGACTTGCATCCATCAAGAGGTATTTCATAACAATAAAGGAAAAGGTGATACTCCCAATCTGATTCAAATCTAAAGAAAGGATCAAGCAAACCCCATGCATAAAACAATGCATGAAAGATATGAAGAGACTAAGATGCCCCACTACTGATATGCATCGCATTTGCACACTTGTCTCCCCATACCTGTGGCACAAGTGTTTCTCTGCCATCTATGTAGCTCAGCAGTCATGGGAAAGGTTTCTATTACTTACTTACTTACTTACTTATTTCATTTTTTATTATTAAAGTTTATTATTAAAAAACATTACAAATATATACAGCAATAAAGTAAAAAAACATAAAAAGGAAAAAAAACAATACATAAACAAAACAAACATTAAACATCAAATAAAATCCTTCCCTTCCTTTAAACTGAATATATATAATATATCTTATATATGACTTTCCTATAACTTACTACATCCTCTATTTATATACTTAAGTTCTATTAATTGACATCGTTGAGATCATCTCTATTTAGACTATTGTCTAGGACGGTTGTTTTTATGTATTCCATGATAAAATCTTTTTTTTTTTTTTACTAACAATTACCAGTATTTCTTTAACATCTTATTTCTCAGCATTATAGAACAAGGGCTGTACATCAACCTTATTTATCCTATATGTTCTTAATACCTGATGATTATACAGCGTACTTCTTTTCTTTCAAATAGATCACAACTGGATTCCATTGTTTTTCCTCTTGATTAATACATTCATTCTTAAGTAAATAAGTTAATTTGTCTGAAATCATCATGTCATATATTTTATCATACCATTCTTCCAAAGTGGGACTTTCCTTACATTTCCATTTCCTAGCAAAGACCATTCTTGCCGCCGCTATCAGATAGAATAATATTTTACCGTATTTGCTTTCCATTTTTCCATCTGTAATTATTCCCAACAAAAATAATAATGTATCTTTCTTTATTCTAATACTTAATATTTTTTTCTAATTCTATATGTATTTGTTTCCAGAATTTCTTTGCTTTTTCACAGTCCCACCACATGTGTCTAAAGGTTCCTACTTTTTCTTTACAGTTCCAACATTCCAATTTTCTGTCCTTGTTTATCTTACATAGTTTCTCCAG
Organism: Sceloporus undulatus; assembly: GCF_019175285.1. NCBI lineage: Eukaryota > Metazoa > Chordata > Lepidosauria > Squamata > Phrynosomatidae > Sceloporus > Sceloporus undulatus. The sequence goes on from NC_056523.1 coordinate 285,040,113, forward strand.
TGTCAGATACCACTTGTACTGCATTTTATAATAATTTTCCTTTATATCAGCACAGAGTGTATATTTGATTCTTTTGTTCCAATTCTTTTCCCAATCATCCAACATTATTGGTTTACCTATATCCTGTGCCCAGTTTATCATAAAATGTTTTATTGTTTCACTTTCCATCTCCAGATTTAATAATAATTTATACAATTTAGATATTTTATGATCCTCCTCATACAATATTACTTTCGCCAATTGTGTCTCTTCCTTTTCAATTTGTAATGTTTTGGAGTCTAAATTATATCTTGCAACCATTTGCATATATAAAAACCAATTACAATTAAAGCCCTCGTCTAATAATTCTTCCATTGTTTTCAGTTTAAATTGTCCTGATTCTAATTTTAGTAGATCTTCATATGATACCCAATAAATTTTTTTCATCTTTTCCCTCCTGAAAAAGGCCTCATTTATTGATGTCCACCTAGGAATTTTTTGTATGATATGAGGCTTATACTTTGTCCAAATTCTGAATAACGATTTCCTTATGAGATGGTTGTTGAAATTTTGATTTACTTTGACCTTATCATATATTAGATATCCGTGCCACCCATAAACATTATCAAATCCTTCCAAGTCTAATAGCTTATGATTTTTGATTTGCATCCATTCTACTATCCAATTAAGGCCACATGTGTTATAATATATTTTCAGATTTGGTAAGCCTAATCCTCCTCTTTCCTTTCTATCTTGTAATGTCTTCAATTTAACCCTTGGTTTTTTATTGTTCCAAATAAAGTTAGTTATGCCCTTTTCCCATGTTTTAAAGTGTTTGTCATTGATTATTGCTGTTATATTTTGAAACAGGAAAAGCATTTTGGGGGTTATATTCATCTGAATCGTCGATATCCTTCCTAACCATGAAATGTTTAAATTATTCCACTGTTGCAGATCTTTATTTATTTCTTTCCACTGTTTCTCATAGTTGTTTTTAAATAATTCTGAATTTTTCTTTGTAATTTGGATTCCTAAATACTTGATTTTTTCTTTTACCCCACAACCCGAATTTTTTTGAATTTCTTCTTTATCTTTTTTGTTTATATTTAGGGCCAAGATATTTGTTTTATCTTTATTAATTTTTAATCCAGCCAAATCTCCAAATTGTTTGATAATTTCCAGTGTTAGGGGTATAGATTCTTGGGGGTTGGACAATGTCAAAACCAGGTCATCTGCATATGCTTTTAATTTAAATTCTGAATTTTTAATTTTTATGCCTGTGATTTCTCTAGTTTTTCTAATCTTGTTATTTAATATCTCTATCGCTGTAATGAATAATAATGGAGAATGTGAGCATCCCTGTCTAGTTTCTTTTTCGATTTTAACTGTTTGGGTTTTTTGTCTGTTAATCAATATTTTAGTGTTCTGATCTTGGTATATCGCTTGTGTCCATTTTACAAAATTTTCTCCTAATTTCATCTCTTTCAGGACTCTAATCATATAATTCCAATTTAAATTGTCGAATGCTTTTTCAGCATCTAGGAGTATCAATACTGTTTGTCTTTCTTTTCTTTTTTCAAAATATTCAATGATGTCTATTATGTTTCTAATATTATCCTTAATTTGTCTCTTAGGTAAGAAGCCTGATTGATTCTGATTAATCCAATTACATAGTATTTTTTTAAACCTTTCCGCTTATATTTCTGTAAAAAATTTAGAGTCCGAATTAAGGAGAGAGATTGGTCTATAATTTTTAACATCTTCTAGGTCTTTTTCTTGTTTGGGGATAAGCGTTATATATGACATTTTCCACGAGTCTGGGATTCCCTTTTGTAAAATCTCATTCATGACTGTTTGAAGTGGTCCTACAAATTTTTCTCCTAATTTTTGATAGTAAATTGCCGATATTCCGTCCGGTCCTGGTGATTTCCCTTTTTTCATCCTATTTATCACGTCTATAATTTTCTTCACTGTTATCTTTTTATTTAAACCTTCTTCCTCTTCTTCCCTAATCTGGTTTATTCTCTCTTCCTTTAAAAATCTATCTATGTCTTCTTTCTTTACTACCTTTGTTGAAAATAGTTTTTCATAATAGTTGAAACACTTTTTAAATCTGATTTTGTTCTACATGCAGTTTCCCACCCTCCTTAATTTTCCAGATTGTGTTTTATTCTTTTTTCTTTCTTAATTTCCAGGATAACCACTTTCCAGGTTTATTTCCAAATTCAAAATATTTCTATTTTGCAAATCTTATTTTAGTTTCCATTTCCTCTACCATAATTAATGAAATTTGTTTCTGGAGTCTGGCTATTTCATCTATTATCATTTTATTACTTGGGGTCGTTCTTAAGTACCTTCTCTTTTTTCTTTATTTCCTGTATGACATTTTCCATTTTGGCTCCTTTTTTCTTCCTTCTTTCACTATTTTTCTGAATAAAAAAACCCCTCATATATGCTTTGGATGCATCCCACACCGTTTTTGTTTCTACCTCATTATTTAAATTTGTTTTGAAAAACCATTCCAAATTATCCTTTGCCTGCTTTAATATATTTTCATCTTTTAGCAAGTTTTCGTTCAGTCTCCAGTTAAAGTCCTTATGTCCCCCTCTCACTTCCATACTTATAGGGCAAAGATCTGAGATTATTTTGGGGAGGATATCTACTTTACTAATTCTGGGAGCTAGTGTTGGTGTAATGAAAAACATATCAATCCTTGACCATGATTTGTGATATTCCGAATAGAAGGTAAAGTCTTTTTGTGTTCCCGGTTTTTCTCTCCATATATCCATCAAGGTCAGGGTATTTTTCAAATCAAAAAATGTTTTGGGTAATTTATCTTGATTTTTTTGTTGGTTTATTTGTTCTTCTGTCCACCTGAGGGTCTACTACCCCATTCCAATCCCCGAGCATGGTCACATTTTCATAGTAAAATTCTTCTATTCTTTTTTAAGATTCTAGAAAAAAAATTCTTTATTTTCTGTTGGTGCATATACTCTTATCAGTAAAAATTTTTCCTGTTGACAATTTAATTCTAGCCCTATATACTGTCCCTTTTGGTCCTTAAATAATTCTTTAGCTTTTATCTTTTCACTAACATACACAACAACCCCTCTTTTTATTTTATCCCCACTTGCTATATATTCTTTACCTAATTTGTTACAAATTAAATATTTCTCATCACCCTTTTTAATCTTGGTTTCCTGTAGGCAGGTTATGTCAGTTCTTAATTTAGACAAATAATGATTTACTTTTTTCTTTTCTGCAGACTATTAAGTCCTCTTACATTCCACGAGATTAATTTAATCTTACTATCCATCATCTACTCCATCTTCTCCTGAGCTTAAAATGTCTGCTTCTGGGTCTTTTCCCTCTCCCATTGGTAAATTTGTCATTAGGACAGCATTATCTCTCTTCTTTTCCTCTTCTTCTTCCTGTTCCTTGTCCTTTATAAGGTCTTCTAGAAACTCTTTTGCCTCCATCAATGTCATGATCCTTACTCTTTTTTGCTTATATCTAAACGAGATCCCTTCTGGGGTCACCCATTTATATCTAATGTCGTTTTATCTCAGGACCTTTGTCAATGAGACATAGTCTTTCCGTTTTCTCAATATTGTGCCAGGGACATCCTTCAATATTTGAAGTTCCACATCGTCAACCACCAGTTTCGCTTCAAAATGCCTTTGTAATACTGTTTCCTTCATTTGGGTCCTTACAAAATATATCACAATGTCCCTGGGCAGTTTTTTCTGTTTTGCCACCCAAGAGTTCACTCGAAACACCTTATCCAGTTCTGTCTCCATCGATTCTTTGTCCTTTCCAATAAATTCCGCCAGAATTTCTGTCATGTTTTAAAAAAAAAATTCGTTTTCCATTTCAGGTAGTCCTCGAATTTTTAAACATCTCTCTCTCATTTTCTGTTCCCAAATATTTATTTCCTCTTGCAGTTCTTTCCTCTTCTCAATTTCTTCTTTCAATTTGTCTTCCAATTCTTGATTTTTTTCTCTCCATCACTTTCACTTTTGTTTTAACTTGTCTAACATCTGACATAATTGATTTGATTGCTTGATTAATCTCACCAATTTCGGTTTTTATTCCTTGCCTTATTTCTGTCTTCATCCTTTCCATATCCTATTTTAAGTCTTCCTTGTCTCTCTTCATGTCCATTCTCAAATCTTCTTTATCTCTTTTCATATCTTGCCTCATTTGTCTCATTTCCTCCAGCAGTAATGTACTTGTATCTTGAGTTTATGGAAGCTCCAAAGATGGTCTTCTTTGTATTTGGAGCTGTTGTTGTTGTTGTAGTTTCTGTTGTTGCTGCCTTGTTACTGTAGACATCTTCTTTTGAGGGTTTATTGTAGTCAGCAGACACTTTAAGGTTTTTTACAACTTATTTCCCTGTCACTTCCTATATTTCAGTATTTGATTCTGCCTTATTTATTTCTTGTATTAGCGCCCTCCCTCCAGCAGGAGTCGCTGTCCAAAACAGTCACCCTTTTCTCTGATCTCTGCGTTGCTTCTTTAATCTACTCTTTGTCTTTCCCTTGTCCTCTTCCTTATACACTTTAAAGGGCTAGGTCTTTGCAATAGGTGTAATGGAGAATGTGAGGAAAGGGAAACGGATTCAAAATATTCAATAGCAACAGTCCTCTTCCGCCCACACTTAGTAAGAGCTTTAACCTTTTAAATCCTCCTTCCCCCTTCGCTATAAATAAATTGACTGCCTAATCTATTTTTCCCTTTTTTTCCCTTCCCTTTCCCCAGATTGTTATTTCCCAGTTATTTTCAAGCCTCCTTTTCTTCAGTTTTGACTACCCCCCGCCCTTCGCAAATTACCAATCTCTTTGTTTTTATCGCCCCTCAGTTTCCTTCCTCGCCCCCACCCTGCACCCACAGTCTCTCTCTCTCTCTCTCTCTCTCTCTCTCTCTCCTTTTTGATCTTCACTTGGCTTTCCTCTGCGCCTCCGGCTGCCTTCTGCAACTTCGGATTTGGTCTCACCATCTCTTTTGGGCTTCTCCTTTTCTTACTTTCTTTGCCAGTCCTCTGTTCCACTTTTCTCCTACTTTCCTTCACGATCTCCAGTCCCCTTTTCTTATCTCTTCTGGGCCTTGCTGTTCTCCATTTGCTCCTTCTCCACTCCTTTCCACTCGATTTCTCTCTATACTTTGGCTGTCCTCCACGTTGTGTGCTCTGATCCTCTCCTCTAGCCGACTTATCCCCTCTCCGCACCCTCAGTCCTTCCAAATCCTCCACGTCCTCTGGTCTGCAGTCCTGAAACTACTCCTCACATTTCAGTCCGTTTTCTTCAATTTCTCCAGTCTCTGATCTCTCCTCTCTTCTCCTGTTAATCTTCTCCACTCTCCACTATCCCTCTATCCTCTGTCCTCCACGTTTCCCGCAAGTCCTCTAATCTGCTTATTGCTGCGTTTTCGGTAAGCTTCTGTTTTTATGCTTTACCCAGTTTCTGAATATAATATAAATGAATATAATTTTCTTGTCTGTGCAGTCCTTTAAACCTTTTAAATCTCACCTTGCTCTGTCTGCTATCTCTCAATGTCTCTTCCTTACTTTCTTTCCACTCCTATTTTGAATCTATCAAAAGAGTCTATCTTTCTAGTATCTTGTTACTGTACTTTTAATGCAAATGTAAATTCGAGAAATAAACAATGTATCAGTTGACAAAGTCCAGTCTGGTAATTTCAAAGATGAAAGTAAATGCTTCAGTTTAAAGGTTTTCACGATTACCGTGGATTGCAGTTCATCTATAGTTGGCTGCGCCTGTGGGCTCTATGGCGGCTATGGCGTGGTTGCGATTATCCTTCGGTCACCTCCACTTCTTTAGGCAATCGAGCTGTTTATCTTGCCTTAGAGGTGAGAATCAGACCCCTGTAGGACTCGTCCGCGTTTCCCCTCCACGGGGATGCAGAAATTGGCTGTCTCTGATGCTCTCTGGCAGACCAAACCACGCCATGCAGGCAAGACCTTAGCAGGACGTTAAAAGTTTGCTCTCAACAGCGCCATCACCAACCGGAAGCTCACTTACTTACTTACTTATTTCATGTATGTGCTGCCTTTCTCCTGGAGTAGTTCACAAGGTTGATCACAAAAAGAATAAACTATAAACTGACAATAACATTTTTCAACATATTAAAAATCATCACACTAAAATGCTAGGTTACAGTGGTGCCTCGGGTTACGAAAATAATTCGTTCCGCGGCACCGTTCGTAACCCGAAAAGCCTTCGTAAGCTGAAAACCCATAGGCGCTAATGGGGAAAAAAGCCGCGGCTCTGCCGCGGCTCCATTTAAAACAGCGCCGGAGTTTTTTCGTAACCCGAAAAAAACTTTCGTAACCCGAAACAATAAATCCCTATGGGATTTATTCGTATCCTGAAAAATTCGTAACCTGGGTATTTCGTATCCCGAGGTACCACTGTATAATCAACATAAAATGATTATATCCTTAGCTACCTAACTTCTGTCCACCAGTTTTAAATATTTTTAATCTGTATTTTTATTGCTATTGTTTTTGTTTATGGGGGGTTTAGGGGATTATGTAGGGCTGGCTTTGTTTTATAATTTGTATTCTGTGTATTTTGTATATTTCTGTGTTGTATTGAAATGTATTGTAACCCGCCTCAATCCATAGGGAAAGGTGGGATATAAGTAAATTATTATTATTATTATTATTATTATTATTATTATTATTATTATTATTAAAAGGCATACAAAAGTTAAAAATAAAGCATGCATCTGCATACCAACACCCATAAGAAGCAGTTATATATTCAAAGCCATTTTTTAAAAGCAGTTCTGGGCTACAAGAGGAGAGTTATATATGTGTGTGTGTGTGTGCGTGTGTATTGATGGAGGTGTTCATCAACCTTCTCTTTTCCAGTTTTCTTTTAAGTTTATCGCACAGCCCCTGGGGACATGATGGTGGTAGAATGAAAGGGGGCGGGATGGGAACAGAATGGGGCAAGGAACACATTTTACCGCACACCGGAATGCCACCAGATGTTCCCATTCCGTCCCTGATCCGTCCCTCAGGAGGCGATTTTCAGGACAGCTTCTAACACTTCCTGAAAATTGCCTCCTCTGGGATGGATCAGGAATGGAATGGGAACATCCGGCAGCATCGGCAGCGTTCCGGCATCCAGTAAAATGCATCCCTTGCCCTATTCTGTTCCTATCCCGCCCCCATTTGTTCCACCCCCATCATGCCCCTGGGGGCTGTGTGATAAACCTAAACAGAAGTCCTCTGAAACTGCTTTGAGATTCCTGGAGCTTAAAAGAAAAAAGAGACAGTGTGTTCTTTTTTTTCTGCCCCAGGTCACTAACCATGTGGTGAAGTAATTTTATGGTCACATACTAATGGAATAGAGCATTAAGACATTTCATTTTGACAATTATATTGACAAGCTGGAACATGTCCAGGAGAGGGTGACTAAAACGTCAAAAGGTCTCAAAACCAACCTGTGACAAATGAATGGCTTAGAGATCTTAATACATTTAGTTTTAAAAAGATAAGATGAGAAATGACAAAAAAGTCATCTTTAAATGCCTGAAAGGACTTAGAAGATGTAGCGAGCTTGTTTTGTGCTGTTCCAGAGACTAGAATGAGAACTAATGATTTCATATGGCAAGAAAGGAGATTCTATGTTTGGAAGTACTTCTTTACCCTAAGATTTGCTGGACAACAAAATAGGCTGTCTTGGAGGGTGGTGCAGTCTCTCTCTTTGGTGTTATTTAAACAGTGGTTGGATGAGCATCTTTCAGGAGTGCTTTAGTTGTGTATTCATGTATGGTATTCATGTATGGACTCGATGACCCCTGTGGCTCCTATCATCTCTTCCTCCCTATACTTTTTCATAGGAGACTGCAGCCAGGGTGGAAAATAAGCATGATTAACTTCATGTGTAGTTTGAGTCAAAGCTCTGAATAATGTTGGTCAGGGCATCTGCACTGTGATATTTTTACCCAGTAGGTGATGAAGACAAAAAAATAATAATCCTAATTACAATGCCAGCCTTCCTCTTGAGACTCATCAAATTTTCTTCTTCCCTGTGCTTTACTCTATATAACATGTTCCCAAACAAAATGCTTTCAATTTTTAATGAGATGTATTGTCTAACATTCTCTACTGAGCAAAGGAAAAATACAGATTTTGTTTTTTATGCCTTTAATTCACTTTGGATAAGGCTCATAAATTGTCAAGTGGTTTTTGTTTTGTTGTTCTGTTTTTCTTTTCATTCTTTTTTTAATTTTTGCAGCAGTAGTCTAAATATTCTTAACTTTTGTTTTGACAGTTGTGATAACAAGAAAGGATATAAGAGAGGCTGAATGTGGAATTGGCTATTCATGTTCATGTTCATGTTCATGTTCATGTTCATGTGTGGGACAGTTTGTTTATTCCTCCAAAAGGCAAGTAGAGGAAGGCACATTTTTTCCTTTTGCATCTGTGGGCGATCTGTTTAGGGGGATTCTGAGAGCAAAAATGGAGCAAATGTGTATGGAAGTGACAGTTCCTTTTCCTGCCCACAGCCTTGGGTTTCCTTAGTCTTGCCATTTGGATGCCAATCTTAGGGAACTGTTTACCCTGAAGTCCTCCTAGGACCAAAACACACTGCAGAAATAATCCAGTTTGAGACTGCTTTAACTGTCCTGGCTCAGTGCTAGGGAATCCTGGGAAGTGTAGTTATTGTGGCACAAGTACTCTCTGACAGAGAAGGCTAAATGTCTCAAAAAACTACAGTTCCCAGAATTTGTTAACATTGAGTCAGGGCAGTTAAAGCAATCTCAAACTGGATTATTTCTGCAGTGTGTTCCAATTTAGGCGATAGAATGGAGCTAAGCTACTGGATCTCACTCATCATATGGTGGATATTACTCTTCCCTGAACAGCAGTGAGCAGTTACCAGGCAACAGTATTCACCAAAGCCCTGTACCAGAAGTAAATAAGTGGAAGCTGTAATAAAATGGTGCAGTGAGGCGTTCTTCTGTTGACAGTTTTAGCCATTCCATTCCATTCACTCTTCTATTTGGTCTTCCATCAGTAATCCTTGGCTTTGTTAGACTATTGTAGTTCATCACCCTTCTGTAAGTTTTCCCGTCCTAGATCTTTTTAATACTTCTGCAAACCTTGTGACTCTTGCTTATTATGTGTAGGTTTGGGAGGGGGGAAATCATTTTGCCTATCCAGAGATTGTTGGCAAGCAGTTTCTAGCATCTCTTAGCCATTATTGACAGTGATGAGGAATGCAGTTAATTATCCAGACGAGGAATACTATAATTCCCATCTTTAGTGTAGATGCTAGCATTTAGGCTAAGTAACCATACCCTCTTCCTGCATATTGAGATTTGTATGATGTTTTGTCTGAACTTTAGTCAAGAAGGAAAGCACAAATATGTCTGACAACCAAATAAAAAAACTCTAGTGAATTTCTCTTCACTATTGTCTATGCTGGCTAGAACTGAGGGGAATTGAAGTCTGCCAGTATCTGGCACATCACCTGTTCTCCATTCCTGGTTTCCTGCTCCAAAAACTCAAATGGTACCTAGAAAGAGGTACCTACAAAACTCTCTCTCTCATGTCCTCTTCAGATGGGCCTGTGAGGATGGTGAGGGAGAGAGATAGCCTCCTCCTGAAGATTTTAAGACTCACATAGGGGTGATCATATCATGTTGATCATATAGGACATACTTTTGGAATTACACTTTCTATTGCATAGGATAATGCTTGCTTTTTGTAGTCTGGAAAAGCATGAATTACATACACAGAAAGGCCACCCATTATGCTTCTATGTATCACTATTTGGAATATGTCTCCTCTTTGGAAAGAGGTAGTACTCGTTAATAGTTTAATGCTTCCTGCTATTTCAAAATAATGTAACCCTCAAATATGCTCTTTGGTCATACGTTTATTTTAGTTTAATATTTCTCCCCATGTTCCCTGCATACAAGTAGTGAAAAGAACAGCATACAGAAACATAATCAAGTCAAGTATATGCTGAGGTTTATTATTCGAAATAAAGTAATTAATATTATCCTTTTGCTAAACATAGTTAAACTGGTAATCAATAATTTGTAAATTAAATGAAATTTAAATGACTGCAGAATTTTGTAAAGCAGGAGACTGATTGTAGACTTTGTACTGAGGCTGCTGTCTAAACATGCCAGTAAATGAATAATTCATATCTCTCAGTTAATAGCATTCGTAACAACTACCTTTGGGAGTAAAATAATAACTTAATAATAAGAAGAAACAAATCAAGCAAGTTTTCAGTCTGTTTAATTCTGTAGACTCTCCGAGGCATAAAAGTGATGTTTCCTAGTGAAAATGAAATGAGCTGAGCCCTCAGATGAGGGGAGGGGGAGAAGAAAAAACCCAAATTTTCTGCAGAATAAAACGTTGATGCACTGATCTCACTCCAGTCACTCACAACTCATTCCACATGATATCAGAATTTGGAAGAGTTGTATTGGGGGACTATGGCACCCAGAATTCACCAGGCAACATGGGCAGCAAAAGGTTTTTTTGAGTTGTGGTCCAAAAAAGTAACTGTTCCAATCTCAGCATCACAGTTAGTGGGCCTGGAACAAGGATGAACATTTCCACCTGCAAGCAGCTCAGCAGGTATTAAGTAAATGTCACAGTATAGATGAACAAATGCACTATGTTGTACATCCTTAAATATACTAGTTGTGGGCACGGCAGCCAATTTCTACAGACAGTTCTCGCTTAATCATTGTAACTGAAAGGGACAATAACATTTCAAAGTCTTTTGAAGCAATACTTCTTTGCCCTGGGACTGATAGAACTATATTCAGTTTGGGACATCTGACTTGGTATCAGCAGGCCCCACTGCTGTAGGCACCTGCTTTGCCTCCCCATGCCAGGCAGTTTGTAGCTGCATTAATTATTATCATCATTACCATCACCATCACCACCATCATCATTTATTTTTATAGCACCATAAGTTTACAATTCAAAACATTAAATCCTGCTAGAGGCATACAATCTAGGGAATAATAAAATAAAACTATACAGTAATTAGAACAAATTATGCAGGTAAGGTACATTACTATAAAAAGGAACTAAAACATGTAATCAAATATAAATTACAAAAACAGTATTAAAATAAAGTTCCAAATGCTTTAGAGAACAAGATAGTCTTTAATTCAGATTTAAAACTAACAAGAGAAGAGGCAGTCCACAGATGTTCAGGGGTATCTGTTTGTTTATTTATTTTGTTCCTATTGAGATTTCTCTCCCACCCTAATACTCCAGGATGTCTTACAGTGATTTAAAATCCCAGTATTCCAAAATGCAATAAAATTGCAACAAATTGCATTAAAATACATTTTACAAGGTTACATTAATATGGCAACAAATGTAAAGATAAAAAAGGTTATTTTGGATAGATATAGATACAAATTACCATCAAAGTACCCTGGAATCTTGTTGCTGATGTTGTGTTTAAAGGTCTTTCTCATCTATTGAAATATAGTAAACTGGGTATACCCATACTTCACAGGGCAAGATGCTCCCCAGTATGGATGCGACCATTGAGATGGCCCTGGTTTCCATCTGTTGCACCACTGGTTTAGGCCATGCCAAGGGTAGGTTATCTCTTTCTTTTCTCGGAGACGAAGGTGGACCCTATGGGAGGATAGTCTTACAAATGTTTTACCCTAGCTATTTAGGACTTTAAAGGGAATCACCCACATTTTCCGTTATACCCAGAAGCATAGTGACAACTGGTTGAAAGCACTGGAGGACAGAAGAATATGGCCCAATGCATGTGCACCTTGGTGATTCTCTCCTACAATGTCCCTAGTGTAGCATCATTCAAGGGCAGGATGGTGGCAGGTCCTTCTGAGATGTTGGGCCACTGGCAATTGTTCAACAGCATCCTGCCATCACCAGGATCAACCAGATTGGATGCTCACTTCAGGATCCTTCCAAAATGAATCAGTCTTGGAAATCTGAAACCAGCCATGGGTTTGGAAAGAAGGAAGGGAGGATATGCAGGCATCTGTCCAGTATATTAAAGGCCCTAAACAGACACGCAGGACAGTTTGACCCTAGTCTGTCCTCAAGCCAGTGTGGCAACAAGTGCTTGTTTACACACTCATCTGCCACCATGCCATGGACTTGCTACTGCAGTGCACCCCATACTTGCCTTGCCATCATGTCTGATGAGAAGACCCTCATCACAGCCTATTAGAGCAGAAATGGTGCACATGGCTACACCCATATGTGGCCAGGCACCCCAATCTGACATCAGAGGCTACAACTGGAGTCTTCTCACCAGAGACAAAGGCGAGATAGGTACAGGGTGCACGTGGCCATCCGATCTGCTGGCTAACAGCTGATCTTTTTAGACCAGGTTAAGGCCCCTTGGATCAGGATTGGACCAGATCCACTGGACCCCTGTCTGGTCTGCTGGATCCTGGGGATAATGGCCTGCATCATAAAACACTGCCCTATAACCAGTCTACGTAACCAATTACTATTGTGTCAATTATAGAAACATACCCAGCAATAGTTAATGGAGGAGATAAATATGTTTAGGTCTCCTCAACACATGTCAAAATAGCTACGCAACATGGGGTGGAACACCATTGTTGTTCTCTTTTTTCCACTTTAAAAATTGCAGCAACAATGGCAGCCTGGATGGCTGAATCTTGTTTTTACATGTTAACCATTTTGAAAGTGTACATACATACATACATACATACATACAAGGTGGGTGGAGAGTATTCCTATTTTTTAAATGTTTAAATAAAAACCTAGATGCTGCAGGAAGTACTGAGTCAAGTCAGAGGATGATCCAAGGTAGAATTTTCTCCAACTAGGACACCCTCTAGCCACCTCATATTTTTTATACTAGCCACACAACTGAAGGAATGTGTTAAAATCTAGTGATAAAATATGCTTCTTTCCTTCACCTACTAAATAATGCGTAATGGGGCAAAGGGGCATTTGTTGGTTAATTTGAACACTAACACATTAGCTGTCAAGGTAATGTTTCCAGGCTCTAGGGATCTGCACCTTGAAGAGTGAAAACTAATGATTCCCAGTGGCATTTTGAGAAGGCAAACACACACACACACACACACACACACACACACACACCCCCCAAAGGCAAAATGGTTAGAATAATTTACTAGGTAACAACACAGGAAAATAGAGACAGGGAGAGAAATGCAACAGCATGGTTCTACATTTATGTTATTCCCTCTGCATCTCATACAAGCTAAAAATAAAAACAAGCTAAAAATGAACAAGATAATTGAAACAAAAAGATAATGAGGGAAGAACCATGACAATCAGCTGTTCAGAGGCAGTTCATTTATTACATGCAAGGTAAGGTGATGTGCCTTTTTTTCTATTTGTACTGACCATAATAGATAAAAACAAGAACAACTCAACAACAACAAAAATACATCTGACTGAATAATACCCAGAGAGAATGGTTCCTATGCTTAGAGTTCCATGTGAATTTTTTAACTCCTACATTTTACATATTTGTTGGTTGTTGGGATAAATTATTCACAAAACTAACAAGTCTCTTGTGATTCTCAAATCCCAGGGCCAAAAATTACAAGACAAATCTTAATAGCCTGGCTAACTGCCAGCTCTACCTCAAATGCTAAATTCAGCATCTGTGGATAAGAATACAACTTCTTTTTTTTTTTTTTGAAGGAAAAAACAACAACCTTAAAATACTACTTTGATCTGTAAGGGCAAATATTTTCTAGTCAATAGAATTATGAAGTTGTTCCTGTGTTGAGGTGAGACAGTAAACACAAATGTGTATAGATCTGTATCTAAGCCAATTCTAAAGCTATGTTTGGGAATGGACATATTAAAACTAGAAATAAACAAATAATTAGGATATAGAATGTCAACCATACTTATGCTTATTTGTATTTTAGCTCACACATCTCCTTGTAAAATAATTAGATTGGAACTCTGTTTCTTATTATCTGTCTTCAGGTTTTTTGGTAAAAACAACAATTACTCTTAACAGTCTATTAGGTTTACTCAGGTTTTTTGGTTAATTAATTAAGATTAGCTACTGAGATATTTGCTATCTTCTACTATTATTTGTTTAGTGGTATAATTCAAAACTATAGACATGCTAGTCTGTAGAATCAATATGTAGAGAGATCTTGTAGAACCTTTGAGACTAACTGAAAAAAAGAAATTGGCAGTATGAGCTTTCGTAGACTTCATATTACTTTCTCAGATGTATTTGGTGGAGTGGAAGCGGGCACAGACATATATATGCCATTGGTATCTGAGGATGACAATTCAAATTACAAAACCTTTCTGTATGGAAATGAAGTTGCAGATCCAGTTTTAATAATGGTCATTAGTGCATAAAGACATAAGAAACTGGTCTCTGTCCATAAAGATGAATTGGCAGATCCAGTTTTGCAATGTGGTGGTGAACAGATGAATGTAGGACACCCCCATGAGGATGGGGTTACATAGTGTTGATGTGTGTGTAGTGTGTCAGGAAACCATTGTCTTTGTTCAATCCATTGAGGATGAATTCCAATTCTGCTGTTTTTCTTTCCAATCTATCTTTATAGTTCTTTTGAACTGTCATCCTCACATACCAATGGCATATGCATGTCTATGCCTGCTTCCACTCCACCAAATGCATCTGAGGAAGTAGACAGAAGTCTATGAAAGCTCATGCTGCTAATTTATTTCTTTCAGTTAGTCTCAAAGGTGTTACAAGATTATTTATTTATTTATTTTAATTAATAATAATAATAATAATAATAATAATAATAATAATAATAATAATATTTTTATTTATATCCCGCCCTTCTTAAAATCAGGGCGGCTTACAACAGGATTAAAATACAATCATATAAAACACAAAACCAAAAAGAGTTAAAATACATATACAACAATCATGAAAACAAGCAAAAAGCCCCATAGCCCAACCTCTTGGCCACGGAAGAGGAGGGAGGCCCACAGGATTTTTATTCGGGGAATGCCTGTTGGAACAGGAAGGTTTTTAAGTCCTTCCTGAATTGGGCCAGGGTGGTGGTAATTAGTTATATTTATAATCTACCTTTTCTTCATTTAGCTACAAGTAGTATAGATGGTTCTCCTCCTCCCGACATTAGTCTAAAAACAATATTCTGGGGTTGATCCCACTGAGATGGACTGTGAATCACTCACAGTCACCCAGTAAGTTTCTTGGCTCCATGGGGACTAGAATACGGATCTCCCAAGTGTCAGACAGCACAAAAAGAATACATCACAGTGCCTCTCCATATTTTACTGCTTCATGAACTTCTCATGAATTATAGAGTTGGAAGAGACCAGAAGAGCCATCCAGTTCAAGCCCCTGCCATGCAGGAATATACAATCAAAGCACCCCTGACAGATGGCCATCCAGCCTTTGTTTAAAAACCTCCAAAGAAGGAGACTCCACCACACTACAAGGGAGTGTGCTCCACTGTCAAAACAGCTCTTACTGTCAGGAAGTTCTTCCTAATATTGAGGTGGACTCTTTTCCTGTAGTTTGAATCTATTGATCCATGTCCTAATCTCTGGAGTAGCAGAAAACAAGTTTGGTTCATCCTCAATATGACATCCCTTCAAACAGGGCTATCATGTCAGGTCTTTACCTTCTCTTCCCTAGGCTAAACATATCCAGCTCCCTAGGCCACTCCTCACAGGACATGGTTTCCAGACCTTTCTCCATTTTGGTCATCCTCCTGCAGACACACTCCAGCTTGTCAATATCTCTTGAATTGTGGTGCCCAGAACTAGACACAGTTTTCCAGGTGAGGCCTGACCAAAGCAGAATAGAGTGACATTATTCGTTCCGTTGATCTGTTTCCCTGTTGACGCAGCTTAGAATTGAATTGGCTTATTTAGCTGCTGCATGAAATGGGAAGTTTGTAGCTCCTGGATCCTGTGCACCTTTTTGCTACACAGGTGGTGAACAGGAGCATTTTTAAACCATTTTTGCCAACACACAAATCCAAGAAAAAGAAAGATCTAGACTACAGTTGGTTTTTATATTTTCAGAAATGAGGCTAAGCCATGCCTTCTGTCCCACAATACAAAACGTAGGAGGGACTGATTCATTTATTCTTCATCCCTTGTCTTCAGACTACATCTAAACCTTGTAGGACACAATATCTGGCCTAATTTTGGGACATTGTTTGGTTTCCCATATCCCTTCTTTTTTTACTAACTAGCCTAGCAGTTGATAAAGAGGAGAGCATGAGGGCTAACCTACCCCATTTTTCATCACCTTTGGAACTCCTTGGGATACCCTGCTTCTGTGAAATGGCAATTTTGGTGCAAGACTGGTGGTGGGACTTGTTTTATAGAAGAATCACATCCTCTGGAGGTGTAAATCTCCATGCTTTGCTGTATAAAATTCCTATGTCTCTGCTTTTACTCACAAATATTCAGATTTTCTGATTCTATCTCAGCCCATCTTTGATTGTCCAGCCTGCTGGCACCCTCCACTAACCTCACTCTCCTCTTTCATTTAAAGCTGAGCTGGTGCCTCATTCCATGTCTCTTGATTGTGTCAGAAACTGCCTGCTCCCTTTGGTTCAGTAAGCCAGTCCTTTGTATTTTAAAGCAAGCTTTATTTCAGTAACTAAAGAAGTTAACAATATGACTGCCATAGACAGAACTATGTAATGCACAGATGCACACAATAAGTAAGCAATGCACCCACCCCATAAGTTTTTGTGCCCCCCCCCCCTTCATAAGCAAAAACATTTCTACAGCCGGTGTTATTCACCTTCTGCTCTTTTCCCACACATCTCTTCCAAGACCTTTCAAGTTTCTCATCAGGTTGGCCTTGGTGAATAATGGTACTAACATCCTCTCCCACATATCTGTTCATTAGCTAGCTAAGCATTTATCTTACCTTACCACCAAACTCCTTTTTCATGCTTCTGTAAGGCATAAACAATATCATAACACAGAAATAAAACCGCAAACAGCATAACAACACCACATCAACCATTTTCACGGCAGGATCAGTCAGATTCCTGACAGGGTGCCTTGAAGGGCACATTTGATAGATAACATGTCACAATAAGTATTGTTTCAAACTTATATTTTGTTATTATTTGTTAACCCTGCCAAAAGCAAAAACAACCAAGAGTCAGTGAATGTGCAGTCCTATGCATAATCTACTAAAATGTAGAGTTCCCATAGAGTTCTAAAGAGACCAACAGAGCACTCGAACTCAGTTCCTGCAGGATAAGAAATTTAATCCTCCATGCTTCAAATGCTAGATTTAAAAAAAATCATCATAAATCTTTTAGTAGTCTCCTCTCAAAATGTCTAGATAAAATGTAAATTTCAGATATTTGCAAATATTTCTTTCATTTCTAGTATGTGAGTAGCTCAATTTTTGCAGTATGTGGAACAGGTAAAGATGTAATTACTTAAACACTGGATTTGTGAAGAGGAGGGGTCTTATGCTTCATTTCTTTTGTCATCAATCTATGACATATTTCTCAGATAGTACTTTTTAAGCCCCCTTTAAGTGATAGACATGGTGTATAATGTGATCAGATGAGTAATGACATTATTTGCACATGATGTATTTTATTAAACTGCCATCCTACAGTGATGTTGAAGTGACATAAGTAACAAGAGTAGGGAAATATTACACTGCGCTTAAAATGTTGCATCAGTTTAAAAAGCTAGATTAAAAGCCACGGCTAGGGCGCCCTTCTCCCAGCACATAAAGGATCCACTTTTTGTGGTTTCTT
Organism: Sceloporus undulatus; assembly: GCF_019175285.1. Taxonomy (NCBI): domain Eukaryota; kingdom Metazoa; phylum Chordata; class Lepidosauria; order Squamata; family Phrynosomatidae; genus Sceloporus; species Sceloporus undulatus. Next base: position 285,057,876 of record NC_056523.1, read on the forward strand.
TTTGCACCACAGAAAGACCAAATTGGGTCCATGGTGTGTAGTTCCTGCAGCCTCAATCCAGCAAGAAAAGGAGTAGCTGCAGACCACGCCAAAAGAGTGGTCTGTTGAGCCTCTTAGTCTGTAAGGGAACATATATAATGCTATAAAGAAACAATTACAAAGGAGTTTATCAGACAAGGGAAATTGGAAGTATAATCCAATGGCAATCCAAACACAATCATGGGGTTTAAGGTCATTGTGTGATAGACTACCACGTGCAATTTCAGGCAATGGCAAGTTATTTTCGGGCAATGGGAAGTCAGTCCGAACGCAATTTGAATTCACATAAATTAGCTGAACTAGTGAATTAACGCATTAATGCAGAATGCATTCTGGCCCCATTTTCTTTTCATTCGAAGTTAAGAGAAATCCCTCCCATGTGATAAAGTAAAAAGACAATCTAAAGAAACTGTTAAACTGTGTAACTATTAAAGTATTTATACACTGTATCCATTGCGAACACCATTCACTAAAAGATATACTGTATTCAGCTTAATTTACCAATAAGTTTCTTATTTTATTTCAACAAGCACCTGTCTGAAGTGATTTCAGAAACACACTGAATATGCTACCAACACTGAAAAAAAGTATTTTATGTATGGCTGTCAAAGAATAGTTGGTGCCAAGCAGGGCTGGGGGTGGGGATTTGAAACCCAGAGGGCTGGCATCAAAAGAGAGTTATAGTGCAGGAGTCACTCAAGAGACCCCAAGTTTGAGTGTCACAGTGAAGAATTGGTGGGATAGTGACCATCACCATCACATAATTGGTGGCAGAGGTGGAATCAAAAAGACCCATTGAGCTGGCATAAGAGAAAGAAGTTGGGTGGGTAAGTCTCACCGTAACACCATGCCAAGGAAAAGTGTGGATTTTTCAAGTGCTGAACTCAAGCCCACTGTGAAGTTTCTGCTTCTAAAGAAGAAAACTCCAATTCGTGAGTGTATGATGCAAACACTGAGTGACAAGTGCCTGTCACACTCAACTGTGATGAATTGGTGTACCAACTTTTAGCATGTAGATTTTGAAACTGAAGAGTCAGCAAAGTCTGAAAAGTCTTCAACAGTGTAAACAGTGTAAACTTCTGAGTGTGTTTATGATCTGATTTTGGTAGTTTGGCAAATCACTGCTAAAACAATTGCTGAGATATTAGAGATCTTCTGGAAACATGTTGAGTTTAGAATTCAGGAGCAGTTCGTTGTGCAGATGTTGACAGCAAGTGGGAGCCAAAATGTATGGTGCATTACAGAGCGCCGAAAAGCGACGCTCTGCCTGCGCCATCATTAGCTGCACCGAGAAGCCCCAGCGGCCAAACTGCGAGGCTTCCCGGCACAGCTAAAAAGAAGCGCCAAAACAGGGCTTCTTCTTGCATCGCAGAAATGACGCAACGAGGCACCAATGGTGCACTCGATGCGTCATTCTCGCAATGCTACGTGCGGACGCTAAGCGTCCGGCACGTAAAAATGGCCATGCCTGTGTGTATAGGGCGCGGCCATTTTTATGTGCTAGGGGTGAGGCTGGTATGGACACTAGGTCCTCGGACAACCCCTAGCACATGACAGGGGCACCACAAAGGCCCGTGCGGAACGGGCCTATGAATGATGACCAGAAACTAAATTGAGTAGACCTCCAAATTTATTTTGCAGCATTTTGAGTTATCTAGTGATAAGTTTTTGGAATGACTCATCACTGTTGATGAAACATGGTTACATCACTCTGGCGCTTTACAGACCACCCGAAAGGGCGGTCTGCCGGTGCCAGTGTTTGCTGCGTGAAGGAGCCACAGCGGACAAACCACGCAACTCCTCGGAGCAACAAAAAGAAGCCGCAAAAAGTGGCTTCTTTTTGTGGCACCATTATGATGCAACAAAGAGCCATTGGTGCACTTGCGGCATCATAATGGCGCCGAGACATGCGTCCGCTAATCATCCACTATGTCAAGATGGCGACGCCCATGTAGAATGGGCACTGCCGTTTTGCATGTGCTCAGCGTACAACCCTAGTATGTGCCGAGCACGTACATTTGGCGCATGCGGAACACGCCTCTGATTCAGAAATGAAACAACAATACTTGCAGCGGCAGAACTTGGGTTCGCCATGGCTGAAGAAATTCAAAACTCAAAAGCAGTGTTGCCAATTTCCGGGGAATTCCTTGGAATCTGGGAATTAAATTAATTTCTTTCTGAAGATTTTGACTGAATATTCTGGTAAATATTGGGGAATTCTGGGGATTTTGGATTTTGGCAAAACATTCCAGGGAATATCTTTGAGGCTTGTTGGCAACACTGCTGATGATGGTGACAATTTTGGGGGGAATAAGGAAAGTAGTTTGATGAGTGACTATCTTCATAAGAACCAAACAGTAATACAGAATATCTAACTTGCTGTGCCAATTAAAGATGGCATTGGAGAGGAAATAGGTGCAGGAAGCTGTAGAAAGGTGTTCTTTCTTTCTTTCTTTTTTTTTTCAGGACAATGCACTGGCTCACAAGTTTGATAAAACAGAGGAATTTTTTTGGTTTTGTTTTGAGGAATTTGTATTCTAAATCCATACACTATACTCACAAGATCTTGCTCTTGCTCCATCTGACTATCTCCTGTGCAAATCTACAGTGACATATAAATAAAGCACAATAATAATAATAATAATAATAATAATAATAATAATCTCCTGCTTCCAAACCTTAAAAAGAGTTTGAAAGAAGGAAATTTTCAAATGCTATAGAGATCTTTAATCAACAATTTTTCCCATACATCTATATGAACATTATCACCAAAATTTTGGGCCCACTTTATTACGTACTCTTCTACAGGCTCATCTTCAGCCTCTACTTTCAGCAGTCATTTATACACTTTTTAAAATTTATTTACATGGTCATCATATTTACACAATTTAAATAAAACCATTTCCCCAAACTTCTACTGCTACATTTCTCTTATAAATAATAAATAAATAAAACTTTTATTTATATCCCGCTTTTCTGTGACAAGACAATCAAAGCGGCTTACAACACGTTAAAATCCACATTTACAAATTTATGTCCCAAATTCCCCCCCCCAAACAGGATTAAACAAGTTACAATTAAAACATCTATTAAAAACACAATAAAAAATACAGCGAGGACAGAGCAGTGGGCTGATACATGATGTGAGGGGCAGTTGAATCAAGACTCTTGTACTGATTCAATTTGTCCTTAAATTCCATATAAGCAAACCAGTTAAGATCTTTGCTTACCACACAAAAAAATCCTCTCTTGATTTAAATTTCCAGCTGTCTTGGTCAATATACAAAAGATGATCATAAAACATACAAGTCCAATTTTTATCCATACTTTACATTGTTGTTGTTGTTTTTTAAAGGTTTCCTACAGTAAGGTGACTAATAGCAATAGCAAGTACATTTCTATACCATTTATCAATGCACTTAAGCACTCCCTAAGCGGCTTACCAAGTGTAAGCTATTTGCCCCCAACAATCTGGGTACTCATTTTAGTGACCTCAGAAGGATGCAAGCCTGAGTCGAGCTTGAGCCCATTTGCTGGTATTGAACTCGCAACCTTGCAGTTTGTGAGTGCATTGCTGCAGTATAGGCATTTAACCACTGCGCCACCAGGGCTCTTCAATATTATGCTAGAGATACAGTTGTTTATACTTATATCAAATTTGTAAGAGAGACTTTCTAATACATTTATTTTTAAATTCAGCATGTGCTACAACTTTATCATACCCGAGAAACCATGACAACTAAATCTTAAATTATGGCCATCGATATCCAAGAGTCTCACATCTCCAAGCAATATACAGTCCACCCTTGCTTTACGTGGGGGATCTGTTCTGCACTCCCCGCGTAAAGCAAATACCTTGCATGCTCAAGCCCCATTTAACTGAATGGGGCTCATGCATGTGGTAGCACAGTAGCATGGTGGTGCGTGTGCCCCATTAAACTTAATGGGACGCACCGCCCCTTGCGCCCCACACACTCCCACACAGCTTTCAGCATATGCTGAAAGCCACATATAGCGTGCCCACATATGACACAGGCGCATTGTACATTCCTTCTACCATGTAAAAGAACAGGCTTCATAATAGAATTTGATATTAAGGACTCATAAGCCCCTTCCTTTAGCAACATATAGTGTTTTAAATTTTATTTTGGGTGTCTTTGCCTTCCAGATAAATCTGGAATTTTCTTTCCTCTATTGCATAAAAGTTATTCCATTTCTTATTCTTATTTCTTATTCATTTCTTTTAATGGGGATTTTTGACAATCCCTATTATGCTCACCCAATAAATTCTCTTGTCTTATTTGATATCTCTCAGTATGGTCTCCAAAATAATAAAGGTGAGAGAGGACAATCATGTCTAGTCTCCTTTTGTATTGCAGTCACTCTTCTTGCATTGCCATTTTGAGCCTTTTGAGGTGAGTAAATTGTCTTTATTGCCTGAATAATATTTTCACCAAAGTTCCTTCTTTCCAATTCTTATTGATACCCTACCATGAAATAAAGAGACCAGACACATACATTGGATGAATAAAGGGCCATTTATTTGACCCTTATCCTATTTAAGCTAAGCATTTGAACTTAAAGGTCAAACTGTGAGCGAATGATTAAAGTGAAAGCCTGGTGCGGGTCCAGCTGAAGCCAGGTGTCAATCCTAGACCTCCTCTTCAGCCTACCCTTTGGGCACAAACACCAAACCCTGCGATAAAACCAGTGATTCGGATTACATCCTCAGCCGATCCTGGGAAGGTAAACATAAGGCACTCTCCCCCAAATTCCCTTGAATTTGTAAGGTTGAGCAAACCCCCCATGTCTACCTCAGAGGCAGGTTCTCTCATAACTCCACATCTTTTGACGTGTATAAGCTGATCAATACCCTAACCTTTCACCGCAAAGGGGTGCCAATGGTGCATACCAAACAATTCTTTAACCCCATATGGGCCAGTGAAACCTATTTATCAGCCACTCTTAGCCAATTTCCAGTCCCTTTATACAGTATGGGGTAGGCAAAAAACTCTGGGAAAAGGGGAGAAAATTCCTACCCGGCCCCGAAGCGACCAGCAAAGTTCACACTGCATTTAGGCTGGGAGGGTGGGCTGTGTTGTCAAAAAGAGGCAGGATGGGGGGTGTACCATCCTTATATACTGAACTCCGCTCCCCATCACATGCCTCAGCTTGGTCTGTTAGAACATGCTTCCATTTGAAAATACTGGTCTCATCATGGAGGGTATCAAAGCCCCTCTCTCCCCCAGTGGTTCTGCCAATCGTCCTGTTGTGAAAAATAAGTAATTCCATGAAATATTATCAAAAATCAAAACAGCCTTTTTGTCACTATAATATTACAAGAATTCAAGAAAGTTAAGAACAGTTCTCATATTATTCCTTAATTGCCTTTTGGGGGGAAAAGAGAGAGAGAGAGAGAGATAAACTCACTTTGATCCTCATGGATATTCAAAGAAATTTTTTTTCTGAAACTGCTAGCCAAGATAGTAGTCAATATCTTATAGTCATTATTTAGTAGTAAGATAGGTCTGTAATTTTCTGTTAATGGCTCATCTGTATGTTCTTTATGAATCACTATAATTATGATTCTTGCATTTCTGCAAGAATCTGGCATCTTCCCTTTTCTAATAACTCATAACATAATAACTAATAACTCCAATTGCTCATGCAAATCAGATTTTGTCTAGCTCTTCCTTAACTAATTTTTATAAAATCCTGATTTCTTATTTCTGAGGCCATAAATACCCATTAAATGCATTATCTTTCTATTCCAATTGATTTCTACAATTACACATCTACTGTACTTTGTCCACCTTAAAAATCAATTTAGGTTGTAAGATTTGATTTATAGAAAACACAATTCCATTTCTTTTGTTCTTGTTTGCCAACACAAATTCTAGATCCATACATCTATTCTGTGGAAGTCTACAGTCCCTTTTTCTTATATGAATCTCTTGAAACAAATCATTACATATTTGGGGATTTTTTTTTCCTGCAATGTGGATTGGACCTAGGTCAGCCTAACTATTTGGTAGAATGAAGTGACTATCTTACAGACCAGATTTTAGATGCTGTAAAAAAACCGGTAAATTGTTAAGGGCACCCACCGTTTGAAATGCATTGGGTTCTCCTACTAACAAACTGGGCATCTTTGAGCATTCTAAGACATTGGATGCCTCTCAGCTTTGCTTCATTTATTTATTTGTTTATTTGCTTGTTTATTTATTTTTACTACCAGGGATGGGGAGACATATTGACAGGAATTTCTGCTTCAGTGGCCATAAAAAATCTTACCTAGTTTTGAGTATTAAATATTTTATTTGGGTGTAGGGTAGATTTTTTGTTTTTGTTTTTTAATCTCAATGATCATGTCTGATTATTAAAAATTGTTAATTACTCTACTTCTTCCTCCTTCAGACTACACACAGATTTTCAGAATTGTATTCAAAGCCTGTATGAACCAAAGTAATTTCTTCAGGGCACTGAATATGTTAGCTCAGTAGAGCCTGAATTTTCCCTAAGTACCATGTTCACGTACAGATTTGTACAATTTCCTTAACTCTGAAAGAGCTTGTTCTCAGTCTTCATTGGGGACTTCACTTCTGATCTTGTGGAGGAAGGAGAGGGAGAAGGAAACTGTAGATATGGTTAATTGCACAGGAGTTCAAAAGAAAAAGACTGACAAGTACAATGGTAATAAGATCACCAGAAAGTTAATTCACCTGGAATTGTGATTTTGTGTAACTGCCATTCATATCAAGAGGAATAAAACAGGAGATGTTTAATAGAAATGTGGCTCCAAGTGTCCTTTTTTAGACTGCATCCACACTGAAAAAATAATCTGGTTTGACACCAGTTTAATTCCATGCAGTGGAATTCTGGGATGTACAGTTTGTTTTGGTGACAGTCCAGAGCTCTGCTTTGGTGCCACAACAAACTATGTTTCCCAGAAGTCTATTGCATGGAGCCATGGCCATTAAAATGGTCTCAAACCGGATTGTTTCTCCAGTGCAGATGCAACCTAAAAGAACTATATTGACATAAATAAAGATATAGCATAATTGAATATCTCTCTGCAGCTTTGATAAGGCATATAAAAATGGTCAGAACTTTTCTCCTCCTTTCTGGCTTTTTGTCAGAGCTGCACACTGCATGTGGTCCTTCTCTCCTGGGCTCTGCAGTTCTGTCAGCACCTATAACTGCACAAAATGCTAAAGAAATACTCAGATTCTCCAAGTTTACAGAACTTTACTAGTAAGGATATACAGCACTCTCTCTGGATTTTCTTCGTGAACGAAGATTTAGGAAGGACTCATCCCGCACTTTCTACAAGCGCATTTGTGACTAAAAAGGCCAATTCGAGATAAACAAGTCCAGTTGCAGTAAGCACAGCAGAAAGTCTCCTTGGGTGATGTTTCCGGGTTGTGGTTATTTCTGTGTTGTTGTTTCTCTTCGAGCCCCGTTCAGCGTGAGCTTCCAAAAAAGGCTGCAGCATCGTGGATAGTACGTCTCCATGCCTCCCAAAGTGAGGCCAGGGCGGACCATTGTTGGTGATCAATTTGGTTGAGCCTGAGATGTTGTTTCAGGGAGTCCTTGTATCTCTTCTTTGGGGCACCCCTCTTACGCTGACCCGTGGTGAGTTCACCGTAGAATACTATTTTGGGGAGGCGATGGTCCTTCACCCTAGAAACGTGTCCTGCCCAGCGCAGCTGTATCCTCAATAGCATGGCCTCAATGCCAATGATCCCTGCTTGCTCAAGGACAGCAACATTCGTCACATAGTCATTCCAGTGTATATTTAGAATTGGGCGTAAACAGCGCTGATGAAAGTGTTCGAGGAGTCGTAGGTATTGGCAATATGTGACCCATGTTTCAGACCCATAAAGAAGAATAGACAGTACAATGGCTCTATACACACTGATTTTTGTGCTTTGCCTCAGGTGTTTGTTACTTCAGACTCTTTTATGAAGCCTTCCAAATGCACTATATGCCTTTGCTAGTCTGTGATCGATCTCTTTATCAATCTTGGTGTCTGATGAGATGATGCTTCCCAAGTAGGTGAACTGCTGGATGGACTTAAGCACAGATTTGCCTATAGTGATGTGGGGATGGTAGTGTTCTTCCTCTGGTGCAGGCTGGTAGAGAACTTCTATTTTCTTCAGACTGACTTCCAGCCCTCTTTACACCTGCCGTTTCATCCCACACCTATCACTACAGGACTTTTTTGGAAGTTGGATGTATCCTTCAAGCTTGTGCAATGGATTTTTCTGTTGGAGCGCAGCATGCATAGAACTGGCCTCACTCTTTAAACCAGAGGTTCGTCTGCTGAGGCCTTGACAATCATGAATGGTTGCAGCGAGGTCCTTGGGTCGTAGGTTTGATTAGAGTTTCCTTCTCTTAGATTGACGCCCCCCTTGTCATGGGGGAGAGGCTTGCATACCCTAATGAAATTGTGCGATATGCTTGTGGTGGTATAATAGCCGCCTGTAGGGCCTCCCATGCCAGACAGATCACAATAGAAGGGTCTGACCAAGAGCACCAAAGGGCAGGATGGGCTCTCTAGCCTTATGGCAACCATCCTAGGAGAAGGAAAACTCTAATCCCAAACCCGGGCAGATGGTGCTTGTCTAACCCTGATACAGCACTATGTATGTAACAATCAGCCTTTCACTAGCTACACTCAATAATAACCCACACTTTCCATAGGCCATGCCCATATTAATGCACACTGTCCATGGCATGATCTCCCCACACAGGTGCCTGCAATTGGCTCTTGCATCAGCCTCTTCCATCATGCCTATGGAGTCATCCTGGGCATTTCCTCTGAGTGGTTTGATGCTGACACTCCATCATGGTGCATTTCTTCCAGGCATTGCATCATCCAGCTACCTCAGCCAGCTGCCATATTCTGTCCTGTAAAATTCCTAATAATAGTGTTATACATCCATACACATATTGACACTGTTTCTTTTAATGGCCATAATTCAAATTTTCAAACATAATCAGAAAATTTAAAAAAATTCAGCTGTGGAAATGGAATAGAGAAATTTCTGTAAATACTGCCTAATGTGAAATTTATTACATATTGGAAGTGGAAGTAGAGAAATTTATGAGAATACAGTGGGTCCTTGTTACCCGCTGGGGTTTGGTTCCAGATCCCCCATGGATAACAAAATCAGTGGATGCTCAAGTCCGATTCAATCCAATGGCATAACAAAATTATGCATTTTATATAAAATGGAAAATCAAAGTTTGCTATTTGGAATTTTTGCTTTTCTGAATATTTTTAAGCCATGGATGCTTGATCTGTGGATAAAAAAAATTCGTGGATAAGGAGGACTGACTGTACTAGCTGAAATCTGCAATATATAATAGTGTGTCCATTATAACTGGGATTACAAGTACCTATAATCTCATATTGAATCTCAGGGCTGTTTCTGTGGTTTGCAGAGCCAAAATGCCATCTAGGGGCATGAAATCATTTTGCCATGTTTTGGACCCTCCTCCTCACCAGACCTATGTTGAAGCAGGAATTGACTTTTTTGAAACACAAAGTGAACAGGAAATTATTTCTGCTCACTTCCTTTTGTCAAAATTGCCCAGGGAATCTAGAAACAGTAAAAATATCCCTCATACCTACGAGAGAGTATTCACGAGAACTCTCCCCAAAACTGGAGGACTGATCTCCATTTGTTATCTAATGCAGCACTGTTTTCAGAAATCATTTCCAAAGTAGAGTTTTTGAAATGCATATTTTTTTAATATTGGTTAATCCAGTTTATATAACATACTTCTTAATGCTTCTTGTTGTTACCCTGCCCAAACATTCTCCAGATTTTATTTATTTATTTATTTATTTTTTAAAAAAACTTAAATAGAAAGGCACCATATGTGCAATAATTTGCTTTGCTTGTGAGATGGATTTTGACATTACATGGGAGTGGGTCTGACCCCATCAGACTCTCCAGATGAGTTTCCAGATTCATAGAATCATAATGTTAGAAGAGACCACAAGGGCTATCCAGTCCAACCCCTTGACAGATGGCCACCTAGCCGTTGTTTGTAAACCTCCAAAGAAGGAAACTCTACCACACTCTAAGGGAGTGTGTACTACTGTCAAACAGCTCTTACTGAATTGTTACAATCTTCACACAGTCTTCATAAGTTTCTCTCCTAGTGTCTCCTTATTTTTTTTAAAAAAAACCCCGAATTGTGTAGTGTAGCACTACAGAAGTGTAATGCTAATGTGAGAAATTGTAATAGTGGCATTCCCCTGTTTATTTCCTTGGGGCAAACCACACACATGCCCAAACTCCAAAACTCCCTCCATAGATAGTATTTTCCAGTGCCTCAGTTCACACAGAAAGTGTGTTCCAGGAAACACATACAGTAATATTGGTTTCAAAAAACAAAAACACCATTGCACCTTAGCACAAAAGCAATGGACCCCTGTACCTAGAAATTTCAGTCCCCATACACACTTGCCACTCCAGCTGAGAATTTACATAATCTGTATGTATCATGTGCTTAATGTAGTCTTCATTGTTTTACATTCATGTTTTAAACGTTTTAACTGGATTGATTGTTTAATGCTTTAAAATAAACCTTTTGTACCACATATTTTTCAGCTATTTTAACGTATGTTCACTTTGAGTCCATTTTTTGGAGAAAGACAGGATATAAATCAAGCAAGCAAGCAAACAAACATTTAAGTGAAGGAAACCCTGCAGCCTCAACCGAAGATGAAATTGATTAGTGTTGGGGAAGAATTGTTAATCTTTCCAAAACTAGGAGTTCACTGCTTTATCACTGGGACTATATAGAGAGATTTTTTAAATAAATAAATATATCAAAAGGACACTTGGGGAAGGGAAATAAGAAGGTGAGAGAAGAAAACAACGAAAAGAGGAGTTGGGGTGGGTCGATGGGAAAAAATAAACACATCTATTCCATTTGTCACAGCTGTTACAGGCAGTGTATCTATTTTTTTAAAAAACTTATTTTACTGGGAACAAAATACTACAGACTACTGTAGAATCAGGAGGTGAAGGATGAAGCATTGCATAATTGGGAATGACAACATCATTTGGATTTCCTTATAAAAAGGAACATCCGGTACCTAATACTGTCACCACTTGACACATTTGCCCTGGAAAACACATTTGTGGTAAACACTTTTGTTTGGCAGAGCCTCATGTTAAATTTTAAGCAAATAAAACAATACTAAAAATCAGTGACATAAGCTGCTTTTTACCTATAAACACAGTTGGCAATCTGTGAATCTTTTGGCAATCCATATTGGAACTAAAATGATGATCAAAATTTACTCCTTTTCTATCATAAAGTTGTAAATTTTGGATAATTCATTCCTGGAAGTCAAAGGAGCTGGCAGGGAAGCTAGGTATAATTATGCCTTGTTCAAATAAGCAGTCATGTAACATAGTCTTTCTTCCAGGTCATAAATCAACCAATCTTTGTATACTGATGAATATGAAATGTACACCATGTGTGCAATTCACTAGAACAGCTAAATACAAACTCAGTGTGTGGCAATAGTATTTGTCCTTCCTCAAGTGTACTTACCTATTCACTGAATGGTTGCGCCAATATATAATCCAGAGCAGATCTAGTAATCAGAAGAATGAATAGCGAGTACTCATATCCGGTGATATTTAGCTGATTTTGTACTGGAAATGGAAAAATTATAAGCTGCCTAAGCACAGAGATCAGCTTTGACAATTGTTATCATGAACACTGCTACTGTAATGATGTCCATTTATTGGCAATCATCCACAAAGCAGTTTCAATGCTGAACACTGTAAGGATCAGTGGAATATCTTGGAGACAGAATCATAGCATTGGAAATGACTACATGGGACATCTAGTCCAACTCCCTACTATTCAGGAATACACAACAGATCTTCATGATCTGAGGTATTAGACAGCAAACAGAAAAATGTTCACTAAACTAAACACAATTAAAAAGATGGCAGAAAAGTCAGTGTCAACTGCCTCTTCCCTTAGCAATAACAATTAATCAGTCATATTGAAGGGGAAAGGTATAATACTCTGTTTCCTAATTTGGGTGGGTTCTAGTTAGAATAGCAGGGACATCGTTGATATATGATGAAGGGCTTCTAAGGGTTCATCTACTCCAGTGAAAAATGCTGCACTTACCCTAAAGCCAGTGCTGGCAGCCTTCTCAAGCTACAGCTATTTCCAAGGAAGCATCCATGTTTTTCAGCCCTTAATTTTAAAGTAAGCAAAGTCAGTGAAAACACCAGGGTTTCCAGGACACCCTGGAGTAGGTTCTTTTGGTGATGCGGACAGCTAAATCAGCTCTGATACAACCGATCCAGTTGTCCACATGCAAGGAGCCTTGCCATCCCCCTTATCCTACACTGAGCAACACAGGGAAAGGAATATAGCCTCTTCAGAGCCACCACTACCACCTGCTCACCAGGAGCTCAATATAAAGCCTGCCACTTCTGCTGAGGTGGCCTGTACTGGTCCTGGATTAAACAACTAGTGTAGATGACCACTAAGTGTTACTTTTACATGTTAAAGTCAGAGCTTGGAATATTGGTTTTCAAAAGTAACTTGGTATAGCTGTAAGATTACATTTTTTAAAAAGTAGATTTCTCAAAACCAACTAAAATGTTTGTTTAATTTTTTGTATATATTTTTGTGTTCAGATTGTTCTACCTCTTTGTTATAACATCACAATTACAACTTAGGGCCAGAACAGATGGTCCTTTAAAGCCACCGGCCGGGCTACTGCATGTTACAGAGGTCTCAGTAAATATAAAGTAACTAAAGGTAACATATACTGCAAAAGGAGTGGTATTATCCCCCACTAAGGGCCAGAACAGCCACCCCTGCCATAGATGGACTGGGGCTGCAGAGCCACTCTTTTTGGGGCCAGGAAAGGGTCCTACTGCAATGTGTTGAAGCCGCCCATGTGTGGGTGGCTGGCCGGCCAACTTCTGGGTGGATTCAAGGCGGCTTGAGAGCATGTGGCATATAAACGCCATGCTCTCAAGTTGCCCGGACAGTGGCTTTAAAGGAACATCTGTTCCGGCCCTAAGTTGTAATTGTGATGTAGTTTTAGCTTCACTATTGAGGAAAAAAACAAAATTATAAGTAACTTATAATTTGTAACACGGTACTTTCAAGTTCTTGTTATGCTTTTTGGAATACTGCAGGAAGTTTTTCTTTATGTCATGCGATTATTCACCTAGTACAGCATTTCCTTTGCTATTTTAATGTAGCTGGTAGAAACATTCTCCTTCTTTCTTTTTATACTGAAATAAACAAACAACCAGGATCTTTCTGATCTTTTTATTTTTCTGTAGCATGACAAAACAAAACAAAACAAAAACCCACATTCAGTCTGTTTTGTTCAGCACTATCTACCCGTCAGTATCAACTGTTACAGGCCAGGCTTGTTCAAATGCCAATTTTGCAGCTTGGGAATAAACCTACAAAATACAGAGTGTAACCTGGTATAACCTATAGAAGATAGTGTATATGAAGTAAGATATAATGCAGGAAGCAAAATGTATCAGATAGTGTGTGTGTGTCATTAAGACACTGACAACAGCCTAAGTCTAAGAAAAAAATATCTACTAGAATATAAATAAGATGAGAGGTGTGACCTGTAATAACCTCCTAGCAGGTGTAATGGCTAATGGCAGGCAGCCAAAAGACTTCTATTACAGTCAACCCTCCATATGCCCAGATTTTTTTATCCACAGATTCGAGCACCGATAGCTAGAAAATATTTAAATATATATAAAAATTCCAATTTGCAGACCTTGATTTTGCCATTTTATGTAGGAGACAGAATTTTACTATGCTATTGTATTTAATGGGACTTGAGCAGCACAGATTTCGGTATCCATGGGGAAGGAGCGGTCCTGGAACCAAACCCCAGAGGATAGCAAGAGCCCATTGCCTACTCTGTGTTTCATGATTGCCACAGAGATAAAAAAAATGTCTGAAGATGCCAACCACAGATGCTGGTGAAATGTCAGGAATAAACTCTTCTAGAACATGGCCACATTGCCTGAAAAACCCACACAAAACTATAAAAGATCTTTGTTTGGATTCAATAAACATAAGCAAGGTACATCGAGCATCATTGTTTTGATTTGTTTTGATTGGACAACTGATAGCTTGGGCCCAGCCAGGGGGGAAATAAATGGAGCCTGCTAGAGCCCACAGATGAGACTGGGTTTTTTGACAGACTTCACTACATGAAGACAAGGCAACTCTGTCACTTTCAAGCCAGAGTGATAAACTGCTCAGACATGCTGAAAGATAGGTTAAATGATAGAGACTGTGCCAGTAAAAAGAGAGAGGAATTCTTTACCATCATCTAACTATGCTGAAATAGATATATGTCCCATTATGAGTGTAATGGGTGCTTGTTAAGATGTTTATGGCTATAATGGAGGTTGTTAAAATTTAACAATTCTCAAAAATTAATTAATCCTTGATTGCCTTAGTTTTCACCGATGTCTGTTAGAGATGTGAAGTTCCTCAACAGCTGAAAATGTACACCCAAATGAATAGATAGATAAGTTACATTGTTAAGAGGTAACATTACTCTGTGTGATGACTGTTAAAGTCTGTTAAATAACAGAGAATGTGAAAACTTACTTGCCCTATACTGAGATGTGATGGAATATATGATGCCTTACACACAGTGTAATATAATGGCAGAAAAGCATGTGCCCAGACATTGGTATGTCTATGTTTCTCCCTCAAGGGAAAGCATATAATAAATACTAAGCAAGAGCCTGCTCATGTCACATACAAATATCATGAGATTCCAATATATACAAAGGCTTAAGTGGATTGTTGATTTTAACTCTTCCTGTCTGGTATAACAGCCATTATGAATTGGGAACTCAGGTAGCAGAAGGTGACAGTGGAACCATAGACAGAATCCCAATTAGCTGACAAATGGCGAGGAGTGTCAATCTCTCAGTCTAAAAAGACAGATGTGGGTAAACATGCCTGTTTCAAAGCTGCTTATGAGAACTCCATAAGGACAGCTGTCCTCTTCATCTGTTGTTCCTCAGAAAGTGGTACTCAGTAACATAGTTCTGTCATGGTTAGTATCCCCAGACATATTTTAAGTGAATTTGCCTAATTCCCTTTTGAAGCGGCAAAAGATGGGTACACCATGACATCTTGTGGAAGCTAATTAAACAATTCAACTGTGCACTGTCTGTGCTGCCGTCATCCAGCTTAATTGGATGAACCTGGGTCTTTTTAGTGTAAGAAAAGAAGAAAACATCTCTGTATTTGCTTTTTGCATACCAAATATGATTGTGTGTACCTCCGCATTCCCTTCTCACTTGCTTTTTCATAAATCCCATGGGGAGGGGGAAGCTCAGAAAATGAATAAAATAAATAAATACTTTTGTCCTTTTTCTTCACTTATTTCCAGATTTGAGCTACTCTGTCCTAGACTTAACTGAGCTCTATGATAACGTTTTTGAAATGTGGTGACAGGAATTCAACACAGTATTCCACATTTCCTTGCACCATATATTTGTGTGTGTCCATAATGGTATTTGTAGTTTTATTCCCTGTTTCTTTCTATTCTACTATGGCATTTTTGCCTCAATGTTTTTTGCCATTTTTGCACTGACATATTGACCCATTTTTTTATTCCTCAGCTTTGGAAGAATTCCTTTGGGATACTTTACAGTCCTTGTGTGTGTGTTTCTGTTCTCCTAAATAATTTGTTATCATTTAGAAACTCAGTAGCCTTACTATATTTTTCTTGTTTGGCATTGCCCAGAAGATGCAATGAAATACTAAAATAATATGTTGATGCCTCCAGGCAGTGTATTCACGGTCAAATTCTAAACAGTGAAAATACACCCCTCCCCACAAAAATATATATCTCCATTACAGAAAAGGCAACAATACAATCTCTTACATAGACCCATAGACAGCAGGAAAGGAGGGTATTGTCAGGATAAGCACATTATCAGTAATCATAACTACTTTGCCTATCACCAACACTCACGGAGTGAGATATTATCTGTTTATCTGTATTTAATCTTCATTTATATCTAACCTTTCTTGGTGCAAACATATGTATTGCAACCTCCACAATTCCAGAAGATTTCCAGAAAAAGACAAAAACTTTAGAGGAAAAAACAAACAACCCTCCCTCCCCAAAATACAGCTCAGTGTTGTGACCATAAAATCCTGAATTACTGTTTGGATAAGGGACAAAGGGACTAAGGAAAACTAAGTGGATGAAAAAATGGAATAAAGTATTGTGGAAAAGAGTATGGCTTGCTGGAGCACTGAATAGATGCATGCTAACAACCTGATATAATGCTTCTTTACATACCTTCCTTTAATTAAGATTGTCAAATGAGGCCCTTATCTGAGTTCTGTCTGAAAGAGACGTACATTACACACCTGTAAAAGAAACAGATAACAAATGGCAGTGACACCATAATTTTGGAATATGCTCCTGAATCTGGTACAAACATTGTATTCCCATCAACACCAGGTCAATATGTACTACAGTACATTCAATGGGTGGCCATTTTTTATGTATTCTCAATAGTACATTGAGAATCTTAATCTTCTATGTTTGGAATTCTTGCATATATTATGTTAAGAACTATGTCTAGATGAAGATGGAATTTAAGAATGTTTAAAGCAAACAAGTAAACCAACAAGAGATATGTGGGGAAAATAAGTTTATAAATGTCTAGCTACCATAGTTCTTGATCTTGAAACTAGATTATACAGCAAATTATGGGATTAATACAATTTTTACTTGCTTCATATAGTTTTAGTAATAGATGTTACCACATAAATCTAGTCTCAGGCTACACTGTGTATACTTCCCAGAAAGGAAACTAACCTAGAACAAAAATAGATTGTTCTGTATCATTTCTGTATTATCAGGAACATATTAATTCCAGGAAAACAGGAAACAAAGAATGACATCCTTTATGTATGGTACCCAATCAAATGCATTGAATGCCATATCTTCTAGGTCTGAGCTCTATCCCAAATGAAAGCTTGACTTAAGGAAATGCAGTATACCAGGGAAGCCATAAAGGTATTTTTTATCAAACACTAAATGAAGAATCCTATCTCATTACCATACCACTGATTACTGATGACACATTATTCTTCTTTCAGATAAACTTGCAAAGAAAGATGAGAATCACTGGAGTTATAACTCAAGGTGCCAAGAGAATTGGAAGCCCAGAATACATAAAATCATACAAAATTGCATATAGCAACGATGGGAAATTATGGGCAACATACAAAGTGAAGGGCACAACTGAAGATATGGTAAGTCAGTGTCACCCATTTAAAAACATTTTTTTGCCTTAACATGTATGGCATCTCAGTGAGGGAACATACAGAAAATATGCATTGATTAAGATTTTCTACATTATTTTTTTCTCAGAAACTTTGGAATAAATTGACATTCTATGTGGACTAAGAGTTCCTTATATTCTAATTGACCATTTTAGAAATATATTTAAATGATTTTCATTTTAATTACTTTACCAGTAATTACTTCTGTGCATAGAATTTAGTCTATTATGTTGGTAAATTTTTAGCTTTTAATAAGATACATTCAACAGCAATATATTTTATATACTTTCTGTTTTCAAATATAATGTATTATTACAGGAAAGAAAGGGGCATAATGGCTAT
Source organism: Sceloporus undulatus (assembly GCF_019175285.1). Taxonomy (NCBI): domain Eukaryota; kingdom Metazoa; phylum Chordata; class Lepidosauria; order Squamata; family Phrynosomatidae; genus Sceloporus; species Sceloporus undulatus. Next base: position 285,075,633 of record NC_056523.1, read on the forward strand.
AGCATAAATATTGTGCTTTGAGATATTACAGGGTAGAAAAAATAAGGTGACTCTATAGCAGTAAGTTGTTCTCAGAGGGAGTTGCTTTGTAACTTTACATGGCAAGGCCAAACTTTATTGCTTCTGTCTTATTGTCTTTGTACCCACTCAGCTTACAACTTTTTGAAGGAAAAAAGGAGATCCCCTCTCATATCTCTCATGCTATATAGGCTAGTTTCTCTGCCAGATTCAGTGTCCTCTTTAATTTATCAAAATGTTTCCCTTTCAAAGACCAGCCTAGTGTCCTTATTAGAATTGAACTACCTTTACCTTCACAAATCTATCACTGTCATCCCTTTCTTATTTCCTGCAGTTCCTTTACTTTCCAAGTACATGCAGACACATGACCATTTATTAAGTGCAACTTTGTGCAATATGCATCTTAATATGTAAGGAACTTCAGTTGGGATCCCACTTTGTAAGAGGATTTACATCTGTAGGAATTAGAACTGGACAGTTCCATAATGTCCATATCCAGTTAAAGGCTACTGTTACATTACTTCGTAGGGAGTCAGCAAAATCATTAATATTGTGTATCAGGACCAACATGCTTCAGTTCTCTTGTGCATTAGTTCCATTCTACATCAGTCCCATTATGCATCAGGACACTGGCTAGGGAATGCCAGTGTGCATTGGTAACCCTAATGGACACTACATCACTCCTGCCAGTGTCCTGTTACACATCTTCACAATTCACTAATAGTGTTTCTTAGCCCCTCTGTTATGTACCTAAGTATACATACAGTTACATAGCATACACCAACATAAAGGATTCCAGTTTTCATCCATAATTTTCTACCAAGTGAAGAATAAACCTGTTACTATGACTTCAGAAATCCAATCAGAAATCTAGAAAAGGAGAATAGTAGTAAAAGAAATAATGCTCACCACTTTACAGGATGTTTCAGATGAATTATTATTCACATGACTATGTAAAGTTAACTTTTGATAATTGCTGTATTCTCATGACATTTCTATGTTGCCTTTATTGTTCAACAATGGGAGCTAAATAAATGATTTTCAAATGACAGTAACATTGAATTGAATTAGTCCATACTGTCCTTCAAATGCATTCTACGGTCTAATGAATTCTACAATGTGTTTTATCTTAGGTGTTCCGTGGAAATGTAGATAATAATACACCTTATGCAAATTCTTTCACCCCACCGATAAAAGCTCAGTACATACGGTTATATCCTCAAGTCTGCAGAAGGCATTGTACTTTGCGAATGGAACTTCTTGGCTGCGAATTATCTGGTAAATATTTTCTGGTAATATGTAAATTATAACAACGCTTAAAACATGTATACATTTATCTGTAAGCATTTATAAAGTTTAGTGGGTGAATGTATTGCTATTGTAATCTTTATTTTTATCCATCAGTGTCTGTTCCTTTTTAAGACAAGTCACTCTAATTTTCTTTATTTCTACACATCTCTTACTGTATGATTAGATTTAAATATTTCTATTCCAGCTCTCTGTCAGTGACTCATAAGGGGCTTTTTTTAAACAAACAAATGAGCTGGGGATGTTTAGCCTGGAGAAAAGATTCCACGTCAACATTAGGAGGAACTTCCTGACAGTAAGGGCTGTTTGACACAGTGGAACAAACTCCCTCAGACTGTAGTGGAATCTCCTTCCTTAGAAATCTTTAAACAGAGGCTGGATGGCCATCTGTCGGGTATGCTTTGATTTAGATTTCCTGCATGGCAGGGGGTTGGACTGGATGTCCCTTGCGGTCTCTTCCAACTCTATGATTCTATCTGTATTTGTGTCACCACCATTTCATAATATGGGGTGTGAAAATCAAATTTGTGGACTGAAAGTTTGCAGATCCAAAGGGCCAACTGCATATGCAAATATCCACCCCTCCCCCCTGCCCTGCCCCAATCTGAAATCCCAAACAGTTCTGGTCCCAGGCATTTAAGATATTTAAAACAGTTATAAAATATAGATTAAACATATCAATAAATGAAATAACATCTTTCACTTGATTAAAAGTCCTTTCCACACAATCCAAATTTCCGAAGGCCTGCCTAAAAAGAATATTCTTTGCTAGCCAAAGCCATATGTCACAGTGCCTCTCACTCCCACTCCAGTCAGATGATTTAGAAAGATCCCACCGTGAATAATATTGATTGACATTGAAAAGAATATGGGAAGATGGATACATACTGCCCATTTTTCATTTCATTTTATCCACTATGACATCCACTAGTTTCAGTTTCAAAATTAGGCCTGAGAGCAAACTGAAATGGATATTAGTTGGATTAGTTCCATCCAAAACTATCCAGAGGTGGGTTGCCATTACATGTTGAGATACTTTGTGTAGTAATGGTAGATTTGACACAGGGTGATAATTATTGTGATTTTAGTCTTTGAGAAGGATTCTCACCATTACTTCTTTACTTCTCTCTTTAACTCACTATTCTTCTGATTCTGTCATTTACTAATAACAAATGGCAGAGTTAAAAAAGAAAGAAAGAAAGAAAGAAAGAAAGAAGAAGAAGAAGCATCTACTGGTGGGACCAAGAGCCAGCCTTTAGTTCCTAGAGGTTTACATGAAAACCTGCCTTGGTGTGTATTTATTACCTTTAGTGGGTGCAGAGGGACAGAGGTTCATCTAGTACACCTTCTAATATTATTACCGTACTTTGAAGATATCACCAGTTATGTTGTCGATTATAGCCCAGGATTCTCAGTTGAGTCAGCATGAAGTCAGCAACTTCTAGTTTATAGAAGTTCTTCAGGCTACCACTTTTGAGATTCTTGAAGCTTGCAAGTATTTCCTAACTGCATTTCCAGTACTTTTCAGGTGAAATTAAGCCCACTGCTGAGTCTGGTTACTTTTGATGAGATTTGATTTGATTTGATTTTGTTTTGTTGCTTTCGTACAGAATCTTTCATTGTGCCTCGCAGCAGAAGTAAATGAGCTAGTGGAGCCAATATCAGTCCTTTTGAGGTTTTCTGTGAAGAAGGGTCATTGCACAAAAATGTAATGCCTGACCTGGAGCTTTTTTTGCACAAAAGCTTCATTCCCTTGCAGATCCAAGGAAAACATATACACTTCTTCATCTTTGTCAAAGTACCAGCATTATTTTAATATGGCAACTGTAAGGGTGAATTTGTTGTGAGATTATTTCTATATGACTGTACAAACAGTCAGCCATGGCACTGGCAATATATCAAACCATCTTGTTACATAATGCGTGCTCCTTGAGTGACAACAAAACCAGGCTACAAAATGAAAAGTTAATGCATTAATCTCACTGTGGCCCTCTTCCAATACAGATAGATTTGAAAGTAAATAGAAAATCATGTCCAAGTGCTTTGGAGTATTAGATTTTCTTCTTTTTGTGTCTCCAACTCATGGGAACACAATTTAGAATAAGTCTTTGCCAGAATGACTAGGAATGGTTTTGCTGAAAGAACAGTGAATGCTACTAAGTGAATGCATTTCAGGGTCTCATCTTGTCTGAAGGTCATTATACTTCTGAACTGTCATGGTGCTCAGACTCTAGAACAATTTTAGTCTTAGCTGAAACATACATACAATTATTCTAAAGGATAAATGAGTGTGTTTCAGCTCCTTGTAGTCTAACTTTATTTGAGGTGAAGGGAAAGAGCAAGTTACCATCCATAATAAGTCCCATTTATATACTAACTACATTTATATACTACCTTCTACCCAAATTGCTCAACACAGCTAATAAAATTGGGGAGAGAGTGAATGATTAAACCAATTTAAAACTTTCTGGTCCTGTTGCTTGTATTGGGACAAATGACTGTCCCATTGTGAGCATCTATGGCAAAGAAATATGGCTTTCTATTGCTTCCAATCATATATATCCCCTTATTGTTTTATATTAAAAGTCTGGGGATGCGGGGGATGCATGGGCCGGGGAGGGAAGAGGTAACATCACGACGAGCGGAGCTCCTATTGAGGTAGTGTGGGGCAGGGGGAGGTATGGCGGTGGGAGAAGGGACTTGCGTTCCAGAGGAAGGAGAGATCAATGCATCATATCTATCTCTCCTTCCTGTCCCCCTCCCAACCTAAGGGACCTGAGGGTCGCTCCAACCGTGCCACAAACCCTGTCGCTGCTCCTGTGCAACGCCAGATCAGTAAACAACAAGACCCACATCCTCCACGATATGCTGGAGGACCAAAAGTGTGATCTGGCTTGCATTACCGAGACCTGGCTAGGGCCTGAAGGGGACGCTGTGTGGGCTCAGGCCCTGCCTGCCGGGTTCTCGGTGAAGGACCAGCGCAGGTTAGGTGGGCGGGGGGGTGTGTGGCCTTGATACATAGGAACACCGTGTCCCTCACCAGGAACCACATCTGACAGACGTCCTACATCGAGTGTATTTACCTGACCCTAAAGGCTAGAGACAGTCTAGGGATTCTGTTAGTGTATCGGCCACCCCGTGCATTAGCGGACTCCCTTAACGAGCTGACACAGTTGGTCGCTGAACTGATATTGGAGACGCCCAGGCTACTTGTCCTGGGTGACTTCAATATCTCCCTCACGGCCAGCTATGTTCCATCCCGTGCAGCTCGGGAATTCATGGATACCATGGCAGCCATGGGCCTTTCTCAGCTGATACAGGGTCCTACGCACTGTGCGGGTAATACCCTCGATCTGGTCTTCTGTTCGGATGCGGAAAATCCGTGGGCGGAAATAGCTAATGTTTCCCCCTTGTCATGGACGGATCACTTCCTGGTAGAGGTGAAAATCAAGGCCTCTACCCAGATCCCCCCCCCCGGGGGTGGTGGACCTGTTAGGATGGTCCACCCTCGAAGGCTGATGGAACCCAAAAGGTTCCAGGAAGCCTTAGAGGGGTTCATGGTTGGAAGCGACGGCGACTCTGTTGATGCCCTCACCGGTATTTGGAATACCGGTCTTTCAAGGGCTATACTGTACACAGCATCGCTCCCAAGCGCCCTCTCAGGCCTGCTTCCAAATGTAAGCCCTGGTATACGGAAGATCTCCGGGCAAGGAAGCGGGTACTGCGACGGCTAGAGTACCGTTGGCGGAAGCACCTTTGCTTAGACGACAAGGCTCTCCTAGACCAACTGTTAATGGACTACGGAGAGGCGATACGAGCAGCAAAGAATTCGTTCTATGGTGCTCATATCGCGTCCGCGGAGTCGCGTTCAGCAGAGTTGTTCAGGGTGGTCAGGGAGCTAACTCAGCTCCCTCCTGCCCTGAACCAGATCCTTGAACCTACTAAGGCCTGCTGTGACTTATTTAACGACTTTTTTGCGGATAAAACCTCTCGCATAAGCGAAGGTCTGAATGCCGACATTTTAGCAGAAACTAGGGTAGAGGTGTCCAGAGCCTCCGTGGACTTTATTAAACTGGATCGGTTTGAATCGGTGAGTACCGAGGATGTGGACAAGATCCTCGGAAGTGTTCGGAAGACAACCTGCTCTCTCGATCCCTGTCCCTCGTGGTTAGCGGCCCAGGGGGGACCGGCGGTAACAACCTTGTTACGCCGGATAGTTAACACATCTTTGAGGGATGGGCAATTTCCATCACAACTGAAATTGGCCATAGTAAAACCTATCCTAAAAAAGCCCTCCCTCGACCCCCTGGTTCATAATAATTATCGGCCTGTTTCGCTGCTACCATTTTTGGGAAAGGTGATCGAGAGGGCGGTTGCAATCCAGCTTCAGGCGGTCTTGGATGAAACGGATTATCTGGATCCATTTCAAACTGGCTTCCGGGCGGGTTACGGGGTTGAGACGGCCATGGTCGCCTTGGTCGATGATCTCCGTCTGGGTATCGACAGGGGTAGCGTGTCCCTGTTGGTGCTCTTGGACATCTCAGCGGCTTTTGATACCATAGACCATGGTATCCTTCTGGGACGCCTGGCAGAGGTGAGAATCGGGGGCACTCGCTCCAGTGGTTCCGCTCCTACCTCTCTGGGAGGTCCCAGATGGTGCAGCTGGGAGACGTGTGCTCCGATGAGCAGGCCCTTAAAACCGGGGTCCCTCAAGGAGCCATTCTGTCTCCCATGCTATTTAACATTTACATGAAACCGCTGGGAGAGATCATCCGGAGACATGGGGCGCGGGGTTATCAGTACGCTGATGACACCCAAATCATTTTCTCTATGTCTCCGACTGATGCAGTGACTGGGGATGGCGTCTCTCCTCTCGTGGCCTGTCTAGAGTCAGTAATGGGCTGGATGAGGGAAAACCGACTCAAGTTGAATCCAGAGAAAACGGAGGTACTAGTGATAGGTTCTCCTGGTCCAGGAATGGCGGTGGTTCCACCTGTCCTGAACGGGGTCACGCTCCCTGTGAAAGACTCCGTGCGCAGTCTGGGGGTGCTTCTTGACTCGTCGCTTCACCTGACTGCTCAGGTGAATGCGACGGTCAAGAGCACCTGCTATCAGCTTCGGCTTATTCGCCAGCTGCGCCCATACCTGGCCCAGAGGGACCTAGAAACTGTTGTACATGCTCTGGTAACCTCGAGACTGGATTTCTGCAATGTACTCTACATGGGGCAACCCTTATACCAAACTCGGAAGCTGCAAATGGTGCAGAACATGGCAGCCCGGCTGGTCACTGGCGTTTCCAGGACCAGCCATATAACACCGGTACTTAAAGATCTCCACTGGCTGCCCATTCGCTTCTGGGCTCAGTATAAGGTGTTGGTAATTACCTATAAAGCCCTAAATGGCTTGGGCCCAGGATATCTAAAGGACCGCCTCTCCCCGTACATTCCGCCTCGCACCCTCAGAACGTCTGGGCAGCAGTTACTGAAGGTGCCTGGGGCGAGATTATCCTCCACTACATGGAGGACTTTTTCCACTGCTGCCCCAGCCCTTTGGAATACGCTGCCCACTGAGCTCCGCTCGACTACCACCCTGGCCCAATTCAGGAAGGACCTGAAAACCTTCCTATTCCAACAGGCATTCCCCGAATAAAATCCTGTGGGCCTCCCTCCTCTTCCGTAGCCAAGAGGTTGGGCTATGGGGCTTTTTTGCCTGTTATTTTTCTTGTTGTAAGATGGCTTTGATATTCTGTATTTTAATGACTTTGTATGAATGTTTTAACTTTTGTTGTAAGCCGCCCTGATCATAGGAAGGAGCGGGATAGAAATAAAATCTTTATTATTATTATTATTATTTATTATATTGATTTGGAAGTCCAATTGAACATATAGGCCTGGTACAGACTGCCATTTTGTGGCAGCCTGTGGCCGAAATCAGGGCTTGCGAGAGTGGAAGGTCCACACACTCCTCGCTCTCTTAATGCCATTTTGGGTGTGCTCACATTCAGATGTCGCGCATGCCAATGATGTGCCTTGTGCGCCGCATCCAAACAGCCTCATCTGTACAGCCCCATACTCTTTTATACCTGAAAGAAGAATATGTGAAACATTTTTAGGTGCTCTTGCCCTTGACTTTACTGAAATGTACTCTGTGCCAATGATGAAAAATTATTGGTTATTTATATTTAATTTACTTATTCATTAATACTTTAAGTGTATGAGCCTTTTTTTCTGCCACAATATCCTCAGGAAAGTTATAACTAAAAATACTAATGATATATCATAGGAAAATGACATGAAATTTTCTTGATACAATCCATTTGAAGAATATGCAGCAATTGAACAGCAATGTCATGTATGATGATGGGTGAGGACCAGCATAGTTTAGTGGTTTGATTGCTGATCTATGACTCTCAAGACCAGGGCTTGAATCCCCATGGAAACCCACTGAGTAACATTGGGCGAGTCACACTTTCTCAACCTCCCAGAGGGAAGCAAAAGCAACGCCCTCTGAACAAATCTTGCCAAGAAAACCCTGTGATAAGTTTGCCTTAGGGTCACCATACGTCAGAAATCACTTTAAGGCACTCATAAACAAAAATATGCAATTGGGTCTGCAGGTCCACAGGGATGGAAACTGGGCAGGAGGAGGAGGGTAATTGGCAGTCACAGGCAGTGTGTTCATGTAATTGTGTGCATGCATAGTGAGGAAGCAAAAATAATAATAATAACCAAGTGGCATGGCTTTATGCCACATGGTGCAGATAACTCATGGCTGTTCAGCTTGCCTTCAGAGTTGGCCATGATCCCAAAGCCAAGTGTGGAATACTGCAGGTTGACAAGTTAGTGCAGCCCCACTTCTCTGCTACTCATGCAATGGGGGAAAACTACATAAAGAACATGGAATTTCCACCCACTCTCAAGCCTTTTTCTGGTTAAAAACTGATTAAATGCATTAGTGCAAACAAACAGACAAACAAACAAACCAGAGCAGACAGCTACCAAGAAAGACCAAAATGCAATGACATTTAGATATTAAAATCAAGACACTATTTTCACTATAGGGAACACTGTTGACTGATCAACCCTCTCATGGCAGAGAAAAGATAATGTATGTGTAGTCCAATAATATTAGGAGGGGCTTGAGCCAAAGTACCCTTTTTCACAGAACTCAACTTAATGAACTTAAATTTCATTGTGTGATCTTCCCTAGCAATGGCAACACAAACATCAAATGCAAATACATGTCATAAAATGCTCTCCAATTTGACAAGATATGGTGAAAAGTGATTCCAACGCTGCAAGATATTTGTGCAGTACTGGGCAGATAAAGTCACACAGATCTGTTCCTACTTAGACACCATAGTTGATACAGTCCCATACAATCTCTGTGCTTCATTATTCATATTTTCTCTGAAGAACTATCCAATCATTTTTTTATTTTTTTGCTCACCTCACTATTTCTAAGTCTGATAATAGATCCTCACATAGTCTCCTATCTGTTCTTCTCCTTCTTCCTTTTAGATTCAATTTTAGCATGTTATGATCTGAAATAATTCTGGGGGATATCTCCATATCGTCGAATTCATTCATTAATGTTTTACAAACCAGTATCATGTCTATTCTTAGCCATAGAATTATGTCTTCCAGATAGAAATGTATATTCCCTCTTTGTATTATATAATTGTCTCCATGTATCCAGTAAGTTTAGATTATTTGCCTTCTCAAAAAAAGATTTTTGGAGTTTCCCTTATTTCTCTTTAATATTTTTTTTTTTGCAACTGTGTCTAATTTGGGGTCCCATACCCCATTGAAATCACCCCTTAATATCATAATATCATATTAAAATTCTGCTATTTTAGCTTGGAGGTCTGAAAAGAATTTACTTTTATTTTTAAGGGGGCAATAAATTCCTTCTACTAGAATTTCTCTTTCCTGATCCTTAATCTCTACTCCAATAAAATGGCCATTTCTGTCATTAAATTTTATCCGGACTGAGTTTTAGTTTGTTTTTCCTCATCCGGTCCATTACCACTTTAAGATATTCATCAAGAGGATGCCATCCGAGGTCAAAGCTGTAGACTGTGACACAGAGAAATATATCTGGGTGTCATCAGAGTACTGATAACACCCAGCCCCATGCTGCCGAATGATGTCTCCCAACAGCGTCATATATATGTTGAATAGCATTGGGAACAGATTGGCAACTTGAGGAATGCTACAATTAAGCTCCTTTTTAAAGGAGCGACTGTCCCTGAGCATCACCCTCTGGATCTTCCAGAGAGGAAGGAACGGAACCATTGCAATGCAATGCCTCCAATTCCTAACCCTCTCAGGCGATCCAGAAGGATGTTGTGATCTATTGTATTGAAAATGCTGATCCTTAATCTCTACTCTGCTGAGAAGTCTAATAGCACAAACAGGGTCACACTAACCCTGTTGATGCTTAGACGAAGGTCATCAGCCAAGGCAACCATGGCAGTCTAAATTGCATATCCTGTCCTAAAGCCAGTTTGAAATGGATCTAGATAATTGGTTTCATCCAAGACAACCAGGAGCTGAAGGGCAACGGCCCTCTCAGTCACTTTGCTCAGAAAGGGCAGATGCGATACTGGCCTATAGTTGTCCCTGTCCAGGGGTTCAATGTAAGTTTTTTTCAGGAGCGGCCTAATGTCCGCTTTCTTCAACAAGATGGAATTTGTCCTTCCCTAAGGGAAGCATTGATGATGTCTCTCAGAAATATCCTCAAGGCATCCCCCCCCCCCGGACGGTCAGCCATGACAGGCAAAGATCAAGGGGGCATGTTGTCTTCTTCACACTACCAAGAAGCTTGTCTACGTCATCGGTACTCAGAGACTCAAATTGATCCAGCAAAACCTCATTTACGGAGTTTCTGGACACTTCATTAGATGGTTCTGCTGCGATACAGGCATCCAAGTTGGCTCTTATGAAGGGCTGACAGTGCTGCATTGTTTTAATTACAGTGCTTATTGTTTTTAAAATATTTTAGAGTATGGAGCTTATCGCTCCGACTTTTAACCCGACTACTCCCCTATGGAATATAGTCAGGTTGTGGGATGCAGTCAGGAATTATCACATGGAAAATGCCACTGATGTCACTGGGTGATTGCATCCCAGCTGAATCCTGGCTCCCAGCCATGCTCAGCCAGCCGGTTTGCAAATATGGAAAGCTCCCATGTTTGCAAACTGGCCAGCTGAGGGTGTCTGGAAGCTGGGATTCAGTCAAGATGCAGTCGCCAAGGGGCATAAACGACATTTTCCGTATGATGATTCCCAACTGTATCCCGTTGGGGAACAATTGGGTTAAAAGTCGCTGCAATAAGCTCATATATAATTTTAATATGGTTGTTAGTTTTATTCAGTTTTAATGTGGCTTTGTGTATGTTTTTAATGTGTAAGCTGCCTTGAGTTCCAGTCCTGGAGAAAAGGTAGGATATAAATAAAATAAACAGCAATAATAAATCCTTGAACAACTGTCTACCAGTTTCCATTTCAGAAACAAGATGATTAAATTCAAGGGGCTCCTTCCATTAAGAGCCAAATGTATGTTTTTAAATGTCAGCAACCTTTGTTTTTAAAAGTTACTTTATATTTTCACAACTAATCTCTGAGGACTTTTTAGAGATCTATTTAAAGCTTAGGTAACTTGTGGGATGCGAACTGTTTACAAAGAATTAGTTTGCCTTAGGAAAGGAATGGTGGATTTTATACCATTCATACCTCATTTGAGGAGTATAGCTCCATGGGATTAGGGAAAATGAGGGCATTGCCACTCCAGATAGGAACTCCCCCCCCCCCCTATAAAATTTTGTTTGGGTCCCCAAATTTCTAGCACTGCAGACATTTATATTTGCTGATTTCTTATTCCCAAGGTGAAAAGTGGGGGAAAAAGCCTCATTTGTTTACTGTATATTTGGTTAAGGGTTTGGCTAGTTTCATGACACTGCAGCCCATGAGGACACTGTGTGAAATTTGGCCCCATTCCTGTTCAAAGTTATCACAGAATTTCAGCTTCCTGGATTTAAGATTCATGCAAGTAGCTGATATTTTATTTAGTCTCAGACAGTCTCAAAATGCTTCATCTTAAAAAAAAAACATGAGAAAGAAATTGATAAATAAATGCAGCTGCCAAGTAGAAATGTTCCTGAAAATCAATAGTAGCCCTTAAACAACCCACAAATAACATTCTTCAGACATACAAAAAGATTTTATTCACCACTTGTATTCTACAGGGAAGGCACTGGGCACGAAACAGAGTAATACAATCAATGACTCAATTCCCAGCAATAGATGAAATCAGAGTGGAGAAGGAAATTGTTTTGACAAACCAAGGGTCACTGATAAGTTATCCTTTTTTCCTTACTAATGAACCAAAGATGATAGCAAAGTTGGATTGTTGTCATACCCAGCTTCTGTAAAGTCAATGGCAGTCTCTGGCCAGCAATAGCACACTTCAAGACTTCTTCCTTGAAAGCATCAGGCTATGGTAGATGTGGCAAGCAGGCCCCACAAAATATCTCTCCCCAACAAAGGAGAGCATGTAGGGCTCCATAGCACCCATTGGCCTAAAAGTTATTGTTAGTCTTAACTAGGGTAGACCCATTAATTTACCTATATGTTGACTCAACACTCCACAGTTTATTCAACAGGTCTACTCTAGTTAGGGATTAATCAATCAGGATTATGATCCTTATCAGCCACTTGCCTCACTCTCCCTAATGGTACATCAGGCACTTCTCACAGCTGGTATCTAGGACTCCTCCACAGGAGGCTCTAGGAAAAACAGTCAGTGAAGACTAGACAGCCTGGTGCAGTGATCTGAGTGTTGAATTTGAGCTTCAGGAGACCAGACTTCAGATCTCTGCTTGGCCATGGAAACCCACTGGGTGACCTTGGGCAAATCACACTTTTCCAGCCTCAGAGAAAGGCAAGGGCAGCCCCCTCAGACCAATTCTGCCCAGAAACCCCAATGATACATTGTCACAGTCCATCTAAGGGTTGTCATAAGTCAGACAGAATGTAAAAATGTACAACAACAAAGACTGGATCTTTTTTCACTTTTTAGTTTGCATTTTTCCAAAAGTAGAAACTCTCATAACACATGATCAGGTATCCCAGTTCAGTTTTGAATCTACTCTTTTTTGAAAAAAAAGTTATGCTTGGCATATACTTCAGTTCTCAAAGGCCTGATGTGTAACCAATGTCAGTGGTATTTCAAGTTCCTGGCTGAATGTGACCTTGTGGGTTGGGATAGTATATCCTAGCTTTCACATATTTTACTGACACAAAACACTTTGAAATGGGGAAATGAAGAAGAAGGGATAGAAGATGAACAATGAACAAATAAAAATTTGACTTCCATGTGACTATTTTCATAAAGGTATCAAAAAGCATAAGCTTTATGGTTATGATCACACTGTGCTATCATTTCACCAGAGGTCTTCATGCTGTGGAGGGTAAGGTTAGGTCAATGCATGGATGCAAAAAAAGCCTTCAAAGAATCCTTGTTGGCAACTTGAAAAAGTTATAGTGAACCAGCAAGACTGCTTTACCAGATGACCCCCCCCCCCGACCTTCTCCCTTTCAGCATAATAATTGTAATCCTGTCAATAGTGCTGAATAGTGCTGTTTCTAGCAAGATTCATGCTGCTGATGGTTTGAGTGGGGAAAGGACTTGGCGCTCTTGAAAGAGTGCAGAATAGTATGAGCAAATTAAGGGAAATTAACTTTTCCTTAATGGTGAAGTACAGTTAAAGAGTGACAAATTCATACTCAAATAAACTTGATGCAAAAGATAGTTAAAATCTCTTTATTGTCCTGATTTTGGTATCATAATTAAGAGGGCTATAAATTAATTAAATGCTTCACTGAGAAATAATAGTTCCTTTCATTGATTACTGAGTTAATGAATAAATAGTCCAGCTAACAACTGTGATTTATCTTGGCTAAGGTAAGTACAGCCAAGCTATTTGCTATTTATATGATCTGGAATTAATTCCTCTTATCTGTGGATATTATTTTATATTGTCAACAGCTCATGCCTAAAGCAGAAAGCTAAATACAGAAATCCATTGTTGTTTTCTTAGGGTATTTAATATATATACATATTCAGCAATGGTTTTAAGGAATGTTTTGTCTTGCATTGTTAAACTGCAGTTTTAAATATTTGTTCAGAACTTCAAATGGCCTTAGGTACAGTATATGAATGATTATAGTTAGTGAATCCAGAAGCCAACACTAATCTATCAATGATAGACTACAAGTTGCATGAGAAAGCATGACTTTGATCAAAGTATACATGCCAAACAAAGGCCTGAAGTCTGCACAAATGGAACTGATGAAAAATTCCTGGAGATTTTTTCTTCTTCTCTTTTTTCTTTTTCTTTAATTTCTTCATTTCTTCTCTCCTCCACCCTCCCCCATACCTTTATCTTTGATTGCATATTATTTTGACTGTAAATTAGATTGTTTGTCTTAAAAATTAATAAAAAATCATTTTTAAAACATCGCTTGGAGCTTTTGCACAGCCCTACATGCATGCAGATTCATTTGCAAGGATGCAGCTAATCTCAAGGCTGCACTGTAAAGGGGAAGCAATGACTACTCATCAAAATGGCTGAGGTTCAATTGAGCTGACACTAGGTCTACTGATGCTATATTGAATCCAAACTCATCTCAGCCAGAGATGCTAGGAAATAGAACTTTTCCTGTCTCTGAGGTAGCAGCATAGTGGCTGTCTCCACAAACTACATGAGCTTTGTATCCGGCATAACAAAGATTCCTCTTTTGTCCACCACCCTATCCCCATTCCTTCTTCGGCTTTTCTGCCAGCTGATTTCAGCCAGTAGAGCAGTTGTGCAGCCACATCAATTGACAGAAGGGGACTATGGCAGCTAAAGGGCAGTTCAAGTACCAGAAGGTTAAATCAGCCAACCCAAGAAGTTTCTGCCCATTCCTAACCCCTTACAGCTGGTGACTCTTGGCTCTAATAATGTTGCTCAGTTTGTGTAAACCCATCAGGGTGATATTACAGTCTGCCCTTCCTTTACACGGAGGATCCGTTCCGGACCCCACCCCCCATAAAGGGAATTCCACCTATGTTCGAACCCCATTTAAATAAATGTGGCTTGTGCATGTGGCGACGCAGCGGCACGCACACACTGCAGGTGCACATGCCATTACTCCTTATTCGGCGCACCATCCCTTTTCCCAGTGCAGCTTTTAGCATATGCTGAAAGCCGCGTAAGTGGGCCCACATGACGCGGGCGCACTGTACTGTGTCATTTGAGCAATTACAGAAACTCAAGGAGATTCATGGATGCATGGTGGCTGTATGATTGGTATATGTTTTAAGGCAACATATGAAACCTTTACAGGTTTTTAATCCTCCTTTCTGCCAGCGTCTCTCCCCACAAAGACCTTGGTATCTACTGGGGTTTAGTTCCAGGACACTCCATGTATACCAAAACCCACGGATGTTCAATTTACAATGGGGTAGTAAAATGGTGTGTCTTACATAAAATGACAAGGTTTGCTTTTTGGATTTTTTGGGTGGGGGGATATTTTGAAGCCATAGATGGCTGAATCAGTGAATACAAGAGTCGTGGATATGGAGGACCAACTGTATAGCCCCCTTCAGCACTCTTCTGAATACTGACCCGGGTTGGAATCAGATGCAGAATACCATGGGCTGGGCTGCTGATTCCAGCCCATGCACTTGTTATAAATTCCATTCTGCCTCCTCATTCAACATATTTGTGTGCAGTGCTTCTACTCTTCCCTTCTATGTTCCCATGAAGTTTCAAGGAGGATTCGAAACGCATTTTGAAGCACAACTGATTAGACATAGAACATTAAAATCGTAAAGCTGGAAGACACCACAAGGACCATCCAGTCCAACACATGCAGAAACACACAAAGCACTCACAACAGATATCCATCTAGCCTCTGTTCAAAAACCTCCAAAGAAGCAAATTCCACCAGCCTCCAAGGCAGTGTCTTCCACTGTCGACCAGCTCTTACTGTCAGGAAGTTCCTCCTAATTTTTAGGTGGAATCTCTTTTCTTATAGTCTGAATCCATTGTTTCATGTCCTAATCTTTGGAGAAGCAAAAAACAAGCTTGTTCCATTGTCAGTATGACATCCCTTCAAACATTTAAACATGGCTAACATGTCACCTCTTAAACTTCTCATCCCCAGGCTAGACATACTTAGCTCACTAAGTTCTCCTCATAGGGCATGGTTTTCAGACCATTCATCATTTTGAGTCATCCCCCTCTGGATACACTCCTGCTTGTTGATATCCCACTTTAATTGTGGTGCCCAGAACTGGACACAGTATTCCCCATAGCTCTGAGCATAGTAAGTGTGTTGAGCCAAATGGACTAAAATGATAATATAAGGGTAGCACTATCATACACAGGCCCATAGCTGGAAGTTCTCTATTGAATGGGCTGCGTGTAATGGGGTGGCTACTATAGCTCAATGGAAAATAGGAAAGATATAAAAACAGGAAAGGGATATAGACCTTTGTTTATTTAATTCTTGATACAAACATTTCATTTCAGGTTTTTGCTGCCTGCTCAGTGAGACTGCAAGAGTTTTTTCCATTTATTTAAAATTTGTTTTTCACTTTGGGGTGAAGCAGATGTACATGAAGGAGCAGCCTCTAGCCTCTCTGGCTACAATTGGTCCACGATCAGGCCAGGACTGCAGTGACTGCGCAGCCTGCTTCCAAAGCGGGCCAGTGCCTGGGATCTCAAACCCCATGAGCCACATTAAAATGGTTCCTTTTTAATCCGGTCCTTTGGACTGGAGGGTGCCATCGGAGGAGCTTCTGGCAACTTTGGGGACATGTAGCATGTAAATGCTATGCCCCCAGAAGCCACTTTATTTAGCCTATGTTTTTTGAGTCTTTATGGCACGTTACAGACCATCCATTTGGGGCGGCCTGTAACTGACCCTTTCCCCGCTGGATCGGGGCCTCAGCTGCCAGAACTGCAGCCTCTGAGGCCCTGATCCGCCGCTTTCCAGGCCGCGGGGGGCTTGAAGCCCCAAGGACACCTCAACGTTTAGAGGCGGCGCGTTTGGAGACGGCACGTTCATGACGTCGTCATGGCGGCCCCCATGTGGAAGGGGCGCCACCATTTTGTACGGACTCAGTCCGTACTAGGGTTAGGGAACGTCCGGAAGCGATGCCCCTTTTTAACCCTAGTACGGACTGAGTCCGTAGTTTAAGGCCCATCTGTAAAGGACCCTAGAATCTTTTTGGGGAGAAGCACTGTGTGTGCAATTTTGTGGATTTTATTAAATGCAAATAGATTTTCACAAAAAGTCCCCAAATACTCCCCCCCAATGGTTAATCGTTTTCTCAGTGGGGTATTTGGTGTTTCAAAAACACCCTTTCTCACCAAGTACAATAGAATTTGTGAGCATTCTTTAGCTCCTGGAGTGTAAATACATAATTAAATAGAGATAATAATTTTAGATATTTTTTGAAAACTGTTTAAACTATGAATTTTTAAATGTGCATAATTGGTAGTAACCATGAAAACCATAAGGAACTGAAATAATGACAGCATAATGCATGTCCTTATGAGTAAACATGCAGAGAGTTGAATTGTAAGTGTGTTAATTTCTGTTTTGCCAAACAAAAATCCCAGATAGATTTATGTTATTTGTAATTGGAATATGCATATATATGCTTTGTAGTTCAAATGTATCTGTTTATCATGGTTTCAAAATAACCTCTGGCAATTTCTCACATTAATTTATGATCAATGTGAAAAATTCTTAACAGACATTTTTTTATTTATTTAAGGTATATCCCACCTTTCTCCCAGTACAGGACCCAAACTGTGTTTATAGGAGTGTTGGTTCACTTAAGTATATCTTTCAAAAATTATTCTTTCACTCCTTTAGGCTGCTCTGAACCACTGGGGATGAAATCAGGACACATACAGGATTATCAGATTACCGCCTCAAGTATCTTCAGAACACTCAACATGGACATGTTTACATGGGAACCTAGAAAAGCTCGACTAGACAAGCAAGGCAAAGTGAATGCCTGGACATCAGGACACAGTGATCAATCACAGTGGCTACAGGTGACCATTTTTCACTATTGTTGGGATCTACTGTAATAAAGAACAAGAGAGCAAATATATGGGTGATAAATATGCATATATACAAATGGGTATAGTTGTTTTACCAGGAGAACAAGAATAGACAGAGATACCTGATGCATTTTTTTCTTATGCATTGTTCTGATCACCTTATTCCTCAGGAGTCACTGTGTTCAAACAGGCATGTAGAACAGACAATAGACTTTTGGAAAAGCTATTATTGAAAGGATCAAGCTAGAAATTACTGAAATATTATTTCTTGGGCAGCATCAACACTGCAGAATTAGTGCAAAGGCACACCACTTTATCTGCTATGGTTCAATCTATGGAATTCTGGGAATTGTAGTTTTGTGAGATATTTAGCCTTCTCTATCAGAGAGGGCTACTGCCACAACAAACTACAGATCCCAGGATTCCATAGGATGGAGCCATGGCAATTAAAGCAGTGTCAAACTGCATTAATTCTGCAGTGTGGCAGCTGCCTTGGAGGAAGGCATGCTACCAAAGCAATAGCTGCAAGATACCCTGAATAGTAAAAGAGAAGGGAATTCAAGATGGATGGGAGTTTCTCAAAAGGGAGATACTGAAGGCACAATCTCAAACAGTTCCAATAAGGAAGAAAAATGGTGATGTCTCAAGAACCAGGATGGATGACTAAGGAAGTTTCAACTGAGCTAAGTTTTAAACAGAATGTTATAAATAATGGAAAAGGGGGGAAATCGCCAAAGAGAATTCAAAAAAATATTGGCACATGTAGGGATAAAGTCAGAAAAGCTAAAGTTCACAATAAACTTGCTAGAGAGGTTAGAACAATAAAAAGAGTTTGGTGGGGTATGTCTGCAGCAAAGGAAAAGAAAGAAACAGTGGGGCCCACTGCAAGGACAAAGAAAAGGCAGAATTACAATCAACACCTTCTTTGTCTCAGTCTTCTCAGAAAGGCAAAGGCTGTGAACCTGAGGTAATGGAACAGAGGACGAATAGAGGAATTTCAGCACATAATAAGTAAGAGAGTACAGGAATACCTGGTTAATCTAAATGAATATAACTAAATTAATATAAGTCTCCAGAACCAGATGAACTACATCCAAGGGTATTAAAAGAACTGGCAAATGTAATCAGAGCCATTGGCAATAATGTTTGAGAATCCTGGAGAACGGGAGAGTCCCAGCAGACTGGGAGGAGCAAAAATTGTCCCCATCTTCAAAATGGGGAAAAAAGAGGATCCCAACAATTATCATCCCGTTAGTCTGACATCTATACCAGGAAAGATCTAGATCAGTATTCATTAAAAAGAGAGTCTGTGAACATCTGGAAGGCAATTCCATAATCATACAAAGTCAACATGGGTTTCAAGAAACAATCATACCAGACAAATCTAATCCCTTTTTTGATAAAAATACCAGCTTGGTAGATGAAGGGAATGCTGTGAGATATAGTATATCGTGATTTCACTAAGGCCTTTGACAAGGTTCCCCATGACATTCTTGCAAACAAGCTTGTAAAAGGTGGGCTAGACAAAGTAACGTTACATGGATTTGTAATTGGTTGACCAGCCGAACCCAAAGGTGCTCAACAATGGCTTCTTTTCATCCTGGAGAGAAGTGACCAGTGGGGTCCCACAGGGCTCTGTTTTGGGGCCAGTGTTTATTCACCATCTTATCAATGACTTGGATGACAGAATTGGGGGTATACTTATCAATTTGCAGATGACACCAAATTAGGAGGAGTAGCTAATACTCCAGAGGACAGGATCAAATTCAAAATGACCTAGAATGATAGACTAGAAAGCTGGGCCAAAGCTAACAAAATGTATTTCCAGCATGGAGAAATGTAAGGTACTGCACTTAGGGCAGAAAATGAAATGCACAGATAGAGGATTGGTGACACCTGGCTGAAGGAGACTACATGTGAAAGGAATCTAGGGGCGGGTTACAGGCGGGCAAAGGGGTGTGCTCATGACGTCATAGAAGGTATAGTCCTTTAGACAGCCCTTACCTGAATGCTATCATGAACGCGCCACCTGCAGCCCCAAGCGGAAGAGCGGCATTAAAAGGTGGCTGCTTTTTTCCGCTTCTTTTGATAAGCAGCGTACATGCGCATCTCCGTATATAAGCTGCTGCACGGTAACACCAGAATTGTCACACCGCTAATTTAAGTTGCCCATTTTAAAAGCTCCGTGTCTGCTGCGCCACATAATGAGTCGGGGTCCGGGACAATGCGCGGTTTGCAGTCAGGCTTTAATTGCAGCATCAGATGCCATGCAGCTGTGGGAAAGCTGCGGCACAGCTGCATTCTATTTTAATGCTCGTAACCCTAACCCGAAGCTGCATTGTGCGCATGCGCTGCTAGAATCGCGGAAAGTTGTAAGTTTGCCCAGCGGATGTTTTGGTTGTAGAAAGTGATAAGGAAAAGTTTGGAATTTAAAGTGAACCCCTACACACATTCCTGCGCCATTTTCCACCTAACAATAAAAAAACCGCTAAAACTTTAAATATTTACCAATGTACAAGGGATTGGGGATGGCAGGGGGACAGCGGTTGGCAGCGGTGGCAGCAGCGACAGCTGTGGCTGTGCATTGCAGATTCAGCAAGAGCACGGGGACCAAAGGAGAGGAGGCATCCATGATGCTGGTGACACTGGCAACGCACAAACGGACAAGGATGCCAACACCAGCTGATCACCAGCTGGCAGGAGGCCACCTTTGTTTCTTCGGTTAGGCGGGGGGAAAAAGTTTAAAGGGGCCTGGGCGCTTTAAATGTGCACATACACTTTCTGCCGCCGGTGCTGACTGGCGCAGCTGTGGCAGCTGCGCATCCGCCAGCCAGGCAAAAGAAAAAAAGCCGTCTTCGCGGCCGCCCATGAGGAAGCTGCCTCTCTCTTTGCAGCGTCCTGCAAGGCAGCGTTATTGAAGCTGCGGATAAGGAACGGCCCCCAGGTGAGGCGTCTTCACTGCTTCCGGTGTGGAAGCCCCATCCCACCTTAGCCACGCCCCTGGGACGGGCGGTCTGGAGGCTCCGTATTCAGGGAAGACACCTTTCAGACATCTTCCCCTGCCCGTCTGTAACCCGCCTAGGAGTCCAAGAGACCACAAGTTGAACATGAGTCAACAGTGCGATGTGGCAGCTAAAAAGGCCAATGCAAATTTTAGGCTGAATCAATAAAAGTAAGTGTCTAATCAAGAAAGTAATAGTCCCCATGTATTGCTCTTCATGCTCCCCACCCTGGAATACAGTGTGCTACCGATACCTCGGCGATACTTGACGAAATGATATGTTACGAAATTGTAGGATCGAAAAGTGGATTGGCAAAAACTGTTTCGGGTTACGAAATATTTTTCGGGTTACGAAATTCATTTCGGCGCGAAATCAAATGCTGCAAAGTGCAGCTATAGGTTTTCCTGTGCTAACGGAAAAGTGTTTCGGGTTACGAAATTTTCAGGTTACGAAAGGAATGGCGGAACGAATTAATTTCGTAACCCGAGGCACCACTGTACTGTGTTCAGTTCTTGGCACCACAATTTAAAAGGGTGTGGAGAAACTGGAGCGTGTCCAAAGGACAGCCACCAAATGGTGAAGGGTCTGCAAATCATGTCCTATGAGGAACGATTTAGGAGCTGAGGATGTTTAGCCTGGAGAAGAGAAGGCTAAGGGGTGGGTTGAACTGGATGGCCCTTGTGGTCTCTTCCAACTCTATTATTCTACGATTCTATGATTCTATGAATCTGGCATTTTGGTTGGTCAGTTAGCTTTACAGTGCATGGACTGCATGCAGCAAAACCAGATACCACCCTACCACTCTGAATACACTTATTTTTTTCATTTCACAATAATAATAATAATAATAATAATAATAATAATAATAATAATAATATGTTTTATTTAGACCGCTATTCCGCAATGATCATAGCGGTGTACAGTAAAAATTGCTATAACAAAATTAGCCCCTACCCTACCTCACTCCCTCCAGGCTGAATGATGACAGTTGGCCGTGGAGGGAGGGCTCTGTCACTTCAGGGCGGTCCTGATGGTGTTGGACCCACCCCCTCACTCCCTGCAGGCTGAATGATGACAGTTGGCCATGGAGGAAGGCTCTGTCACTTCAGGGTGGTCCCGATGGTGTTGGACCCACCCCCTCACTCCCCCAGGCTGAATGATGACAGTTGGCTGTGGAGGGAGGGCTCTGTCACTTCAGGGCGGTCCCGATGGTGTTGGACCCGCCCCCTCACTCCCCCCAGCTGAATGATAACAGTTGGCCGTGGAGGGAGGGCTCTGTCACTTCAGGCCAGTCCCAATGGTGTTGGACCCACCCCCTCACTCCCTCAGGCTAATGATGACAGTTGGCCGTGGAGGGAGGCTCTGTCACTTCAGGCGGTCCCGATGGTGTTGGACCCGCCCTCACTACTCCCCCAGGCTGAATGATGACAGTTGGCCATGGAGGGAGGGCTCTGTCACTTCAGGGCGGTCCCGATGGTGTTGGACCCACCCCCTCACTCCCTGCAGGCTGAATGATGACAGTTGGCCAGGGAGGGAAGGCTCTGTCACTTCAGGGTGCCCGATGGTGTTGGACCCACCCCCTCACTCCCTCCAGGCTGAATGATGACAGTTGCTGTGAGGGAGGGCTCTGTCACTTCAGGCGTCCCGATGGTGTTGGACCCGCCCCCTCACTCCCCCCAGGCTGAATGATAACAGTTGGCCGTGGAGGGAGGGCTCTGTCACTTCAGGCCAGTCCCAATGGTGTTGGACTTGCCCCCTCACTCCTCCCAGGCTGAATGATACAGTTGGCCGTGGAGGGAGGGCTCTGTCACTTCAGGCCAGTCCCATGGTGTGGACCCCACCCCCTCACTCCCTCCAGGCTAATGATGACAGTTGGCCGTGGAGGGAGGGCTCTGTCACTTCAGGGCGGTCCCGATGGTGTTGGACCCGCCCCCTCACTCCTCCCAGGCTGAATGATGACAGTTGGCCATGGAGGGAGGGCTCTGTCACTTCAGGGCGGTCCCGATGGTGTTGGACCCACCCCCTCACTCCCTCCAGGCTGAATGATGACAGTTGGCTGTGGAGGGAGGGCTCTGTCACTTCAGGGCGGTCCCGATGGTGTTGGACCCGCCCCCTCACTCCTCCCAGGCTGAATATGACAGTTGGCCATGGAGGGAGGGCTCTGTCACTTCAGGGCGGTCCCGATGGTGTTGGACCCACCCCTCACTCCTCCAGGCTGATGATGACAGTTGGCTGTGGAGGGAGGGCTCTGTCACTTCAGGGCGGTCCCGATGGTGTTGGACCCGCCCCTCACTCCTCCCAGGCTGATGAAGTACATTGGCCGTGGAGGGAGGCTCTGCCTCTTCAGGGCGGTCCTGAAGGATTTGTTTCTGAGGCCAGATGGCTCTACACACCTCATATGTTTGATCCCGCCATTAGATGAATCCTTGAAGTAAACTGGATAGCATATAATCCCAGACCCCAATTGCAGAGGTTTACTGTCTCATTGGTTGGCCCAGGTCAGTGCCATACAAGTGAAAGCAAAGTGTCTGCTTTAATTGAAATTTTTGAAGCAAGCAAGCAAAATCAGATTTTCTGAGGCAAATTAAGTTATTCAGATCTGAAATTCTCAAGCAGCCTGGCATTGCCATTGATATTTGTCAAAGTGAATGAATATCTGACTTTGATTAATTCTGAAAAGGTTTATATTGTCTCACCTCCATGTACATTTGGTGACCTGATTTTCCTTTTGACTTTTTATTTTTGATGCAAAGCTTGTATTAGGCTACTCAAAAACAATTCCAGCTCTGCCTTCTTTGAACAAGTTAGCCCTCCTAAATTGGATTCAGCACTGTGAAATCATTAAGAAGCTGTTCACATTGCTTGTTTTCATGTAGGATGATTTACAGAAGTTCCTGGGTAGGCTAATATGTAAAAGAGGAACAAATCACCAAACAGAAGACTATTTGACCAGTCACTGCTCAATTTACATATTAGAAACATTGTATATGCAGTGATTTGAATCTGCTGTCATAGAGAAATGGGATTCTCAGCATGAAGCCTTAACTGCACTGGAAGTATGCTACTAGCCCCCTGCAATGTTTTCACATATAAATTATGACTTATTAGCGCTCTCTCTCTCTCTCTCTCTTTTACCTGTGGTTGCTAAGCAATTTAGCTGTGCGATAACTATCTTCGCTCTGAACTTGGGAGTGCAGGAAGATAAAGGAAAGGGACTAGCAACTACACTGTCTGTTTATTTTTTCAATATAAACAAGTCTAGAATTCGGTGATTAATTACAATGATGCCCAAGATAGCGGAAAGGAATCTGCCATATGGAAACACTGCATCCTCCGATACATAAGGAACCCAGAAGGGAAAACAGTAAGCAGAACATGGCAGTGTTACTTTGTGAAGTGCAACCCTAGAATCCCTCAGAAAGCATGATCATTTTCGTCAAAAGACTATTTTTTTCAAGTGCTAGCAGTAGGTGGTAGAACTGGGGAAGTTCTCCAAGCTGCTGCTGAAATCACCATGGACTGCCCAACAATGTAGACAAGAAAAACAGGGAAGCAATCTAGAAGTCACCTTCCACACATCTGCCCTTCCTGGCTTCTCTCTTCCATAGCCATAGAAGCAGTAGTTCCCAAAACCTTGGTCCTTCAGATGTTTTGGACTTCACCTCCCAGAAGTCCTGGTTCTTGGCCAAACTGGGCTTCTCGGAGTAGAAGTCCAAAACACCTGGAGGATCAGAGTTAGGAAAACACTGAGTTGAGGCACTGTGTCACATAGGAGAGCTATAGACTCTTAGTGGGTGAGGTTTAACCAGTTCTTTTGTTCAGTTTGTACTTAAGGACAACCTGAGTTAGACATTAATCACATCACTGCCTTTGTGTGCTCCTTTTCATTTAAGTAGCCACAAGAAGCTCTAATTGTGGAGAAAACAGAGGCTGCAGTAGCAAGATCCAAACCAAAATCAGAACTGTAACAAAATGGGAAAGTAAATCTTCCCTACCAGTCTAGAGATGTACTACTTTGATTACTCCATGACCTCTCCCAAAAATCAAGACTAAAGTTTTCTCTATACATGTGAGATGGCACATGTTTTTGCTGCTTTTTCAATTTCAGGGGCTCTTTTTTTTTTTTTTTGCAGAAAGAAACATTTTTCTGTCAAAAAACAAAGTATTTTGTGTTAAAAAATTACACTTACAAATGTTTTTTAAGTCCTAAAATGTGAAAAATCTCACTGTAAATGCCACTCCCCCACCATGTTGATAGGTTGTTTCAATAGTCAAGACACTGTTTTTCATAAGGCTGACACATCATCATCATCATCATTATTATTATTATTATTGACTTAACTACCAGAGTCCCAAACTGAACCTGTGCTTTCCCCTCATGCTACTGTCAAAGACAAAAAACAAACACTACACAGCTAGGTCCTAGGTCCTACTCTCGAAGGTTCTAGTTGAAATTTAAGCAACTGCTGGTCCCAGTAACAGAGTTCCTTTACTCCACAAAGGATTCTTGTAAGCATTTCAATAGCTTGGGCATCTTTTCATACCTAACCTAAACTCCTTTCTCAAGTCTAAGTATAGCATTAATTTCCAGGCTAGGGTAGAAGATACCCTTGCTTGAAAAACACTGCATCCTTTTCTTTTTTAAAGTTACATTTGCAATATGATTCCAAAACAGAAGGAAATTGACAATTCTCTGCTGTAGGAAATGCATGCAGTCATGCCTCATTTCTGTCTCTTCTACTGATCCCAAAAAGCAAAATTTATTCAGAGATGATGTAGGATTACTTTCTGGTGCATTATTCCTCTGCTGGTAACAGTGGATCTGTGGTTGTGTGCAGATGGGCAGGGAATTGGGGAAGTGAGGAGGAGAAACAGTGACAGCCCTTATTATTTTTTCTATTTCTGTTGTGTTCCAGACACTTTTCCCCTGTTGTACCTGATAAAGTATACAAATTGATTCATTTTGCATCCAGGTGGCTACTGACAGATTTTATATCAATCCAAGAAGAGTGATGCCTGTTCTCCCATCCCTTTTCAAACAATACAAAAACCTCAAAGGCAGCTTTTGGTTTTTGAAAAGAAATTATTCCCATTTACAATACATAAAAGAATAGTTAGACAAATTTGCAAACTTATTTGGCATTGTGACTTGGTTTTTTGTTTTTTTAGCTTTAGAACATGAAAATAATAGCTACAAGCAAACATCTGTGTATGAAAGAAGCACTAACCATAGCCAAAACAACAACGTATTTTGTGGTACCTGAGAGACTAACACCTTTTATTTGGCAAAAGCTTTCATGGCAGGCATTCCACTTCACCAGATGCAACAACATACAGATTCCACAGGACTCTGATGTTCTTATTGCAATTAGTAATTATGGCTGCCCCTGGAAATAACACAGCTAATATCTCTGCTAGTTAAAAATGTGAATTGTGCCTTACTAAGGACTAGCATATCATAAGTGATATGACATATGTTAAGATGGCTAACATATACCATTTGTTAGTCATCCTGAGATTTCTTGATATAGAATAGAATATACATTTTTAATTAATAAATAATCAATATTACTATAGTTTTCTGTGTGTTTTTCAGTCTATGTGGCCATGTTCTGGAAGAGTTTATTCCTGACATTTCATCAGCATCAGTGGCTATCATCTTCAGAGAATGCTAGCATGGAAGTGAGTTGTGTATATATACTGTGTGACCCTTGGTTGAGAGGAAGTGATTTACATGTTTATCTCTGTGTTGGTCTGTTAGTGAATGGCAAGGCCTCAGGATGGGAGGATATTTACAGATAAACATGTAAATCACTTCCTCTCAACCAAGGGTCTCACAGTATATATACCCCACTCACTTCCATGCCAGCATTCTCTGAAGATGCTAGCCACTGATGCTGATGAAATGTCAGGAATAAACTCTTCCAGAACACAGCCACATAGCCCCCCCAAACCTACAAAAAACTATGGATGCTGGCCATGAAAGCCTTCAACTTCACAATCAATATTATTTTTTCAATACATACGGTACTAATTATTTGTATCTGAATTTTGCATTTCTAAATATATTCATCTTGACAGCAATGATGAAATACATTCATTTCATGGAAAACCTCAGTCAAAAAAGGAAATGTTCCCATTCTGAAAATGGTGTCCCCTTGCTGTCTTCTGTATTCCTTATTTTGCATACTAGAAGGATTTCAACAC
Organism: Sceloporus undulatus; assembly: GCF_019175285.1. NCBI lineage: Eukaryota > Metazoa > Chordata > Lepidosauria > Squamata > Phrynosomatidae > Sceloporus > Sceloporus undulatus. Next base: position 285,102,300 of record NC_056523.1, read on the forward strand.
CAGATATTTAGTGAAAAGATAGGATATTAATTAATTAATTAAGGTTTGTAGGAAAACTGTACAAAAATCAAAGCCTATGCACGACTATGCAAATTAATCTCATACTGCTATCCCTGATTTTAATGGGGCTAAAGAATCTCAAAACACATGCTTTATCATCCTGTAACACTTGAATCAGATGTGGCTGTGCAAGTCCTTAATCAATACTTGAACTTTGTAATGGGCTGAATGTGGACCAATAGAAACTGCTTGATAAATCCTGGTAAAATTCCCACCTTTGGAGTGATATATCTGTCCGTGAGAAATACTTGTTACCGGTTCTAGGACAGGTTGGGCTCCCCCTAAAAGTTCAGGTTTGTAATTTAGAGTTACTCTTGCATTGGTATCTGTTGCTGGAAGCCCAGATAATCTCACTAGTTAAAAGTACATTTTCCAGCTCATCTAATATGCTAGTTGTGTAGAGAGATCTTGTAGCATCTTAGCGACTAACTGAAAGAAGTTGGCAGCATAAACTTTCATAGACTAAAGTCTACTTCCTCCAAATGCATGTGAGGAAGTAGGCATAAGTCTATGAAAGCTCATGCTGCCAGCTTCTTTCTTTCAGTTAGTCTCAAAAGGTGCTACAAGATCTCTTTACATTACATACTGATTCTACAGACTAACACGGCTATATTTTTGAATTCTACCATTCTAGTTGTGGACACTTCTGGAAGAGAACTGACTGGCCATAGGTAATTTAATTTTAAGACTGGATTACTAACTACATTCAAGGTGGGCCCTATTTGATGGTGATCCATAACGTGGCACACAGCTGCTCAGCTGTTGTCATATGCTATTCCATATCAGCACTTAACACTTGGCTGAATGTTCTATGCTGGCTGCCTAGTTTCTAAGGGATCACACTAAAGATTCTTGAGCTAATGTACAAAATCCTAAAGCATGTTGGTTTCCATATAGCATACAGATCTCTCTTCCTTGTCCATATTGAAGAGTCTAGACCCTTGCTTTCAAACAAGCATTTCTTTAACGATAAAATGCAACCCGTTTTTAAAATGTATCTATATTTATTGCACAGAGGCATCATGGTGTAGTTTGAGCGCTGGACTAGGAATCTAGGAAACGAGAGTTTGAATCCACCACTTAGCCATGGAAACCCACTGAGTAACTTTGGACAGGTCACACACTTTCGACCTTTCAGAAAGACCGTGTCAAACCTATTCTAAAGGAATCTTACCAAGAAAACCCCTTGATAAGTTCATGTTAGGTCTGACTTAAATCAGAAATGACTTGAAGGCACACAGCAAGAAAAAATGTACTTTTCCAATTGTTGATGCCTTTAACTATTCTATACCATTCTAAAATCTCTGTTTATAAATTGGACAGACAGGGAGTCATTGGAAGTGGTATTTTAGCTTAAGTACTTTAATCCTGTCCCACAATGTAGCAAGAAATAAAAGTAATATTAAAATAAACAATAAATTAGTGAATAAAATGGAAAGAGATACTGAGAATTTAACAAGCATCATAACCACATTAAAAAGCACCTATATACATAGAAAAGTTTCACTCAACACTTAAACTCATGACATTAGGCAGCAGGTGAGACTTCTTGAGGAGAACATATATATGTAGCAATATTCCTGTTTCAGTGTTGTTACCTAAAAAGCCCTTTCCGTGATTGTCACTCACTTAACCTTTGGGTAGTAGGGATTTTCTGGAGATGCTGAATGTTCAAATGCATTTCAAATTCAATTCCTACTAATTTATTAATACGTTGATTTCCTTAGAATACTTCATTCACCACACTAACCTCATAGTAAAGGTGAGTGAATAAGAATACAGGATACATTTAAGAGGTGGACAGTCTTCGTTATCATGCAAGTCTTAGATGTATTTGTGACTCTGTTAGTCTGTTAAAATTCTCTCTCCAACCCCCATGCTTTTATCTCCTGGTTTCAGTAACCTGCCTAGGAAATTACAAAAATGTTATGAACAAGGTCGTACAACCAAAGTAGATGATGTAATCTGTAGAAACTAAAAGCACTGGAGGAAAGGGGGGATAAAGTACCAATTGAAACAACCATTTCCTTATTAATTCCCTGTCCTCTGGCAAACAGCCTACCCACTGACTTTGTCTTTGTCCCTACTTGTCATGCTTGAAAAACATTAAGCTATGCCTTCCTTGTGTACTATTAATTCCCATTAATTGGACTGATAAAATAGACTCAGGAGCATCCAAGGGCATTACCTGATAAAGTACTCTTGACATAGATCCTGTAGGTCATCACCTCAGTCTTTTTGCCCTGCATATGATTTCAGGAAGAATCCATTATTCATGTTAATCATGTTGTTAAAGTGTGTGCTGCGGCATTGCCCTTTCGAAAATTGCTTTTAACTTTGCAAATATTTTGTTCACCATTCATTTTATGCAAATGTTTATAGAGACAATAGAGCATAGGCATCTCATTTCAATAAAGCAAAATAAAAACTTACTTTATTTTTAATGCAGCATTTAGATTAAAAAATGTAAAACCTCTGAAAAGTCATTGAATTTATTCTTAAAAGCCAACTACAAAGAGATTACTAGCAGAGCAGGGCAGGGAAATTCCGTGACACTTTATTGTACAAGTGGTGTCTCCAGGAGTCCATGAAATAAACACCAGTAGGAGATAACATTTTTATTGGCCCCCCACCAGATTTTGTTTTCCTTCCACGACTACATGATAAAGATGGGATAGTATACTACTGCTTATGGTATACAGTAGTATACAGTAAAGATCCTAGTATAATTAAGATATCCAGCTTCTGGTTAGGAATTTAATGGGGGGGAAATAGCCTACATGCTGTATTTAACTTAAAAGAAATTTTAAGTTTATGAACTGTTTTTATGCAGGGTAGCTTAATTGGAGCCACCACATCAAACAGATTTGAGAGAGATCAAGAAAAGAAAAAGTCATTGCTGTAAAAGCCACTAGTGTCAAATATTTATTGATGAACAGAAGATATATCAGATGCTTCTTAGGCAAGAAGCCTAAGGTAGGCTGGTTGTATCATCACTCTATTCACTGTGAAGGAGCCCAAGTCCACCGAGTCTCTGAGGCTTACATATCCAAGTGTGTGTCCGTATATATCCCCAACTTGAGACAAAGGTGTGGTTGTAAGCAGGGGGTTATTTGGAGTACGCAAAAAGCTCATCAACAAAGCTCTTATGCACAGGAGCACCTTACAATAAGCTCTCCACCCTCTCTAGAAGCTCTGACAATGGAGAATTGAAGGGACAGTTGCAGAACATTATTCTTTCCACTAATCTACACTACCTCCCATGGATAGACCAAGAGGTGGAAGAATAACTGTCCACTAGTTTTATAGAAAAAAAAGTATAGCCTCTTTTTTTCTGTCTACTTCTAAAATAACCTTGTCATGACAGTTTAAGGCTGTGAATCATGCACATACACAGGATAATCTTCTCTGGTAACATTTGCCATGCCCACTGCATAAGATGAAGCCTATTTGTACTATAATCCCACTTTCTAAATTAACAGAAACAAAACAGTGTTATAGACAGGAGCACCTATCATTGTAATTTATCCCACCCTGCTTCAAGTCCATCCATTCTTTGAAGAAGATACAGATTCAGCACCTGTCTATGCCAAAATGTACCACAAGGATTAAATGGATTTCTGAGGCAAGATATATCTTATTCCATACCAGTCTTGGGAGAGTATAAATTGTATGTTTTCATAAGAAAATGTGAAACCAACCAAGTGTTTTCCCAGTCCTGGTCATAATCTATGAACTTCTTGAATATTCTCTGATGTGTCCAAAATTTGCCACTCAGATCCTATAACTTGGGCTGTAATGTGTAACTTTACAATGAAGGAGTTACATGACTTGATACTCAACTGTGTTAGAGAATTGGGACGATGTACACCCATATGGCACAACACACGATTACACAAATGGAGCTCTCACTTAACAACAAATCACCCCAAAATGTGGTAACATTTTCCTGACCAAGCACAGGGCTCTGTTGGGGGCTATTTTTCTCCCTCCAGGTGCTGTCATTGTACAATGGTACCCTGTCCCACAAACTGTTGCACCATTGTGCATTATGACCCCTGTGCAACACTGTTCACTCTACAGTTGCCCCAATTGCCCAGGTATGGTGAAGTTCCCCATTTGAGTATATGACCGTCATGCAATTCTGCAGTTCTAAACTTTGTTCTATACTCTGTGGCTTGTTTTAATCTGTTTATATTAATTTTATTTATATGCCACCCTAGGACCTCATGATAGAGGGCAACCTATACTTTTTTGGAAGGAAGGAAGGAAGGAATTAAACTGCAATAAAATATGCCAGCAGTACAGAGTAAAAACAAAACACAATCCATATCCATTTTTTTTCTTTTCAAGACAGTGATCTTGCCATGAAATTCCTTATAGCCCAAAGGAGATGGGCCTGCTTGGGTCCTGGGAAACCTATTCTCAAAGAATTTTTTTTCACATTATAGTGAAGCTGCAAATTGTAAATTCATAACCATACTATGAAATTGTAATATGCTAAGGTCCAAAAAGATTGGTGATGAAGCAATGTTCATTATATCCCCCTAAAACATAACCTCCCAAGATGGTTAATATATAAATATGACAAATTTATAGATTATAAATTACAAAAATGTAAATTTCATGTTTTACTGCTGGTGAGATCTCTCTTCTCTTGCTGTTTCTTTTGCTAGGTAATCATTAAAGTGTCTGTTTCTTTTATTGCTACCTAGCTTCATACAATCATAGAGTCAGAAGAGACCACAAAAGCCATTCAGTTCTTCTGCCATGCAAGAATATACAATCAAAGCACTCATGACAGATAGACACTTGGATTAAAACCCCATTCATCGCCCAGTGCTTTCATTTTTCTTTCCCCCAACCCAATGTTTTTCTTTCAAACTGCTCTATCTCTCTCCACACTTGTATTCCTAAGTTTTGCCATAGTTTAGTTTCCTGTATTCACACAGCAAGATTGGCATATTGCAAGAATTTGCTTTTTATGTAAAGTATATGGTGGGACCTGAAAAGGTTGACTAGCAAAACGTCCACCATCCCACACACATTGCTAATTTCTCAGTCAGAAGAACTCTTCAAAAAGTTCTGTTATAGACAGAGGATTCAATTTTCTAACATTCTTTACATGCAATGAAAGTACACATAACCTGGTAAGACACACACACACACACACACACACACACAAAACTCCTTTTCTTTCTCACACAGTCTCCTCACAGAGCTCCTGTGTGGTTAAGATTTGCAGGAGATGCAGCCATTCAGCAAGTAGAGCTTCCTAGGTAAGAAAGTGGTTGGAATCCTGCTTGAAGAACCTGAAATTATCCAGCTGTGCCAACACACAGCTTTGTTATTGCCAGCATCAAGTTTATTATGTACAGCCTCAACCATGTTGTTATTCTTATTTATTATTATTATTATTCTTTATTTATATAGCGCTGTAGATTTGCGCAGCGCTGTACATAAAAACAACCAATATAAAAGAGTAAACCTGCCTATGGCGTACAATCTAAGAAATGATAGGATAATACAAATAAAACACATAGCAATACAGGAAATGGTTCAATAAAGCAGGCAACAAAAAGAACATCAGATAGCAAGTGACAATCACGCAATGTCTGGGAACGCTTCTCTGAACAGGATGGTCTTCAACTCCGTTTTGAAGCTGGTTAATGAAGTGATGGCCTTTGCTCGCGAGGGAAGAAAGTTCTAGGAGTAAGGGGCAGCAAGTGAAAAGGGGCGAATCCTAGATGGGGCAGAGGAAATCCTGGGCTGGGACAGCCGACTTTGACTACCAGAATGGAGGGCCTGAGTGGGAAGGTGAGGAGAAAGAAGGTCTGATAAATAGGGGGGGGGCAGCCCATGGAGGACTTTAAATGTCAACAGCAGGAGCTTGTACTGAATACGAAAAGGGAGGGGGAGCCAGTGAAGGGATGCCAACAAAGGAGAGATATGGTCAGAGCGGTGGGCGGATGTGATAATGTGTGCAGCTGAATGCTGGACAGAAATTAAAGGGCGGAGGTGAGAAAGAGGAAGCCCAGCCAGGAGGATGTTACAGAAATCAAGTCGTGAGACCACTAGGGCATGGACCAAAATCTTGGCAGTAGAGGCAGAGAGATATGGTCGGATTTTGGCAATACTGTATAAAAAGAATCTACAAGCCTTGGCTGTGGTCTGGATCTGAGGGGTACACGACAGAGAAGAGTCAAAGATAAAACCAAGACTACGGGCTTGCTGGACTGGTTGAATAGAAATGTTGTCCACAGAGACAGAAAAGGAGTGTTGAAGGGTAGACTTAGGAGGAAAGACAAGAACCTCCGTTGAACCCAATTGACAGAGACATAAGAATAACAACACCATTTCCAGATAATTCAGCAACAAAATGCAAGTCAAGGTTTAAATTATTATTAATATTATAACATTATTATTAAAGAATCCAGTAATCATTTATACTATGGTCTAATTAAATACCAAAACAGCACCAAGCTAAATGATGCCTCAACCTAAATCAACATTTACACATAGTGGCTGAGGCAACATTTTGCACTATCATCTTCCCTGGGCATCTTAACAGCCAGCAGCTACACAGAGCAAAGGAGGTCTTGTCTGGCTGCTGACTAAGACTCAAGGATGACATTTCCTTCCTCCTCCCACCAGCAAACAAGGCTGCAATGAGGAATTGTACCTGGGCTTCTGCTTCTGATTGTTATAGCCTCGCTTGTTGGGGAGGAGACTGGAATCATCTTTCTTGAGTCCTAAATGGTGGCTGAACAGACCTCTTTCACGCAATGCAGCTGCTGAATGTTAATATCAAATATTTCATTTCTAATATGAAGCTAAATATTGTAGAGGCAGAAACAGATTTAGATAAGCCCAACCAGATGAACCCCAGACCAATCATCAGTTATGGTTCCCTGGATAAACTGCTTCACATATAAAATTACCTGAATTTTATGGAAGAGCTATATCTAGGATTTATTCTGAAATTTTAATACAGCAAGACAGGTTATTTTTACATTTTACCTCCTTCTCTATGCATGTCGAGCATTTCTACTGTACAATTAAGCATAAAGAGGTACAAAAGGAACATGTGAGCCATTTTCCTTGGAGAGGGATTCAGGATTTATATGCTGGGGCCCATTCATTTATTCATACTACCATGCTATTATGAATCTAACCAGTATTATGAAGCTGTATTATGAGACCCCATTTCATTTAAGAACTTTTCCTCTAGTACAAATCTTTGTGCTTCTTATTATTATTATGTTTCCTGGCAACATGTTAAAGTATTTGTAGTTAGATATTGTGCCTAACTGGAAAATTATAAATATTATGTATTTGTCCTTTTCTTTTCTTGTTCCCAATAAAATCAAGAGAGACCCAGTTTGGGAAGAGGTAAGCAGTGACAGATTCAGTGTCCATTCATCTTAATTAAAAGACTACAAGATCAGAGCTCTACCCTGAAGCCAATAAACAGGGACAATCTCATAAATTATATTGATGTTAGTAGCTGAAAACAAACAAACAAAAACTAAGACAGCAGCAGCCTAGCAAATTAAGTTACAAAATTAAATAATGTTATGTGATTTTCTTATACTTAATTTCAAATTATGATGATTTACATTTATAGTGAAATTCCTAAAGAATGGAGGAGTTGGGTATATCGAAGAAAAATGTTTTCCCTAAATATTGGGGTATCCTTAATTTTATCTTACAGTTACAGTGGGTGAAACTGGATGGTGCCCATTCATCAGCAGAATGGGCAACATTGGCAATATGAAATCCTCTCTCTCCTTCCTAACTCACCCAACTCCCAACCAACGTGGGGATCTTCCTGAATATATTTTGAGGTTGTGAGAGAGGTGAAGTTCTGTGGCAGAAATGGATGTTCTCCCTCATGATGCTGAAGGCCATGCATTTTGGTTTTGTGGCTTCTATTTTGTGGTTTTTGTTTAGGAAAATTTAGTCATTCTTACTTAGGGTTCCAAATTCTGTGTCTTCAGATTTCTGAAGGAGTGGAATCCTGGAAAATTCCCCAACTCCCAACATTATTCAGAAATATTCCCATTAAGTGTCTGCCATCTCTCTTGATTTTGTAGCCTAGTGTTCAAATTAGCATGCTTGAACCTGTCTGTGATAAATTCTAGTCACAAACGAATGCATTTCCATCCTTTTTGTTCCTGAATTATATTTAATAACTGGTTAATCAGATGAGAGTTTTTGTGTGCCTGGTTCCCCTGCAGAAAACCTGTCTTCATACACTGGAAGGAATGTTAAGTGCATGGCCTCCTAAGCCATTGGGGAGTATATGGATGTTTGTTTTCTGAACAAATGTCAAGATCAGTCAGTGGTAAGCATTTTCATGGTGCATGTGCTTGTGAGCCAAGAATACTAAAGATATAAGAAAGCATATTTATCTTTGTTTTTAACTAACATACTTTTAGCAGCATTCTTTACAGTTCCACAGGGAAGTAATTCAGAGATCTTAAGTCTGCCATAGCTGGAGAAGGTCATGAACTGTGTGCATTTATTGTGCTACAGTGCTCATGTTTTACATACAAACAGATTCTTTCACTCATGAAAATAGTGTACCTTTTCCAGTGCAACCTGCGAAAACTGATTCCTGGATTTAAGTTGTCTGGCAAATGACAGCAATAGTAAAGTCAGAACCAGAACCAGTGTGATGCACAGGACAGAGTGGCCAGTCCAAATTAGCAGGGCCGGTGATCCAGAAGACAGCCAAAGGCCAAACCACATTGTATGTCACAAATCCCATATTTTTTCATCTGGTGAGAACAGGAAGAGTGGGTGCCAGCCATGCATACCATAAACTATCCCAAAATATTCAGTACTCAGCAAAACAGCCTCAAATTATACACCAAATTCTGTGGAGGTTCATCTGTTGCAAGCATTCTTGCAAGTATTCTACCTGCTTTCAGCTCTACTAGCAAGTAAATTGAGTAGTACATGAGGCAGCCCTATATAAAGCCCAGTTCACATCTCTTAAGAGGAGGGCTTCTTGCAAGAGTTTTAGGCTCCAGTGAGATAACCCATGAGATCTCCCACAAAAGGCTGGAAATCTCACAAGAAACCCTCCTCTCAGGTGACTTGAGGACAGCCTGCTATAGGCCTGTCTCATTTGGCCAGGCCTGTTTTGAGCTGGCTTGGCAACAGAGAGGGCTGCCCCATATTGCTGTTTGAAAAACCTGGCAATTCTAACTGGATAGCACCCCCTTCCAAAAAAAAACTTTTTCACTGGTGCCCAAACCCAGCCTTGATACCCTAGTTGTAACTCAGAAGGCTTACTTTGGAGACAAAATTTACAAATCTATCCTATTGCAGAAGTAAATCTTGAAAAAGATGAGGGTGACAACAAAAACATGTGGTTGCTAACACATGGTCAGCCTTGATATTTACAAGCAAATGCCAATATTTCCTGAGTTTTGAAATGTGCCAACTAAAATGGTTAATATTACCAGTAGACCTAGACTGATGGGATGATATGTTGGGTCCCACTGCTCAGCATGTCATTATAATCAGTTGTCTTAAAAGTCATTATAATCAACTGTCTTAAAAGTTTCCAAGCTGTGCTTCCAGTAGCAAAGTATGCTTCTGAATTCTAGTTTCTGGGCAACATGAGTGAGAGGATACAATTGTGCTTATGTTCCACTTGTGGCAATGGCAGCTGGTGGCTCAATTCCAATTGGGGTAAGAGAAGAGATCCTATGTTGCCTAACTCTTTCTTCATGCTGTAAAACCTTGCATGTAAGAAATGCCAAAGGACTGTATGAAAATGTTGAGTTCCTTGGCTGCCCCCTTTAAATCTCAGACTAAAACCCAGAATGGATACACTTCACCACTGCTGTTAGAGTCACCGGTTGCCACTGGCATGCAAGCTTACCATAACTACATCCTTTGCCATGACTCAAATGGAACACTGGACTAAGACAGGTCTTATGTCTGATCTAGCGCAAATTTTCTTAGCTCTTTTACAGAATTTACAAAAGTATAGTCCACAAGAGCCAGTGTGGTATAGTAATTTAAGTGTCAGTCTAGGACTCTGAAGATCAGGGTTCAAATCCCTGCTCAGCCATGGAAAAGTACTTGGTGATGGTGAGTGAGTCACACTCTCTCAGCTTCAGTGGAAGACAATGTCAAACATTGTGACAGGTTTACTCTAGTGTCGCCATAAGTTGGAAATGATTTGAAGGCACACAGCAATTACTACAATCATTTTTTTATTATTATTACTGTGTCCATCCCATGTTTCACATAGTGAAGATTTGCATGGAACAGAGATACTGATGATTTGCATTAGCCATAAGTAGAATAAGAATGGGAGAGAGTGGTGATAAAAGAGAAATTGTAAGGATGAAGAATTAAGTCTATTCACTGTACAGTGCTATCTTAGATAAAGAACAAGTGCAGCTGCATTAGACAGCAGCATTGTAACTTACATAGGTTCCAATGATCCTGTGTCAACACCTCTCTTTCTCAGAGGATAATCCTCATTCTTATTTCACTTGCCATACATTTGAATACCTTTCATCATTCACATCTGAGCAATATTTTCCCAGCTGTTTAAAAAAGTAGATTGTCTTGTACATAAGAACATATTGTGCTGCTGTTTGTGCACTGATATAGTGAAGCAGAAGAAACCTAAATCATTTATGCTTTAGACAGCCTAGCCTTCTTTCTGTTCATATTCTGATTTCTCCTGATGCCCCCCTCTTTTGAAATCTCCAAGCACCTTTAAAACAGCTGCTTGTCATTTTTATTGTTGGTATGCTGTTTTCCAAAAATATCTGCCACAAGACAACACAAAGACAACCCCATTTTTAATCATCTTTTCCTGTTATGTGTTGGATTTACAGGCCAGGAAAATTAAAATACCTAGTTTGATGCATTTCATAAGAATAACATATGAGTCAATATTTCTGAGTAATCCCCATACATTTAAAAAACAAACAAACTTGCAAGTATCCCATGTCAACTCCAAGTTCTTGCCTTTGCTAGGTGGATAACTGCAAAATCTATTCTAGAAGAATACTGATGCCATGCTGTTCAGAACTTGTAATAAATTAGTGACTATGAATACCAAGGCCTCCCATTATGCAGGATAAGGCAGTTGCCTCAGGTTAGGGGTAGCAATTGGTGTACTGCTCCTTGTCGGTCCCCTTGCTCTTTCCCTCTTTTAGGCTTTTTACAGACTGGCCTAAAAGGCCGGCCTGAGGGCAGAGTTGGGGGTGGGTGAGACAGCATCCTGATGACACATGCCTGACTCCACCCCCAGGGCACCCTGACACCACACACCGCTCCAGATGACACATGGCATCATGGTGTGCCTCCGGCACTGCATCCAAATGACACAGCACCATGCCATGCCAAGAGGTGCCATGCAGCCACGCTGCTTTTTGAAGCTCCTTTTTGTACCCTTGGAAGTCCCGATCAGGGTTGCGGCATGAATTTGCCACAGCCCCAATCCAGCGCTATACCCCCTAAGCTGGCTCATGGCCTTTAGTGTGATGGAAAATACAGTCTCACTACCAGTTAGCAGTCTGTATTGGTGTGAAGGGCCTGGTCCATTCAGGCCCTGCTCACATATACTGAAGTTATGGCAAGTGTCAACAGGTATGATACTAAGAAGCTTGGGGACAGAGAGAGGAGAAGGCTTCTATGATTTAAGAACCTTCCTCCTTAAAACAATTCTTTACTCTGGTAACTATGTTATTTCCCCTGCATTAAAGTATATAAGCAAATTAAAATTTAATGCTGCAGGGCATTACCCAAAACATAAAAATTAATTATTCAAATTCAATCTGTAATCCAATTTTACAAAAAGCTTCCTAAGCATTGCACTTTGGCCATCAAAGCAATTTTTTTTTAGTAAAAAAGGTGAAATTGAGCCTTGAGCTAAGTATTTGTTGAGCAATTTGACGTTGTGTTTTTTTATGTGGTTGGTTCCATATTGTTAACCAGACTAAAAGAAAGAAAACATCATGAAACAGGCTAATAAAGCATTGCCCAAACACTACCTGTAAAAATTTGTTGTTTTCAGCACAACAGTGTATTATGTTAATCAGCATGAGGAAAGGATATAAATAGCTGCCTTGCATCCCTGTTATTTGCATATTAATTATTTTATAGCTTAAAATTTACTATCTCATAGCCTAAAAACTTAGTAGTAGCTGTGTGCTGGAATTTTACAGTTTACAAACTGTCATTAACTACTCTCATTAAACTAATTTAAATGTTTTAACAGGATGGTTAGCATCAAAGATAAACAATAGTACTTGACTTCCATATTATGTAAATATACAAACTGGGGCCTAGAGAAAGCTAGAGACTTATACAAAATAAGGTAACTGTTTGCCTTGATTCAATTGAAGAATGAATAGGCTAAATTAAATTTGTGTGTGTGTGTGTGTGTGTGTGTGAATTTCAGCAAGAGAAATTTATGTGCATAGCATGATTACTGTATCAAGATTCCTGCCTGCCTGCCCGCCTACTTGCCATAACTAATTGTAGCATATTGTCAAAATAGCTTTGGCATTCTGTAATAGTCACTCTGGCTACATCTGCAATGCAGAAATAATTCAGTTTGACACCACTTTAACTGACATAGTTCAGTGCTATTGAAGTTAGGAATTTGATGTTTTGTGAAATATTTAGCCTTCTCTGTCAGAGAGCTCTGGTGCCACAACAAATTACAATTACCACAATTCCATAGCATTTAACCGTGACAGTTAAAGTGGTATCAGACTGGATTATTTCTGCAGTGCAGATGGCCTCTCTGTGACCAAAAGCCTGACTGGATAAAAGAGGTCTTTATTTGCCAGTAGAAAAAGAAGAGGGTAGAAACCAGACTATCCCCTCAAGGGAGTTCTACAGCATCAGAGCAGTTGCCAAAAAGATCCTCTCTTGCATCTTCACCAAACATGGCTATGACAATATTATGATTACGATCGCTTTCTAATATCTCAAAAGTCAGGCAAACCTGATTCGTTTTCAGTGGGTACCTTGTCCATGTGCCTACTTCAGCCTCTCTCCTTTGATTTCCCAGGCTCCATGCTGCAAGCCAGACTTCTTGGCTTGGAATCTGGCCTCTGTTCATTTCTGCCCCCAGATAAATTGAGCTATAAACAATGGTGAAATTATTTGAATCAGGCTTGCAAGAACCTACCCCTGCTGATACAGCTCCAGTTCAATGTGTGCACAGCCACCTTTCAATTTGTTCTGATTTGAACTGGGTTTTTGCACTAGCTAGACAGTTTCAGCTTGAAAGCTCAAATCTTTCTCTCTCTCTCTCTCTCTCTCTCTCTCTCACACACACACACACACACACACATACAAAGACACAATGATATCCCTGCCTTCTGCCATCTATTCTTCTTGCTCCCTGTCACCTGTTACTGTCTCCCATCTTTCTAAAAAATTGGGGTAAAAGAATATTCACTTCTATTTGTTTCCTAGCCCCCAATAATAATAATAATAATAATAATAATAATAATAATAATAATAATAATAATAATTTATTTATTTATAAAGTGCTGTAAATTTGTACAGCACTGTACATACTGAGTATACAAAATAAAATTTCAAAACCACCTAAGGCATATCATCTAAATAAAACAAAAATAATAACATTAAAACATATTTTAAAATACAACACATATACATACTAATAATAATAATGTAATCAAGTTGTGAGGTGGAATGCTTCCCTAAACAAAAATGTATTGAGTTCAACCTTGATATTGGCTAAAGGGGTGGTAGTCCAGAGGTGTAAGGGAAGGAGGTTCCAAGAATAAGGAGCAGCATGGAGAAAAAGGGCAAATCCAGGTGGAAGAAGAGGAAATCATTGGTTGTGTCAACAGCCCAGCATTACTAGATCTCAGAGCATGGGCTGGATTGTATGGAGAAACAAGCACAGCCAGATAAGGATGTGCCAGAC
>NC_056523.1:285116320-285230055 GCF_019175285.1 Sceloporus undulatus
CATGGAGGGATTTGAAAGTCAGCAAAAGAAGCTCATACTGAATTCTATAAGGAATGGGAAGCCAGTGAAGGGATAATGGCCCAGTGCACATGGGCCAAAAGTGGCATGGCACCGCTGATACTAGGGTTCAGGAGTGTGGAGCAACGTCATGCTCCTGAACCCTAGTACGTATGGGCAGTGCCATCTTGACACATCATCGTCCATACGATGCCTGCATCCATGACATGTCTTGTGCAACGTGTCCAAATGCTGTGGCGCACAAGACACATAACTGCAATGCCCCAGGGTGCAAATGGCGCATTGGTGGTGTCATGGGAAAGGAGCTCCATTTTAGAGCTCCTTTTTCCAGCAGATCATTGTTGCAGCCGTGTGGTTGCCATAGCAACAATCCAGAGGAGAAAGGGACACCACTGGCTACCCCTTTCTCCTAATGTCCCTTTCTCCTAATCTGTACCGGGCCAATAATAGAGGAGTGATGTGATTGAAGCAACGGGCAGAGAAAATAATCCTGGCAGCAGAATGTTGTACAGAAATTAGTGGATTAAGATGAGAAAGGGGAAGTCCCATTAACAAAAGATTACAATAGTCCAGATGGAGAGACAACTAGCATGTGGACCAAAGCCTTGGCAGTATCTGCAGACAGGTGTTTTTTTTTTCCTACGATATTATAAAGAATAAATCTACACAATTTGGCTGTGGCCTGGATCTGAGGATCTGAGGGATGAACAACAACTGAGAATCAAAGATGAAACCAAGACTACATGACTCCTTCACAGGTTGGATACAAATGTGATTAACGTTAATTGAAAAGGACTGTTGCACTGAGGATTTAGGGGGAAAACAAATTGCTCAGTTTTGGCCACGTTAAGTTTCAGCTGCTGATGGAGCATCCACTCGGAAACAGCAGAGAGACATGATGACACTCAGTGTTCAACCTCGGGAGAGAGGTCTGGAGTTGGAAAATACAATTGAGTGCCATCAGCATAGAGATGATATTGGAAACTGTAGGAACTAATGAGGTAACCTAGGGAAAGATTATAAAGAGAGAACCATAAAGGGCTGAAAACGGAACCCTGTGGGACTCCTACAGATAGGGGTAGAGACCTGACCTCCACTAACAACAGTCAATTCAACAGGTATGATTTCAATCAGTTCAGGACTGAAGCCATAAATCTTAGATCCTGGAGTAAATCCACCAAAAAATCATGATCAACAGTATCGAAGGCTGAGGAGAGATCAAGGAGAACAAAAACAGGACAACAAGAAAACCTATCCAACAAGAGATCATCAGTGATCTTTGTAAGAACAATTTCTGTAGAGTGCAGTGGATGGAAGCCATACTGAAAAGGATCCAAGATAGAGTTAGCAGACAAAAACTCAAGACAACAAAAATACAGCATGCTCCAGAACTTTAGAGGAAAAGGAAATGATGATGATGATGATGATGATGATGATAATAATAATAATAATAATAATAATAATAATAATAATAATTTGTATCCTACCTCTCCCTGTATTGGGTAGTGGGTAACAGCAAACAAGAAAAATAAAATCAAACATGAGTATCAATAGATAAAAGCATAACAGAACATATTAGATCCTAGTTCCCCTATCTCCCTCCCGCCCTAAAATACCATTAAAAACAATTCCCAATAAAATGGTTAATAAAATAGATTGGGATCAAAGTCTGGTGAGTACAGCTAAACAAATGGAGAATGAAAATTCTGAGGAGATCAGTTTGGGAAGGCCTACCGGAAGAGATCCGTTTTTATTGCCTTCTTAAAGGCCTCCAACGATGTTATATGGTGGATCTGATCTGGCAGGTCATTCCAGATTTTTGGAGCGGCAACAGAGAACGTCGTCTGAGAAGTCATCTTCAGTCTAGTTCTCTCTAACTGCAGTAGTTTTTTCCCAGAGGACCTGAGAGTGCAGGAAGGATTACATGGGAGGAGGCATTCCCTCAGGTAAGCTGGGCCCAAGCCATGTAGGGCTTTATAGGTAATAACCAACACCTTATACTGTGCCCGGAAGCTAATGGGCAGCCAGTGTATGGATTTTAAGATAGTTGTAATAGAATCAAATTTGGAACTCCCTGTCACCAATCTGGCTACCATATTTTGGACCAATTGCAGCTTCCAAACATGGCAGGAGGATTGCCCCATGTAGAGCACATTGCAGAAATCGAGACGAGAGGTTACAAGTGAATGTACAACCATTTCTAGGTTTTCCTGTTCCAAGAAGGATTGTAGCTGGCGAATCAGCCGAAGCTGATAATGGGCACTCCTGGCTCTCGCATCCACCTGAGATGACAGCCAAAGCGACAAGTCCAGAAGCATCCCCAAGCTACAAACACAGTCCTTTAGGGGAAGTGTAAAATAGGGTGATGATGATGATGATGATGATGATGATGATGATGATGATGATGATGATAATAATAATAATAATAATAATAATAATAATAAATTTATTTGCATTTTCCCGCCTCTCCCAGGTGGATCGAGGCAGGATTACAAACCAACAGTAACCATAAAATACAAGAATAAAACATATAATTTCAAACATTAAAACAGTTAAAAACAGTGCAGTCAACATTTATAAGATAAAATGTTCTGATCCTGGATAGAAGAGTGAATGATGTCGTCACAGAAGATTAGGTGGATAGGCTTGCCAGAAAAGATCCGTCTTAACTGCCCTCTTGAAACCCTCCAAGGAGGTAATAAGACAGATCTCTTCCAGGAGGTTGTTCCATAGTTTAGAGCCACTGAGGTAAAGGTTCTTTGAGAAGTTGAGACTAGTCTGGTTGGATGTACATCCAACAGATTTTTCCCAGAGGTTCTGAGAGTGTGGGGCGGATTATACAGAGAGAGGCATTCCTTTAAGTAACTCAGGCCCAAGCCATGTAGGGCTTTATAGGTGATAACCAACACCTGGTATTGCACCCGGAAGCTAATAGGTAGCCAATGAAGATCTTTCAAAATAGGTGTTATATGGTCAAATTTCGAAGAACCAGTGACCAATCTGGCTGTCGCGTTTTGTACTAATTGAAGCTTCCGAACTTGGTACAAAGGTAGCCCCATGTAGAGTGCATTACAGAAATCAAGGCGAGAGATTACCAGTGCAAGTACCATTGCTTCAAGGTCCTTACGGTCCAGGTAGGGATGCAGTTGGCATATCAACCGAAGTTGATACCAAGTACTCCTGGCTGTCGCATCTACTTGAGATGACAATTGTAGCAATGAGTCCAGGACTACTCCAAAACTGCGACTTTTTCCTTTAGGGGAAGTGTGACCCTGTCCAGGACAGGTTAACCAATTTCCTTCCCAGGACCTAGGGAACCTATTGCTAGTACCTCCATTTTCTCTGGATTCAACCTGAGTTTGTTTTCCCTCATCCAGCCCATTACTGACCCTAGACAGGCGTCCAGAGGAGAGATGCCATCCCTAGTCACTGCATCAGTCAGAGACATAGAGAAATAAATCTGGGTGTCATCAGCGTACTGATAATACAGCGCCCCATGTCTCTGGATGATCTCTCCCAGCGGCTTCATGTAAATGTTAAATAGCATGGGGGATAGAATGATGCCCTGAGGGATGCCAGATGTCAGCTCTCTCTTAGAGGAGCAACTATCCCCCAGCCTCACCATCTGGAATCTGTCCGAGAGGTAGGAACAGAACCACTGGAGCGCAGTGCTCCCAATACCTAATTCCCTCAAGCCTTCCAGAAGAATACCATGGCCTATAGTATCGAAGGCCGCTGAGATGTCCAAGATCACCAACAGGGTCACACTTCCCCTGTCGATGCCCAGACAGAGATCATCAACCAAGGCGACCATGGCCATCTCAACTCCATATCCCACTCTAAAGCCAATTTGAAATGGGTCCAGATAATCGGCTTCATCCAAGACATCCTGGAGCTGGAGGGTGACTGCCCTCTCAATCACATTGCCCAAGAATGGTAAAAGGGAGACCAGTCTATAGTTATTTCTCATCAAAGGATCTAGGGAAGGTCTTCAAAAGCAGTTTTACTATTGCTTGTTTTAATTTAGATGGAAATATTCCCTCCTGGAAGGATGCATTTATTATAAGTTGTAATTATGTTTTTATTGCATCCCCTCCCTGGGCGGTCAACCATGATGGACAAGGAGCATGTCCACTTCATCGGTATTTACAAAGTCAAGATGATCCAGTTTAAGACAGTCTGCGGAGTCACTGGATACCTCTCTTATTGTTTCTGTTATAATGCCAGCATCGAGATCAGTCCTTATCTGAGAGATTTTTTTCTGTGAAGAAGTTGTTAAAAGCATCACAGCAGGCTTTAGTTGGTGTCAATAAAGGGTTCTGGGTGGGAGGCAGCTGGGTTAACTCTTTAATCACCCTGAATAGCTCTGCTGGATGAGACTCTGCTGACGCAATATGTGCAGAATGGAAAGAATTCTTTGCTGAATCTATTGCCACTCCATAAGAATCTAATGAGTTCTTATGGAGCGTCTTGTCAGATAAATGTTGGTGTTTCTGCCAGCAGCGTACTAGTCATTGTGCAGCCCGCTTCATTTGGCAAAGATCTTCCGTGTACCAAGGTTTTTTTATTTGGAGAGGGCTGGAAAGGATGATCAGGAGCGATAGTGTCTATGGCCCTGGTAAGACCATTATTCCAGGTATCAACCAGGGCTTCGACAGAATCACCATCATTCCCAACCATAAAACCCTCTAGGGCTTCCTGGAACCTTTTGGGTTCCATCAGCCTTCATGGGTGGACCATTCTAATGGGTCTTCCACCCCCAAGGGGGATCTGAGTGGTAACCTTGAGTCCCACCTTGACCAGAAAATTATCCATCCATGACAGGGCAGAGGTGCAAGTTACCTCTGCCCATGGTTATACCTGTTCCATACTAAAAACCACATCAAGTGTATTACCAGCACAATGTGTAGGACCCGAGACTAATTGGGACAGGACCATGGTAGTCATGGTTTTCATGAACTCCCGAGCTGCACCCATCAGATCTAATGAGCCAACAAGGGAATGTTGAGGTCTCCCAGTACAAGAAGCCTGGGAGACTCCAATAACAGCTCAGCCAGGGAGTCTGTGTCAGCTCAGCCAGGGAGTCTGTTAGGCTACGGGGTGGACGGTAGACCAACAGAATCCCCAGACAGTCCCTAGCCATCAGAGTCAGGTAAATACGCTCGATGTGCTTTGTTTTCCAGATAGGTCTCCTGGTCAGGGTGAAGATAGATTTATGGACCAAGGCTACTCCTCCTCCTCGCCCACTTTCTCTCACTTGCTCCTTAATGGTATAACCTGCTGGGAGGGCCTTAGCCCAGGTCACACTGCTATCCTTTCCCAGCCAGGTTTCCATAAGGCAAGCCAGGTCAGCATTCTCCTCCTCCAGCAAATCATAGATTATATGCGATTTGTTCCTCACCGGCCTGGCGTTACAAAGGAGCAAAGTAAGGGTCTGTGGTATGGTTGGGATGAACCTCGGTTCATTTGGGCTAACAAGGTGGATGGAAGATGGGATAGATTGCCTTAGGCTCACCATAAGTCAGAAATGACTTGAAATCATGCAACAACAATGACAACAACAACATTAAAAAGTAAGATATTCTAGACCCAACAGGTAAAATCAAGACTATGGGGTGATCCGTACTGGCCAAATAAAGTGGCTTCTAACCGCTTTGAAGCCTGGCTGTTTAGACAATGCATGAGGTGAAACTGAGTGGAAAGTGAAATGAAGCCATGCACTGGGACAAAAAAAAAAAATGGAGCAAAAAAGCTGTGATATTCTGACTCAAGGCAGAATATGTGCATCATCACACTGGCATATTACAGGATTTTCTAGGGCTGCGAGTTTGTGACTCACCCAAGGTCACCCAGTAGGTTTCCATGGCTGAGCAGGGAATTCAACTCTGTTCTCCAGAGTCGTAGTTCAATGCTCAAACCACTATAGCACACTGGCTCAGTGATGTTGATGCTGGTCTGATATGAACAGTCTTCCAACTTTCATACTACCTTTTGTTACTTGGTGTTACTGCATCACTTTTTATGCTCAGTTTTATATCACCGATAGCAGAGGCTTCCATTTGGTCTCAACTGTTTTAATAATATAAAGATATTATATTTAGGTAATAGTTCACTCAAAGAGATAACTATTGTCAGGCATAGATAAACAAAAGGAAGTTACTGGGGGTTTTGTTTTTGTTGTTGTTGGACTGGGAAGTTGACAATATTTCTATGTTAAAAGCTATGCTGCTGCAGTTCTATAATGTGTGGACCCTATTTGCATAGGAACACCATGCCCTGATGAGGAGCCATTCATTGCTAATCACTATTTATTACTGCAATTAGTAAAGCAATCTTCTGTGTGCCAGTACCATAAGGTTCAGTGAGAATTTATAGAGCAGAGACCAGCCTCAAGTCTAGCATCCTTTACTACATTTGGCTGAAAATAAGACCCTCTTATTTCAGTACAGCATATTTCAAAGGAAGGGCCAACCCATATAGACATTGTCTGGCCATTTTGGTCACCCTTGGTAATCTGCAGGTTATTTATAGGGAAAGTCACCTTATGATGCTGCTAAAATTCCAGCCTGTGTTATTAAACTATTTGTTTTCATTGTGATTTTTTTACATTTGTTTGTTTTAATTTATCACACAGTCTTGTAATTATTGCTATGATTCACTTTAAAAATGGTAGTGGTGTAGATGGCAATGTTGATGTAGCAGAAGTAAAACAACTATTTAAAGAAGTGTATAGCTGTCTCTAAGGACTAAATTAGATATTATTGGATGTACATTTCTCTTTCTGTATGGTGAAACCAGTTCTGTACTTTAATACATAGAACATGTGCCATCATTTGTAGATTGCTCCATAGTGTACAGACTATCACTATGATCCACTTCACATTTAAGCAGAATGGATGCTCACTGCCATCTGTGAACCTGATTGGAATGAACTAATTGGAACATAGTTCTGAATGAACATGAATGAAAACTGTTTATCAGAAGTCATTCTACAAAAATCACCCCCTGTATATTTTGGATAGCAATCTTTGGTTTACTCTTACTGACTTGCTGTCTCAGAAGTAAGCAGGACACTTCTCTCTAAGTAAACATAATTAACACCATACTACCTATTATCTTGCAGCCAAATAACTTGGTTTAAATAGATTCCAGATCAAGATATAAATTTTCAAAGGAAACAGTAGAATTTATATACTAAAGAGTAATATACCTTGACATTCATTTTATCCAAGGGTCTAAGAAAATGCAAGTCTAAATATCTTTGAGGCATATAATCTTTTACTTTAGGTAATCATAGTGAGATTGGGGATTATTGGGTCATTCTTTTAAAGGCTGCTTTAAAATGTTATTTTAGGGCTTTTAGAGTCCTATTTCCTATTTCCACAG
The DNA here is from genome assembly GCF_019175285.1 of Sceloporus undulatus. Taxonomy (NCBI): domain Eukaryota; kingdom Metazoa; phylum Chordata; class Lepidosauria; order Squamata; family Phrynosomatidae; genus Sceloporus; species Sceloporus undulatus. Next base: position 285,123,725 of record NC_056523.1, read on the forward strand.
ATATAATTTATGCATCATAAAGGGTATGTAAAATTCCAACATAGAACTATTACTCATCCTTTGCCTTCAGTAGTAGGGAGGAATAATAATCTGACAATAATTAACATACAATGTAACGCTTTACCATTCATTGTAAAAGTATTATGTAAAGCAGTTTCTTGTACATTCCTCCCCAGTTCACTCTCTCCCTCTCTTTCTCTCCCTTGATCTATCTTGAGCAAAGGCAAAACACCATTTGTCCCATACACACATCTCCCTGTCAGTTTCTAGAAACAATTGCTATTGTGACCTGTGAGAATTAATTTATGTTGGAGACTGAAAAGATGCAAAAGGTAGTTCAAAGAGTAGGGGGCCTTTCTCCTTTGCCTAGCCAGAGTTCATGCCTAAATTAGGTTAGGTACCAATGGCTTGAGATTAAATTTGCCACTTGGGAAATGGATCTGAGAATGCAATGCAGGGGTAAGGGACTTTGGCCATCCAGGTGTTTCAGGCTACAATTTCCATAGACTGTAACTCACGCTTCGTGAGGATGAAAAAAATCTGAGGTTCAAAACATCTAGAGGATCAAAGATTCTCAGCTCTGATGGATTTGTTAAAATCATGTTCCCACACTGTGTACCAGTTTTTACCAGGATGATTATTTAGCACATTGCAGGTTAGTGCAAAATGTTTCTTCCTACGTCCCCTTTTTCAAATTATATTTTTAGAGGTGCTCTATAGTATAAGAGCCAGCATGGTATAGTGGTTCAAATGTAGCCCTTCAGATGTTATAAAACTGTGACTGTCATCAGTTCTATCTAGTTTAGCCAACAGTGAAGGATTATGAGAATGAAAATCTAAGACTGTCCCTTACCTTGACATGAATGCTACGAATTGCTATTATGAAGAGAAGGGGGATAGAGCTGATTTGTTAAAATGTGACATTTCAAGGACATTAGGCTTGCCACTTGTCCCAGTGCACATACATTTGCCTGTTACATTCTCAGTCAGTTGCAGTTCTCTCAAAGGGATCAAGAGAAAGCAGTCTGGTGCTCATTTAAAAATAGCTCCTGAAGGAGGACAGAGAGTGGGCAAATTATATTATAAACATTCATATACCTTCAAACAGAAGAAGCACCTGTTAGAGAGATACCAAAGGTGTGTCAGAATATCTCCCGGAGCTCCCCCTGGGCAAATGCAATATGATATGACACACCCCTCCTAGGAAAGGTGTGCCAAAGATGCTTTTATTCTGATCCACCAGCAACACCTCCAGTGATTCAATATACAGAGAAATGCATTCATAATATGTAAGTAGGGCATCTGCTACTGGAAATGCATTTAAAGTGCATAAAATGAATGTAATTTATGGAAATATTGTCTGAGTTGGTAATGTCGGTAGGAGTGTAAGTGTCAACTTGCAAGAAAGCCAACATTTTGCCTTTTATTCTTTGCTTTAATTTTTCTTTCATAGCGTTCATTGATATGTCTGCAACTCATAAAAGAGACTGCGTAGCATTACAGGAAGGGGGAAAACCTAATCGCTAAACTCACTAACTTTTATTTTCAAAATGTCATAAGTCTTGTGATAGACTTCTCTGAGATGTTTGCATGTCAATTGCATTATTTAAATAAACTTAACTGTTCAGAGATTCGGGAAATATTGTGTAAATTATTTATGAAGTGTGCCTGTTTAAAGTAAGTTAAGTTACATTACACCACACTATCAACAACTTAAATGGCTTTTCCAGTCCTTGTGGTAGGTTTCTGTTGTATTTTGGTTGGAGTTTATGGGTTGCATGGATGCTTATTTAAAGGTTGTGATTTTCAAAGAACCTTCAGTGATTTGAATGCTTTAATGAACTATTCTAGAGTTACTTATGTATATTTAGAAGCAATAACTGGTGTTAAATGCATAAGATGTGCTGAAACAGGAATGAGCTACATATAACATGTTCAAGAGTTTTGAGGTCTGCAGGCAAGGGCAGCCTTTTTTTCACATATCAGATTTTGTTATTACTCCAAATATCCCTGTAAAAGTTCAGTGAGACCCTATCAGTGGATAAACTGTCAGATCAATAACTCAACACATGGTGTATCTGTACTTCACAATTATTTCACACTATTTAAATTATCATGGCTCATTTCTAAGGAATGAGATTTACATTTATAAAGTACTTATAATTGTAAGGTACTTGTAATTCTCTGCTAGGGAACCTTCACACATTTCTCTGAACTACAGTTTCCAAGGCACTGACATACCATCCAACATTTCACACATGAACACTAGGATATGTGTAGCCAAACAACATCAGAGTGTGATCAAGATGGCAAAAGGTATTAATGAGGAAGAACACTGAAGCTAGGAAAGGCTACCACATTTTGTTTTTGCCTGAGTCTACTGGGAAGGGAACATTCTGCCCCTTCCTTTCCTCTCTCCCTGCTGAATTAACTAAGGCCCAGTCCAGACAGGCTGAAAAGGACACCCTCATCACGTGCCATTGGCGCACTGCAATATAATGGCGTCACAAGAAGAACCTGCTTTTCACACGTTCTTTTTGGTCCATGGAGAAGCCCTGCCTTTTGGAGGCTGCGACTTCCCCACAGACCAAAACTAGGCACCGGGAGACCGTCCTTTTTGGGCAGTTGTATCCTGCCTTAGCCTACATCTGTGCTGCGTAAATAATTCAGTTTGATACTACTTTAACTGCCATGGCTCAATGCCATAGAATTCTAGAAATACAGTCAGCCCTCCTTATCCACAGGTTTTTTATCCATGGATTCAAGCATCCACAGATTGGAAATATTAAAAAAATTATAAATTCCAAATAGCAAACCTTGATTTTTCTATTTTATTTATGGGACACCATTTCCCTATGCCATTATATTTAATGGGACTTGAGCATCTGTGGATTTTGTTATCCACGGGGGTCCTGGAACCAAACCCCAGTAGATAACAAGGTCCCACTGTAGTAGTTTTGTGAGAAATTTAGCTTTCTTTGTCAGAGATCTCTGGTGCCACAAGAATTCCATAGGAGGGAGCCATGTCAGTTGTATGAATCAACCTTAACCTTGGTACTAACCCATTCCAGAAAGTAATAATCTTAGCTTTTATTAATGTCATTATATTAAGAAAATCCATGTGTGTATGTGTGTGTGTTCAGAAAAAAAATCTTTCTAATGGTATTCTTAATAGCAATGTAAGTAACATTTATGAAGCTATGACATTCAGAGTGCTTCACATTTAAATTCAAAACAGAGGAACATCGTCTTAATATTCAAAGGATTAAAAAGGTAATAAAGCTTTATTATCATTTGGAGCCAAAGACATTAAAAACATCCTAGTAGCAAATGTTTTATTATTTAAAAGAACAAGTCCAAAAGCCTTGTGAGCTTGTCCCATGCATTATCTAAAGGATGTCAGTATTGTGCTCAAAATAAAAGAAAAAGACTGTCTCAGTGCTGGAAAACATCTTTTGCATACATATGTGCCTTGTTCAATCTCTGGCCTCTCCGATAAAAGTAGCAGGTGATGACAAAGCACTCAGTCTGACAACCTGGAGAGTTACAACCGATCAGAGTAGCAATAGTGGGCTAGAGGGACTGATGGTAAGGCCTATCCCTAACTAGTGGTTAGAATGACTAGGATTATAGAGATCAAGAGTGTAGAACCCATGAGCCATGAACCTCACTGGGTGACCTTGAGCCAGTCACTTATTCTGAGCCTAGCTACTTCACAGGATTGTTGGGAAGGTAATGGGGTGAGGGCGGGCCTGCAAGTGGGAAGTCATGTATGCCAGGTAATGTGTGCCAACTGAGCAAAGAATGAAAATATATAAATGTAACTAAGACAAATTAATTGAATAATGTAGCTTCTTATGTGATGTGCTATCTCATAAACTACAGTCAGCCCTTTGTATCCATGGGGGTTCCATTCTGGGCCCCCTACAGATAACAAAAAACACAGGACCACAAGTCCCATTATTCTCAATGGTGGCGCACTGTATGCACAACTGCACTGGCATGGCCACTTCGATGCACCTCCATTGAAGTGAATGGGGCAGGGCCATCTGCAAATTCTCAAATGCATAGATGGCAAGCCTGTGAATAGCAAGAGCTGACTATACTCTCTCTCTCTCTCACACACACACACACACACACATTGTAAATCCTTTCTCATATGGCCCCCAGGCTTACACTTAACATGGGTTTATCATTCTAAAACACTGACTTATTTTTCTCCTGGTGCTATTCTAAGAAGAAAACCACAGTCTAGAGACAGTTGTCATATGGGTCCATCAACAGTAGATGGTTTGCTCTGGGCTACAACAACAACAACAATAAAATCTTTCTGACAATGATAATGCACAGTTGAGATTCAATTACAAAGCAAAGAGAACAAATAATTACATCATTAACAATAATTACAAGGTAGTTTAAGCAGAGGATTTTTTTGTTTACCAATAAATCAGGCATACCACAATACAGCCAAATTTATTTCATGATTATTATTTTAGCAACTAACAAAAATGCTGATGAAGAGACATATGGATAAAAGGATATGAACTGCAATCTACATCTCATTAAAGAGGGTTATTGTTTCATCTCAACTTTTTTTTAATTTGTTATTATTTCACCATAACTTCAATTTATGGTGACCTTGTGAAAGAAAGACTTCCAGCTTCCTGGTCATCAGCTGCTCTGCTCAGGTCTTGCAGATTCATGGCCCTGGTTCGCTTGCCTGAATCAGTCCACCTGTAGTGTGGTCTACCTCTTTTCCTATTGCCATAACTTTACATACCATTATCATCTTTTCCAGTGAGCCATCATGTCTCCTTTGTCCAAAGCATGACAGCCACAGTTTAATCTTTTGGCCTCCAGTGAGAGTTGATTTGTGCTCAGACTCATTTATTTGTCTTTTTCCAAGTCCATTGTATCTATAAAACTCTTTTCCAATGTGACATTTCAAATAGGTTTATCTCCTTCCTGTACGCTTTCCTCTCTGTCAGTCTTTTGGAACAAAATTACAAAAAATGAAAGACTGTAACTTTGGTGTTTAATCATATGCAGACATACCGTAGTTAACAAAGTCCATGCCAGGATTTTTGAGCCCACTCAACCCATTGCCTTTTCCTCCTTGTTCTCTAGATGGTTTTATTATTAAAAAAAACCGAGCACTGGCATTAGGAGGGTGCTGAAGGACAGGAGAAACACAGACTCATACAATCATGTGTGCATTTTTCACTTCATAAATTATCAACTGCTAATTATCATCAAAAACTGTAGGTTTTGCTATTTTGCATGGGGGTTGTGTAGTACCAGTACACCATATCTCAGCATACCAATATTTATGCTATGCTGAGAGGATGTTGGATTGCCACCTTTTTTGGTAAAGTTAAGTTTCTGGGGTTATCCTATACTGATATGATAGAATCAAAATGTGGTAATTTAGATCAGAAGCAACACCCCTCTCCCCGCTTAAAAAAACCCCAATAAAAAACAAATGGACTGATAAATGGCTAGCATCCAGTACATGGATTGTGATGTAAAACTCACTGTATCACAATTCACTTTTATGGCCATTGTATAGGTCAGACGTATCTTCCAACCACACAACAACCAAAAGTCTCCTCTCCCAACTTAACTTTTTTTTAAAAAAAATGTTTATAAAGTTTATTGAGTGTTAAAAAAGAGACAAAAACAAACATTAAACATAAACAAAACACAGTAATATCCATTCAACATCTGTAATCAAATTGGAGAGCAATCTAATACATCAGATTTGTGAGGGTCACTCATTTCACAATCAGAGGTTTCATTTATAATAGTTTCTAACATTCCACTCCTTATCCTATCTTGAGGTTAGCTACCCGCTCCTAATAACTTTCTAAGCTCTTCTTACACCCATACCTCATAATCCTCTCTCTCTCTCTCTCTCTTCTACCTACATACTCTTGCCTTCTCCACATACTTAAACTTCATCCTCTGTTTCTCTTACACTCCTCCTCTACTGACTCTTCCTCTTCTACACATCTTTCCAGTCTTGCAATTCTAACAGCCATACCCTCTAACACCAACTTAACTTTTAAGCAGTGCAGCCACCACACATAGCTGTTTTCAGGGGCAAGTGGATAAGTAGGGATGAGTCTACTGCATGGAGAAGATGGCAAAATGCTAACAGGGGACAGAGAAATGGCAGAATTACTCAACACCTTTATTGCCTCAGTGTTCTTAGAAAAGGAAAAGGGTGCTCAACCTGAGGATAATGGAGCAGAGGACAGAATAGGGCAATTTCAGCACATAATAAGTAAAGAGATAGTACAGGAATACCTGGTTAATCTAAATGAATATAAGTCTCCAGGACCAGATGAACTACATCCAAGGGTATTCAAAAAGCTGGCAAATGTAATATCAGAGCCATTGGCAATAATATTTGAAAACTCCTGGAAAACAGGAGAAGTCCCAGCAGACTGGAGGAGGGCAAATGTCATCCCTATCTTTAAAAAAAAGAGGGGGGAGAGGATCCCAACAATTATCGTCCAGTTAGTCTGATATCAATACCTGAAAAGAATCTAGAGCAGATCATAAAACAGGGAGTCTGTGAACATCTAGAAGGCAATTCCATAATCACAAAAAGACAAAAGTCAGAGAAACAAGTCATGCCAGACAAATCTAATCTCTCTTTTTTAAATAAAATTACCAGCTTGATAGATGAAGGGAATGCTGTGGATATAGTATATCTTGATTTCAGTAAGGCCTTTGACAAGGTTCCCCATGACATTCTTGCAAACAAGCTAGTGAAATGTGGACTAGACAAAGTAACTGTTACATGGATTTGTAATTGGTTGACGGGCCGAACCCAGAGGGTGCTCAATTTTTACATTGTAAGCCTGAGGGCAGGGAACCTTCTATTGCCCCCTCTGGTGTAAGCCGCCTGGATTCCCAGTGATTGGGCAGCATATCAATAAATCCTATTATTATAATGGCTCTTTTTCATCCTGGAGAGAAGTGACCAGAGGGGTCCCACAGGGCTCTGCCCTGGGCCCAGTGCTATTCAGCATCTTTATCAATGACTTGGATGAAAGAATTGGGGGCATACTTATCAAATTTGCAGATGACACAAAACTAGGAGGAGCAGCTAATACCCCAAAGGATAGGATCAAAATTCAAAATGACCTTAATAAATTAGAAAGCTGGGCCAAAGCTAACAAAATGAAATTCAACACGGAGAAATGTAAGGTACTGCACTTAGGGTGGAAAAATGAAATGCACAGATATAGGATGGGCGACACCTGGCTGAAGGAGACTACGTGTGAAAGGGATCTAGGAGTCCAAGTAGACCACAAATTGAACATGAGTCAACAGTGCGATGCGGCAGCTAAAAAGGCCAATGCGATTTTAGGCTGCATCAATAGAAGTATAGTGTCTAGATCAAGTGAACTAATAGTGCTCCTCTATTCTGCTCTGGTCAGGCCCCACCTGGAATATTGTGTCCAATTCTGGGCACCACAATTAAAAAAGGATGTTGAGAAACTGGAGCATGTCCAAATGAGGGCAACTAAATGGTGAAGGGTCTGGAAGCCATGCCCTACGAGGAATGACTTAGGGAGCTGGGGATGTTTAGCCTGGAGAAGAGAAGGTTAAGAGGTGATATGATAGCCCTGTTTAAATATTTGAAGGGATGTCGTATTGAGGAGGGAGCAAGAACAGGACCCAAAACAATGGATGCAAGCTCCAGGAAAAGAGATTCCAGCTCAACATTAGGAGGAACTTCCTGACAGTAAGGGCTGTTCGACAGTGGAACATTCTTCCTCGGAGTGTAGTGGAATCTCCCTCCTTGGAGGTCTTTAAACAGAGGCTGGATGGCCATCTGTTGGGGATGCTTTGATTGAGATTTCCTGTATGGCAGGGGGTTGGACTGGATGGTCGTTGTAGTCTCCTCCACCTCTATGGTTCCAAGATTCTGTGATTCTATGAGTCATGCCATTTGCTATAGGTGAAGTCATGCAGATGCCTGTCATGGTGCCCACCCCTCTAGCAATATAAAAATTGCCATGTTGGGGTGATGATCAACCTGCTTAAAAGGTATGTTTGGGGAGGTAGCATCAGGTGATGTAGCTATAGAGTTGTGGCTATGTCTTTGCAGCTACATCTCCTGATGCAGGATCTGATACTATTGTCATTAGTTTCCAACAAAGAGATATTGTAATTAGTCTTCAACAAAGAGACATTTGCCCAACATTTCCACTGGTTTTAGTATTGGGTTAACTGATTTCATTATGATTCTCCCATATCTTTTAAGGTAGTCTCTTTATCTTAGACCTCATACTGATATTTCCACTTATTCCTATGTCCCTTGAAATGTTGTCCCAGAATAGTTCAAATGGGAGAACTAACTTGATTGATAGTTAAAAATATGTCTGTAGTCATCTAATATACTAAAGATACCAATGGGTTTCTCAAATAACATTCATTGTTCGGTTTGTTCTTTGCTCTCAGATCTTTTGTGGCAACTAAATCTAAGCTTAAAAAAAAAACCCAAACAAAATGAATTAGAGAACTCAGGCTATTTTAACTTTTCAATGTTGTATTTGTTTTTCATTTCTAGATTGATCTTCTTGTTCCTACAAAAGTGACAGGCATTATTACTCAAGGAGCTAAAGATTTTGGTCATGTACAGTTTGTGGGCTCCTATAAACTTGCCTACAGCCATGATGGAGAGCGCTGGACCATATATCAGGATGAAAAGCAAAAAAAGGATAAGGTAATGAGGCAATTGATATTTGGAAAGCATTTTTATAGGAGCTACATCCCTGGTAATCTCAGAGCTGGTAGCCTGCAGGTTAATGTATGCTCTCTGGTTTATGGGATGTTCATGCTAAAGGTTCTACGGCTAAAAGTCAAGGTGAATAGAAAGAAATCATGTCATATATAGTGCCCAATTAATTTTTAAAAAACATTTGGAAAATATATAGATATGTATTTCTCTGTCTAAAGGAACACACTTTTTAAATTATTAAATTCATTTTATATATGGTAAAATAGGAATAATAGCAATTAATAAAAAGCCAAATTATAAGCAAATGCATATGTTAAAATAGTATATATAAAATTATACAAAAATGATAGTTTCTCAAACTAGTTAGTAAAGGGTTGAGATGGCAACTCTTTTACCCCTAAATGTCACTGGTGCCCAGAATAATTAATGCTGTGTTTCTAACCACACATTTCTAGGAACAAGCCTGATTGAATATAGTGATATTGACATCTGAGTAAATATACATAGAATTGCACTGCAAGTGACAAATGCATATGCAGATTAAATCATGCTGCAACAACATTGAATGCCAGAGAAGTAATCCAGATTGGCAAACATACAGACTGTGCAGTTTCAGTGACATATACAGTGACATATTGAAATATTTTACCAGGAAACCAGGGATGAGGGGTTTACCTGGGTTTAATTTGGTTTGGTTCATCGACATTCAAAACCAAAATTAGTTGGAAACCTTAGCTGACTCTTCTTTGTTGATTATGAGTACAGAATATATTTCAGACCATTGCTGAAATTCCCCTGTGCATCTCACAGACAACTACATTTCTCTATATAAAACTACATACATGAATGCATGAGCATTTTTAATAAATATCCATTCCAAATGATTAATTTTGTTTACTTGTTTGTGTCAGTTAAAGAAAAATAATAGCCTTGATAAGAAATGGTGATCTACCTTGCCTTCAGGGATAGGTGAGCTCTTTGGGTCCAGGGGCCAGTTTCCCTTCCCTAGGACCCAATAGCTGCATTGATCTCCACCTCCCAGGCAACAGAAATAAAATCAGAAGTGGAGGCAAACATATTTCTGGGGTTTTGGGGGGAAACTCCTCTGTCCCTTTAAAATATGTGGTAATGGATTGTACCTTGTTTAAATATAGAATCACAACTCTTGGGAGCCATATATGTCCTCATGATTGTTTTTTAAATCCTTGTCTACATTTTGCCTTTGTTTCCATGTATTATAAGAGCACTTTTAGTCTGATTGTTCACCACCTTGAGTTGGGATATAACAAAACAAAATAATAATAATAATTCTAAAATGCAAACTCACATTCTTAGTTATTACTGTCCTTACAATATTATGCCATCGTGGAAGATTATTTCATTCCTGCATAGCCTCTTCATGCTTTAAAGGAGAGAAGTAACTCTCCACCCGTGTGTGTGTGTGTTTCTTCCCACTGATTACAATAACTATTGTGCATTGTTCAAGGATTTTTGGCATTTTAGGATTTTTTGGTAGAAAGTTTGCAAAGGCTTTTAACGATATTGATAGTTAAATTATATTTTAACATTTGCATGTTTAGGGTTTGAAGCTTTTGTAAGTTGTATTTTCTCTTGGGACTCAAGAGCAAAAGTTAAACAGATAAAGATAAAAGCCCACCTCACTAAACATGCAGAAGTTATAATGTAATTTAACTATCAATATATTTAAAACACAATCAAACACATGCCCATTAAAATACAACAAATAGACAATAAGGCACATTGCAGATGCAGGAGTGATGTCCCAAGGTGCCAGAGAAACACGGGATGACATACATGGAAGGAAAGCCCACAACTTTATTGTTTATAGCACAGAGAAAAAACAGGGTTGGCCCAAAGCATAGGTCGGGATACTAGCATTGACCAACCTGACTGCTGATTGATAAACATAAGGCTGGTCCCATGCTGGACCCCCAGAGATGACAGAGGTTACCACTGGCCACTATCCAAGGTGCTCTCTGTCACCAAGAATGTTGGCAAGGCGTCTATCTCCACTTAGTGACTCAGCACAGTGCCATTCAGGTCCCAAAAGGGGACTCTCTTGCATTACCAATGCCACAGAGCACTATGTGTAATGATGTCCAGATCACAGACCCATGCTGCCATCTCCAAAAAGTTGTGACAGACAAGTGCCCCAATCTGACCCGCCTAAAAAGGGGAAGTGCACCAACACCTTAACATAGGGAGAGGCTCTAAGCAGGACTGGCATGAGAAAAGTCAGGCAGGCTGAAGGTGCCCTTTCCCCTGCCAGAAAGGGGCCTAACACACATGCGCACTGGCCAACATGGGATCTGGGCCATCCCTCATTGGCTGTAGCCCCCAACCTCATGGGCTGAGCCCTGACTGCAGAGCAGCCTGGGAAGGAGACTCTCCCGTGGGGCCAATATTGCTCCTGCCCCAATCTGCAAAGGGCCCGTGCGGTGGGTCATGCAGCCATATTTTAATAAAGCCCTTCCTCCATCATCAGACCATTTCCAAAGTCCTGTTAAAATGAAACAAAAAAAGTATTTATCTGCTGTTACAAAAAATAAAATTGTCCTATCCCAATATGGTTTTGGGAATGAGGAACAGGGTGACAGTTGTAAAATGTGTCCCTCCAAGGTATCCCCAATCGCCAGTTACCCAGTTACACAACAATTTACACACAGATACAAGCTAATGATGGGATGAGGATCCACAGCATTAATCAGATATTCCTTATTCCCAAGTGAACTCATAGAACCATGGGATTTTCTACAGAGAGCTATTTCTACTCTTTTCCTCCTCTCACTCTTAGTTCAAACCCAGACTAACAGCTACACACACAGATTTAGCTTGCTCTCATTGGTTTCACTTCAGCCTCAGACAGAGTTAAGAAATGCTAACTTATTTCTAATATTTCTGGAAATTTTGCACTCTCCCAAGCCAAATCTACAAAGTATAAGATAATGGGAAATTCAGAGGTCTCCACCTGTTAGTTTAACTCTGATCACCTTATAAATACGATAGGATTGCAAATTAAAATGCGTATATATGTGCACTCCTAATCCAGGTAAGCCTAACTTCATTTAAATATAAATATCATCTTGCTCAACAGTATCATCCATGTAATTAATTCTAGTTTACAGACTTTTCTCAGGCATCACTGTTAATTTTCCATTCTCCCAACTGTGTGGTTGATTGCCACATGGCTAGACCTTAGGGAACAATGAAAAACACTGCTTTAGAACATCCTGCATGCATAATATAAAAGACACATCTTTATTGTGATTCTGTGAGTGCAAACACTCATTTGAAGAGTAAGATGATGTCCTGCAGCTGGCAGGCAACTTTAGAAGAAACTCTAGGGTCTCAACAAATTATATACCTGTTGCAACTCAGAGTTGTATCTGCAGGATCCTTCTGAAACATAATTACATTCTGGGCTTGGATATATATCTATATCAATGACCCATAATGTTCACCTTACAACCCTCAAATTTCAACCTGATGCAAAGAAAATCTTTTGTTTCCATCTGTGAAGCCTTCACTTATTTTCTTCCTGGGGTTTCTAGTGGCGCTCTAATAATAACAGTTGCAGGGAGGACATTTGGAAGTCAGGGTGTATCGATATCTTTTTATCATCCTTTCTTTCTTTTATTCATCCTCTTTTGTTCCTCCAACATTTGGAATGCTGGGAAACAGTTTTCGAAGAGGCTAGTGATTTGCTGCCAAAGCAGCATAAAACAGTCATAAAATAACATAGATTTCAATAAGCAGCGTAACTTTTAAGCATACCTTTCTGCCAGATTTAATGTTCTTCCCTCTATCTCCACTTTCAAAGGGTAATTTATCCCTTGCTAAAATGAGATTCATTTATGGAATTTCCTATTCCACAAAAGTTTTGAAGCAGTAGCAGATCTTCCACTAAGAAAGAAAGAAGTCAAAGTGTTTTCCCTCTTGTCTATAGTGGCAAACAATCTCCATGTCTTTTACCTCCAGTGCCCATACTTACTGTATTTTCATACAGAAATAAACCAGATTATTGCTGTGTTTGGATACTATTTTTCTCTTTTCCCCAACATAATGAGCTGAAGTGTTTTATCTAAGCCTAATATTGTATGTGGTGGCTCAAGTGGTTAAGCTGCTGATTGTGTTGATCGCAAGATCGACAGGTTGGCAATTCGAGGCATAGGTGTCACATGATGGGGTGAGCTCCCATCACTAGTCACAGCTTCTGCCAGCCTAGCAGTTCAAACACATGCAAATGCAAGTAGATAAATAGGTACCACTCCGGTAGGAAAGTAAACAGCATTCTGTGCAATCAAGCTGGCCATGTGATCTAGTCTAGATCTAGTCTAGTAGTCTATGACAATGCTAGCTCTTCGGCTTATTAACGGAGAAGAGCACTGACCCTGATGGTCAGACATGACTTGACAACCTTGTCAATGGGGAATACCTTTACCTTTACCTTTAATATCGTATACTAAACACCTAACTGAAAGGGAAAGTATTGCAAAATGGAAGTGAAGGAAAGAGATAGATGCCAATAACTGCTATTAAACAAAGTGCAACTTCTTTGAAAGGACAGGTCACATCTGCATCAGCTCCTGTCACTGTGTCTGGGTAGATCATATCTACACCTGTCCTAAAAAGATCCATCAAAGTAGTATACCCTGCTGAATGGGATAGGCTGGATATAGAGAAAAAGAGGGTTCCCTGAAAATTAAACAGACAATATTGGTACAGTAGTGGCTGGTCAGTCCCATTTCCCCAGTGAATTCACTCCAGGTTTAATTCTGAATTTTATGCTCACCTCTGAACTTTATGCTACCCAAACCAGATTCATCCCCTTCGATTTCTCCTTTAAAGATTACACTAACTTTGTTGCCTTACTGATCTGGGAACTTAACTTATGGAAGCTGTCATTGCCCAATTTTCTGATATTCCCTGCTTCTACTCACACAGCTTTTCCCATTCAGCAGAATCCCTGTGCAGTATTTCAGGAGGATGAGGAACCACTGTGAGGGAGAAGAAGCAGGGAAGCCAATGGAGATGCCATTCCATTGGCCTGAACCTGGATGCAATCCACTGCATTCAGAAGAGATTGCTCTCTGAGTGGATTGCAGCTTAAATGACCTTATTTGAAGATGGAGGAGCAGTCCAGCTTTACAGCTCTAACTTAGTACCAGTGATAATATCTAAAGACACCCTTTTATGACATTGTGATCCATTTAACAAGACTTGCATACTTGATTAAGGAGGACTTAATCCTTTACAGCTAAAAATCATTGAAAGGGTAGCCAAAAATATACTTTTTTAAAAAATCAAGTTGCTAAAATTAGTGTTTTGACTAGTTTTGCACCTTGAAAAATGTTGGGCTCTCTGCCATTAAAAGTATTTATACAGAACTTAGATAGTCACATTATTATTATTATTATTATTATTATTATTATTATTATTATTATTGCCCTGCCTCTCCTATAAGATGGAGAGATGTTTAGTAGTTGGTTCCTGAACTGGCAGAGAGTTGGACAAGATGCCTATTGAGATACCTTGCAACTCTAAAATTCTGTATTTTGCAATTCTATGTTTCAGCTCTAGTCACACACTTTTCAATGGAGAGAAATGTGAAAAGAACAGTAGCTCCTGCTGTTTCTATCAGGTGTTTGCCACTCTAACTGCCAGTTGTCTGAGATTAAATCAGTGTGGAGAGTCTCTAGGGAAGCAGCCCAGGGGAGTTGCAAAAATGCACCTTTATAATGCTGCTTTTCTTGTTCACTTTAAATGGTTAGAAATGGGGATATATGTGAATGCTGTCTCTGTATTTGGACTGAGCAGGAAATAGCTAAAATTGAGGCATGGTGAAGAAATTACATTTTTGGAGGGCTGGGGAAGACCTAAAGACTAAATAAATGGTGATCCTGTTTTTCTCAACTAGAGGTCAGTAGATCACTGTACATTCTTTGCTGGAATAATTGGCACCATACTTGCTGAAAGTTCCATTTGTTTTTCAAGCTTCTGCAAGCTGTGATTTGAGGGGGGGAATCACAGTAGGGTCCCAGAAAGAAATCCCTGTGTCAAATTAGAAAAATGTGCTATGGTTATAAAAACCCTCTCCTGCATGTCTACAAGATCTAGCCACACATACAATGGATGAGCAGCAGGAGGAGCACCTAACAGACTCCTACTGAAAATGTGCAGGAAATGAGAATACCTACTTCTCTGGCTTCTTTGCACTTTGAAACCCGCTATATTTCAGGTTATAAAAGAGGTCCTTATGAAACAGTAAAAAAGACATGTTCATAAGATGCCAAAAATGCAAAACAAAACAAAAACCTGTAACAATGGTAATGAGGATGAGCTTATGGTCTCTGCAACTTTATATAAATGTGTTTCCACATTATGTATTATATAGATGACATCACTTACCATGCCTGTGTGGTATGGGTTAAGCCAATAAAAGGGAAATAAAATATGAGGGGAGTAATATTTTTGTGTAAGCATAGCAAACATATCCATAACATACATGTAGAACTTCCGTGCATAATTCCAGATAACAATAGGAATATGCTAACAGCAGTAATAACAAAATGGAAAGAGGAATTGTATTTTCCTAACGAGAAAAATATTAAAATGTGAGCCTCAGATGAATCTTATTTTCCAGCAATAGATATATTAACTGAAAGAAATCCCCTAACCACAGTGCAATAAAGAGTGGCCATGTGTCCTCCATTACAAATGAGAATCCCCTACATTATTTGAAACGTTTTCGAATGAAAAGAAAGTGGGGCCAGCACGCATTCACGTAAAGTCGCTAGTTTAGCGAAATTACGTGAATGCTCATTGCATTCGAACTGGCTCCCCATTGCCCCAAAATAGCATGCCATTGCCCGAATTTGCATGTGGCAGTCTATCATGCAATAAGGTGAAACCCCATGATTGCGCTCAGACTGACTTCCCATTGCCTGAATTTGTGTGTAGTGTGTTATCATGCAATAATGTTAAACCCCATGATTGCGTTCAGATTGCCATTGAATTATACTTCCAATTTCCCTTGTCTGATAAACTCCAGTATATTTCTGTGTGACAGAGGGTTGGACTAACTGGTCCCTATGCTAACTTCCAGCTCTAAGATGCTATGATTACCTGTACAACAGACTAAATAGGCATTTAAGTCATCTTCTCACAGTCCCTGTGGGTTCAGATAGCTTAGAATTCTTTTCAGACCACAGTAATTCATTCTAAATTTGCTTCTATATTTGTAAATATGAATGTACAAATTTCATACAAATCCATGTCCTCATTTTTCATCTTTTTTTATTATGTATTTCCCCTTTGTGGCAATGCGTAAGTGGACACTCATGTATAATGGCTGTGGGAAATGTTTTCAGAACAAAACAATCATCTGGCAAAGTCTAAAAGGAATGCATTATATATCTGCACATTAGCTTATCCTACCTGAACAAATGCACCTTAAAATAGGCCTTGCATATCATTTGGACATTTATGTTTCAGATGTCTTATTCATTGTTCAGAACCATTACTTTGTTGGATGACATTCATTTGGGAGAGGTGACATTTCATTCATTAGTATTTTTAAAGAAAAATGATATATCTTCAAGCTGCTTGCTGGTGATAAAAATAATCCCAGCATTTCAAAAATACATAAAACAATAATTTTCTTTTGTCTGGCATGGCAAACTGTGCCCCAAGTACCATTAAGATATATTTTAATTTCATAAATGGACCAGTATAGTGTAGTCATTGAGCACTATGACTATGACTCTGGAGATCAGGGTTCAAATCCCTACTGAGCATTGTAAATCCTCTGGGTCATCTTAGACAAATCACATTCTCTCAGCCTCTGAAAAAGCCAAAGACAACCACTCTCCCTTAAAAAAAATCTTGCTAAGAAAACCTCATGATATATTTAAGTCAAAAACAACTTGAAAGGCACACAAAAAGGGCAAAGCATTCCACAGCAGCAACTAAAATGTTTTCGTATTGTCTCCACTGACACTCATGCCCATAAACATGTTAATCCCTCATACCCATCTCTTTGCTCTTTAACAATGAAGAGAATTTATATAGCATTCTTACAGGAGCATTGCTTGATCATTCATAAGAGCAAAAGTCAATTAATTATTAACAAACTGTAACTAATGAATTTTTGATCAAAATAATTTCCCTTCCCCCACAATACTCTAGTTTATTGCCATGTAGGATGCTACATTTTAGAATAAAATGTTCGATTTGGACGTAAAATAATTATAAAAATGTGCCCTGGGGATGCACTGTTGAAAAATCACTGTTAAAAACAAAAGGAATGGCTTGTTGAGGTCAAGATAGTTCATGTGCTTAATGATTCTGAGCATAATTTAGACGGACTGGAATCTCCCTGTATTCAATGGAACTTACTTCCTAGAAACAAATTTAAGAATTCTTGCTGTTAAGTTGTAGTTCCAAGGAATGCTTTTCCCAAGATGTGCTAATGACAGCATCAATCTATCAGTGATGTTTTTCAGAGGATTCTCTCATGTTCATCATTACTCTATCTAGGTTTTTCTGTACTATTTTGCTATAACTGAATCTTCTTTGCCATCTTTCAGGTTTTCCAAGGAAACTTTGACAATGACACTCACAGGAAGAATGTCATTGACCCTCCAATCTATGCAAGGCACATAAGGATTCTCCCTTGGTCATGGTATGGCAGGATCACTTTACGGTCAGAGCTCTTGGGCTGTACAGAAGAGGACTGACAAGGATCTTCACTTAACAGCACAATTCTCAATACTCCTTAACAAAAAAAGATAAATCTCCATAGAAGAAACAGTGCAAAACCAGTAGGAAGTTGAATGGGTTTTTCATGAAGAAGTTCTCACTTTCCGGTAGGCTGCTGTCTTTTGTAAGGAGGTCTAAGCCTGCCCTCAAAATGGTCCAGATCTGATGTATTCTTTATTTTTATTTTTTGGTCCTTCTAAATCTGTTCAGGTTATTGCTCTGTTTTGTTGCACAATTTACTTTTCAAATATTCTTCTGAGTTTTTCATGCTGTCTGAGATATGGTTTGAGATTTTTTTAAAAAAAAGAAAAACAGCATCATTTTTGCAAGGAAGATGAAAGTGCATGACAAGAGTTCATTTGTGACTTGCAAAAGAGAGGTGAGTTTGTTTTCTCCAAATCCACACCATCATCTTACTTGCAAAACAATGATACTGCAGCTTTAGCAATAAGTTCTTTCTCTGGGATGGCTGCATTTGATTGTTTCCCTTGTGCCTATCAAGCATTGTCAAGATTAATGATACTTTTTGAAAGAATTTCTGTGGTCTCCAGTTAACCTGTCTCCACAAAGTCATTGCCACTCCTTTTACTCCCTATAAAGCATGCTGTGGACATCATCACTGTCTTTTCATTTAGCCACATTAACGGCTGCTGTTTTGTTTCAGAGAGCCAACCTGGATTTTATGGAACAAAATCTGCTTCCAGTTCATTATGAAGCTGATGATTTTGTTGATGAATTCAGCTTGTGGTTTTCCTCATAAATGATGAATACATAAAAGTCCATGGACCACAATTGAGATTTAAGTTATTGTAGCAGGCCACTAGGCAGATATCTGTGCTACCAAGAACAGCATCCATATGGTCCTGCTTTTACTTGGTCCTGGCGGTGGAGATAGGAGATAGCTTTTTCAAGAAGCCTTCTATGATTTAATGAGTGAAAGTTATTGTGATATTTAGGGCTGCACTACAAAACATACAGGCAATGTATTTTTCTTTGAGAGAGGACCACACTTTCCCTAAAACAAATGATGTGATGCCTAAAGCTGAGTGGTCATATGTTAGGCTCTCTAAAATTATATTAAAGAATCAGCTCTACAAAGGTTCTTAAGATGCCTGGTTTGGAGAAGATAGATCCTGTAGGATGCACAAATGGCAATGGTGTAAAACCATAGAGGTGAGTACAGTCAGATATGGTCCAGCCTGCAAAGAGTAGAAATAAGAGGAAGGGTTTGCAACATTGCTTATGGGGAGAAAAAAAAGGGAGCAAAGAATCTGGTACTGGATGCAGTTTTCAACTTCATGAGTATATCAGATTTCATTCCCCAATGAGAATATTTCCATCTTGTAAGATTACAAAGATACTGGCATTTCTAGTGGTTGAAACTAGAGTTTCAGTGCTCTCTGTATCTCCATTGTCTCCCAGTACTAGCCAAAGCACAGAGTTTGGATTGGTGGTGGTGTTGGATTTGAATTATTTGTAGAGCATAGTACACACACAGGGTTCAACTGGAGAAAGAAGATAAACTATTTACAATACAAGAATTCAGCAAAACAGCCCATAATCCATATTTAGGGCATTCTGCTTTCTTGGTATTCCACGGTACCCATACTAGTTGCATTCTGTACTGGCAAAGAAATCTAATATTTTGGAACAGCTAGAATTACTGATGGTAGGGATGGCTTTTCAGGACCATTCCATGTAGTCTTACACACTATAGTTTAGCTGCATGTGGCAGAACAGTTATCACTGCTGGAGCTTACGTACACATCAGAGCAGATGTGTACATAGAAACAAATATTATCATGTAATCAGCTTATTACCTTATGACAACCTCTTTATCTGGCAATCTGAATTAGCCATAAATTCATTTTTCCTGTACATTGACCACATAACACTGACGGATCTGTCATCTGAAAGTGCAAAGCAGGTTGTCGCTTTAGCTGAAGGATGCAGTGTTTACCAGAGCAGCCACATATGCAGTTTTCTCCATGCACCAATTTAACTTTTTTCAAGGGCAATGACATCTGCACCCATCCTCAGTCAGGGGTGTTATTTCCACTGGAATTAGTGCATAGAGACACTGGCAGAACAATTTATAAATACTGCATTTCTGACTCTATACAGCCACTACTGTGGCATTTGTGTGTGAAAACATTGCTAGGAATAACACAGGAGTGGGAACTATCACACTTTCATCAAGTTGTAGGGCCAACACAGCAAGTGGCTTAAGATGCAGGGAATGGAAGTCCAACAACTTCTGGAAGACCACTGTTGCCTACCCTTAGTTTAACAGTTACTGTATTTCATAGATAGAATTTCTCTTACATTATGTTCTTGCTGGTACAGAAGTTCCTGCTAGATGGTAGCTGTATTGAAAAGCACATTCATTTTAACAAGGTGTTAGTACTCTGCCCATTTCCTTTATAATTCATGGATGTTATCTCATAACTAAAAACCTTCACTAATCATCATTTTATTTCACTCTTAATTCCATCGCATGTTATATAGATGGGGGGGGGGTGTCTCATTAATGTCTCATAGTAAGCATTAAGCATTGTTTTATTATTCAAAGAAAGCAAGGTGGAAATAAAAGCATGGGCTCTGTGATCATGGTGAACAACTAATCATCTAGTAATTGTACAGAGGAGCCTGAATGTCTTTCTTTAAAAAAAATAGCTCACAATCCTTATGCAATCTCCTGTTCTCTGTGTAAAAACATTGTCATCTGATTTCCTTCAAATGGCTTGGGACATAAACCACCTGTGATCAAGGGGAGCTCTCTTGAAAGCATCTCTCCAGATAAATAAATCAAAACTGAACCAGTAAGAGAATGAGATCTGTCTGCATACCGAGCACCTAATTCTCAAGGTGTACATGTTCACTTGTTTATGTTCTAAGGCATAGACAAGGATATTCGGAGATTTCAGTCTGAGGATCTAATCAAAGTAAAACAAGTATGTGTAAGGAATGTTCTGTGCAACACTGTTGAGTTTATGATTTTGTTTTGTTTTTAGTTGAATTTGTGCAGCATTTCAAAATCCTCTAGACTGTTACTGTCTTGTCTGTAACTGTGTTAACATTTCTTAACAATGTTATCTATGGAGTGGTCTTCAATTGTAGTGAATAATTTTAAAGAGAAAGTCAATCATAATTGCATTTTAAGGTGCAAATGGCTGATGGAATCAGGCTGGCAACTGAAATAACATTCAGCTGCATACTGCCCATATTCTGTACATTAGGCTCTTATGAAAACACTGCAGTTCACATCCCATTTACACTACATAAACTCTGTATAGTCTTACTCTAGAGTAAGAAAAATGTGGGGATCTAATGTTTGACATTTGAGTGGATTTAGACCAAAAGGACCTCATTCTTTCCTCTTTATGGGGCCAAATCATTGCACTTATAGACATTTGGTTGCACAGTATATAGCCAACCAAAACATTTGGGAGCTGGTACCCTGACCTATATGTGACCCATTCAAAAGATAGTCAGCCATGTAAGATTTTCAATGCTAAACAGGGAATGGTTTCTGGTGCTGCATGCACAGACACTTTTCAGTGAGGTAGTCTGCATATACAACATCCCCATTGCATGTGTGGGTCATAATACTGAAAGCGGACAGACCATCTTTGATTAATCAGGGTAATGCCTCAGAATATCTCCTCTGTATGCAGAAGGTCATGCTGAAATAAATGTGTTGGGGACTTTAAAACCTTCCCTAAATAAGAGTGGGTTTCTGCAAATAAGACACTGTAGGCCTTTCATGTTTGGGCTACTGGATGGCTTCTGCTACAGCCAACACTACTTCAGCAAAAGGAGCTTGTCTGGATAGAGGGCACATTGAGCTGCTAGTCAGTATATGCTTCTGAAATGTTCTGTGTTTATTAGTACTTTCCTCCCTATTTAAAAAAAGAAAGAAAGAAATGCAATTGAACAAAACTTGGATGTGCAATTAACTCATATGTGTTATAGTTTATAGTGCATAAAACAGCATTATGTTGAAAAGGTAGCAATTTATGTTTATTATTATTCTATTTGAAAGGGTTGCAGTTTTTGTCCTTTCCACTGATCATTTGTCAACCTTCACTAGTTTGTTCATATGAGCTTCAAAGTTTTTATTAATTTTAAATTACTCTTTTAGACTTTCCACTGTACTCTGCTTCTGTTACATCATTAAAATGTTAAGAAATGACCATGACATTTGTTTAGTAACTATGGACACAATTCAGCAAGATGTTCTTTTCTGCACACTTCATTGAATTAAATGGGACTGGAACTCATCAAGACCATCCTATTATTTCACTTTACAGTCAAGTGGATGGGACATTAATTGTGTGATTGTGATTAATGTACCTTTTTTGTATGAAAATTGTAATTCTGGGGGAAATTCTGCAGCCTACAGATTGTGGGAAGACCAAATTGATGTTTTTTCTTTCACTCTCCCGCTCATGGACCCAATGAAAGCTGCATCTCAGAAACAGCTATGGGCATTTCAAGCAAACCCTATATTGGCAACAATGATGGCCTTCCATGATATAATATGGAATCTCATGAAAAGTGTTTTTTCTTGAGATCATGGCAGGTAAAGAAAGAGTTAAAATGATCCTACTTAACCCTTTTTCTCACAGGTCAGTGGCTGCAATATGCATTAAAAATAGATACACATTGCTTGCATTCATACAGTTAAGGACATAACTATTTTACCTTCCAGTGAAGTTTACAAAGGAAATGGATTGTGTCCTCTGGAGTTTGCCTGATTCTTAGTGCTACACAGTACTGTTCTTTCATTAACTTTGTCTCTTTGTAAAATCTGTTCATGCTACAGGATATATTTTCTACTAAGAAAGGATTTACACATGCATAGTCATGATCATGCAATGACTGCTGTGTGTGACACAGCCATCATTGATCAACACCTCAAGTTGGAGCTTTCAGATTATCTGACCCCCACAAACATAATGCTTTTCAGTGCAGGAAGTTCCACTCATTCAAGTGTGAGTCATCAAGTATTTGGGTAGTTCTATACTAAGCCACTGTGTGGTGTATAATACGTGTTTAGGTCAGTCCTAAATCTATATATTACATCTTATAAAAATGGAACTGTGGTATACCAGTATTAGATGTGGTTGTGACCTACCAACTCCTTAAATGGAAGTACTTGTTACTTCAGTTGGACTGTGTCTGTTTAGGAGCCTTTATTTCAAGCTAAGTGGTGAGTGAATCATAATTGTAAGCTTTTGTTCCAAAATACAAGTGAGGGACTCACACATTACTGTAACAGATATATTTCTCACAAATTACAGTATGAATATGGGAGAAGTCAGGAACAAATCATGGGCTTACATTTATCCACCAAAGCATGTGGAATGTTTCTGGCCTCCATGTGTATCTTTAAAAATGAATACACTCTGCCTACATCATCTACACATTCCCTTTTCTTATTTTCTTATGTGTGTAACTAGCTTTTCCAGACATTAAGTGACTTATGGAGAGGGTAGGAACAGGATCAAACCCACTGCCATTCCCTAACTGCATGCATTCATTCAAAGATCTGAACACAAAACATACAATGTCATATGCAGAGGGTCGTTTATGTGCAATGGGAGAACCAGCCATTCTCACAGTTCCCAATGACACTGATGGAACCTACATAAATAAAACCTGGATGCAAATTTAAAACTTTGAATAAATGTGTGAAAGGTGGGAGTGACAGTTCTCTTCCTCCGTGTAATCACTGAGTATCTGAAAAGGCTGTAGAAAGCAATCAATGAGTTGAGTGTGCAAGAGTGTACAAGCAAGACTCCCCCCAAGTAACACACAACTCACTGTGAGTAAATGTCAGGATCATGTCTGAACTTGCCCAAGGGTAATGAGAAAACTACAGTCTGCATAATTAGTACAGTTCCATGGAAGTTAATAGAAATTGAGATTTAATACGTATTTGCATTTAGATTCTGCATGTTGATTTCTTTAGAACCCCAGCCTTCAAGCCAGTTATTTTTGAGTCACCTGTTAGTTTAAAAATAAGTGGCTTGATGAATGGGTCATTTAAACTTTGGGCGTAAATATTATGAAATTGTCCTTAACTTTTGTATTCACACTAACCATGAAGCATAATTGGGGGTGAGGAGTGAGAGGAAGATTCACTGGTGTTTACCCAAGACTTTTTAAGTTATTTTAAGGCAGATTTCATCTTTCTATAGCTCCCTAATTTGCTACTTTTATAGCCTGGAAAGTAAAATTTAATGCACAAGGCTTAGGATAATCTATTAAGGGCTTCTCACAAAAAAAACAAAAACACACCACAGTTCTGATTTTTAGGTTGACTTTCTCTTTTGGAATGAATGCATACAAATTCATGTGAGTTTTGAAGACTAAAGGATACTAATGAGTGTATCTGTGCTATACCACAAACTATGAAATATAATATTCAAAGCTGGCTTCAAATGTGTCAGTAAGTACAGAAATATCTCAGACACAATGATCTTTGCAACCTTGGCAACCTGTGTAAAGTTCCAGTGGTTTTTGTATATATTTAAATTATGTAGAATGATGTTTAAACTGTATGACCCCATCTAGTCTTCAAACTTAACAATAAAACTTTGGAAAAATTAAAATGTTCTTTAAGTGTTTTTAATGATATCTTAAAATTGTGACAGAAGAAGTGACAACAGAACATACTGGTAACAGAGAACAGATTCTTGGGACAGAAAAGCTGGGGCATAAGAAAAGGCAGAACAGTGACATCTGTTACCATAATTAATATTGGCCTGTCCCAAACCAATTTTAAAAAACTGTGCTCCAGTGGTCCTTTGTGTCTACATTTCAAAACTTAGGCAAACCTAGGCGTACCCTGCTATTTCAGTAGCAGTGGACTTCCTATAGCTTTCACCAGACAATTGAAGCAAAACAGTCCAGTTCTGTTCCACCAGCTTACTGTCATATTATGTTGATACAACACTGAAACAGAACTAGGAGGGATAGAGATAAAGAAGAGGAGAAATTTATTTCACGTCTTAATAAGTACCTACCTAACTCATGCTTCGTGAACCAATACATGGACAAAGTTATAGTTAATCCTTTCATGTAGTTTTCTGATCAGTGATTGCATTAAAACACCTTTACAATGGAAAGTGCACAGAAAAATGCATATTCCAGTGAACAACATAACAATATAGGTGCTATATAGACTAAAAAGTTCTTGCAATCCTGTGTATAGGAGGCAAAATTACATGCAGAAAGGCATATATTAAAATAAATGTGCACAGCAATGTACACACCTCTGAAAACAGGTGAAATGGAATGGAACACACATAATGTTGGGAATATGAAAAATGAAGATAAGCCAAAACTGGCAGATATACTCATTTGTCAATATCAATTTTGATCACTTTTGTATGACATACAGTGGTTTCCACAGTAGGTAAGCAATTCATGTTATTTTCTCTGTGTCAAAGTACATCACAGCATAGGGTAAAGGTTGTACTAGTAATGACACAAAAAGCATCCTGTGGTGTATAAGTCATTTTCATTTAGGGATGCTAGCAAAAATATTTCCAATTCAAGTTCAAAGGTGTTATTCTAGGGCCCTTAAAAGCATATTTCAAATAAGGAGTGAGCTTTTGAGGTTCTTCTCCAGCTTGGATTAAAATCTGGTTCCACACTTTCTTGTGTTTAGAGAAAGGATGCCACTTTTGGATAACGTGGCAGTGTACAGTGAGCTTCTAACCATCATCTTCTCTATTCCTCTCAGATTCAAATTATAATTTGGAGCAGATGTGGGGAACCTATGGACCTCCAGATGTCGTTTGATTAAACAGTTGGAACGGTTTTGATGTCTTAGGGCCAAAACACACTGTAGAAACAATACAGTTTGAGACCACTTTAACTGCAATGGCTCAGTGCTAGGGAATCTGTGGAATTGTAGTTTATTGTGACAGCAGAGCTCATTGACAGAGAAACCTAAATGTCTCACAAAACTACAGTTTCCAGAATTCTCTAGCATTGAGCCAGGGGAGTTAAAATGGTCTCAAACTAGATTATTTCTGCAGTGTGTTTTGGACCTTACACTAGTGTAACATTCCATTATGGCAGTGAGAGGCACTTTTTGGAGTGATAGAAGAGAGGCCCATCTCCATCACCAGAGAAAGCATCTCAGCATCCATCATGGTAGTTTTCTTTCTTAATGGGAGACAACTTTTCTCCATGTCACTGGGGTTAACCGCCTGTCACTCATGGTTGACACCTTCACCTATTGCTGATAGGCTCCACAAAACCCCTGCCAACCAGTCCTTTCTCCAAAACATGGTACTGTATTTCAAAAGACATTGAAAGAACAATATTTCCCATGATCTTCCAGGCCTTAACAGAACTACCTTTCCTATGATCTTTACAATCACATTTCTGAGTTAATTCCAGATAAACATGAGACAGATCACCCATTTCTATTATTTATGTGCCTTTGTAGTTGAATTAATACATCCAGCTTGTTTTATACAGTACTAGCAGCAGATGGATATGTGACTAATGTCTGTGTGCATCTGTTATTTCTAATGCAAGTATATAGAAATAATTTCCTGACTTCATAAATTAATATTGTGAAGCTATAAAAAATATGTTGAGACACACAGGTATCAAGATGCTGTAAAAACAGCTGCCATCGATCTAAAAGAAGGTAGGAGCAGTCTGAAGGATAAGCAGAACCAGGAGGTTTGCCATATCTTTTTGCAACTCTGAAAGCTGATACATCATAGTTATCAGAGGTTGCACATCACAGAATAGGTCAGTGGCTGTGTTCTTTTATCTTCACATGACTGGATAAAGAAAATCAGCATCTACAAGTGAGTGTAAAAAAAAAGGTCACAAAACATTTTTATAGCAAAGCCAGAAAAAGTAAAACAAAATCTTTGAAGTAGACTGACACATGCTGTGTAGATGATAGACAGAAACTCACATTTCAGTTTGAGGTGACAGGTTTTATGTCTGTTTGTTTACCTGATTGCACCTGTCTATCTGTCTTTCTAACTACTTTTTTAATTTAATTTTTATTGATTAAAAACACATAAAATAACATAAGGAAAAAGCAAAAAGGAAAAACAAAGACATAAACAAAATAAACAAATATCAAAACACATTTCCCCTCTTCCTGCTCCTACCCCCACTCCCACCCTCCTCACTAAACTGACTTATACAAATCACCTGGATGTATCTATGTGATGTTAATGGGAACAGTAACTAGACAAACAGAAAGCAAAATAAAAACTTCCTTGTCTTTCATGTCTTCTTTTTCTTTTATTTCAAACTTGTTTCAGAAATTGCATTTTAATTTTCCCTCATATTTATTTATCTATTTATGTATTGTTGAAAAATTTCCATCTCTTAATCTATTTATTAAATTACTCTATCCTATTTCTTAATTAGCTCCTTACGTTAGGCGTTATCAGTTCCAATCCTAAAACAAAACTGGAGCCCCTTCTTGTCATAGATAAATTATCATCAGTTTCCATTCCTTTTTGAAATTATTGATCAATTTTTCTTTATTAAATAAGTTAATTTATCTGAGTCCATATAATCAAATAATTTCATTTGCCAGGATCTTATGGTCAGACATTCCTTAGATTTCCATTTAGATGCATAAATTATCCTTGCTGCTACCATCATGTAAAAAAATTGGTTTTCCAAATTCTCTTTCTAATTTTTTTCTTTTGTAATTATTCCTAATAAATCTATTTTGGGTCTATTAAAATATTTCTATTTAATATTTTAATTTCCTCGCCATGTATATCTTTCCAATATTTTTTTGCACTTTTACAACTCCACCATAAATGATAAAAGATGCCAACTGACTTTCCACACTTCCAACAACTATTTGTCAATTTTATTTATTTTTGCCAATTTACACAGGGTGAGTTGCCAGTAAAATTGCATTTTATATAAAAAAAATCCTTTATATCACAATTTAAGGTATATTTTAATCTCTTATTCCATCATTTCTTCCTGTCTTCCTAATTTCTTGAAGCATATTTCATTCTCCTCTCACAGGTCCTTATCACATGGGACGAATCCCATGGAGAAGCTGGATTTAAAGTGAAAACAACCCACAAAAGTGGGTTGTTTTTCATATGACACTTGAGGTTAAACTGAACAGAAAGTGAAAATAACCTGCAAAAGTAGGTAGTTTTTCAGACAACATTGGCATCAATGAGAAATAACGCGACATTAATTCGAATGGAAAGTCAACAAAAGCTGCTCCTTTTTACTTTCAGAGAATTGCCGAAAGTAAAATAGAGGGGGTTTTATCAACTTTCCATTCAGATTAATGTTGTGTTATTTCTCATTAACATCAACGTGTCTGAAAAACAACCCACTTTTGCCAGTGTTTTACAGACTTTTAAATCCTGTTTGCCTCAAATTTGCCTGGGTGTGATAAACTCAATAGCCAGGTATGCAGAATCTCTGGCCCTCCAGAGTTTGGACTCAACTCTCATCACAGCAGTCCCAGGTGGAATGACCAATAGTCAAGAATGAGCAAAGCAGGATTGCAGTTCTCATTTAGATACATTGGTATACACTGGTATACAAGGGGCTGGTGTAAGCACAGTGACTGATATGAAATCGCCATGGGTGACAGCCACAGTGATGGGTGGGATTATATGGGAAGTTGTCTCTGTCATGAAAAAAAGCTTCCCAGCTTGCTCCTCAGCTGCTCAGCAGCTAGCAAGGCAGTTGTCTGTGGTACTGGAGATGGCTTTCTTTGTTGTTGCTCCAGGGCATCCCCAAAAGTGCTTTACACTGTCAGTGTAAGTTGCCAAGAGTATTCCATCCTTTTATTCCAGAACCTGGAAGCCAAAGGTTCACTACCACTTCTTTGAATTGTAATTTCTACCCAAATTGTAATTTGTATCTGTTGTAAATTGGCTCTTCATTTTTAGACCATATACTGTAATCCATGTTTATTGTATGACAGTGTGTTTTCAGGTATTTTGTTGTCTGCCTTTACGTCTTTTCCAATCTATGGTGACCCTGAGGCAAATCTATCACATGGTTTCCTTGGCAAGATTTGTTACCATGGGATTTGTCTTTGCCTTCCTCTGGGATTGAGTGAGTGTGACATGAAGAAGGTCACCTAGTGAGTTTCCATGGCTGTGTGGAAATTCAAATCCAGTTCTCCAGAGTCAAAGTAAAATCTTCAAACCACTACATCATTTTGGGCCTTGGTTATAATATACTCTGGCTCATTCAGGCGTAGGCACCTTGTGTGCCATGGCAAAGTTCATCTTGAACCCTCTTCTAAACATTTATTTGATAATCTAGTGACACTCCAGAGGAGTAGAGCAAATGACAATGTTGTAAGGCCTGAAGTGGAAATAAGACCAAAAGAAGCAGCATCAGCAAAATGGAATTTGACAGCAATCCAGCTCACAGGATTGTCAAGGAAAAGCAGCCCTAAAACACTTGGATTCTGACCAACACCTTTAAATGTAAAGCTTTACCTGTACACTTACATGTGCACACATGCGGTAGAAAAAACAAAGTATAGAGATGTGGTTAAAATTTGTTGAGGAAAGGGCCCTCAAGAAAACCGATTAAGGCTTCAAAGATACCTCTCCTTACATATCTTTAATTTGTGTTTACATCAATATTGGACAAAGCACATACTCTAGCTTAGAAAGAAAGCTGAGGGAGCAGAGAGACAAGAAGGGAACAGAAACCTTAGCAATACACCTGAGCAAGAGACACAGAAGTTCATCGGCCCTTTCACATTATTCAATTTCAGCACTATGATTTTATTTTAGCTGCCATGGTTGCATCCTATGGAATCCTGAAGTATTTAGAATTTTCTGCCAGAGAGTTCTAGTGTCTCTCTAAACTACAAAGTCTATAGAATGCAGCCATGGCAGTAAAGTGGTGGTAAAAGCTGTACAATTTCTTCCTTAATGAGTGGCCAGATATTTATGGTATTATTCTTATTAGGCGGGGGGAGGGGGTCACAGTGCTTCCTGTATGGTGATTGTTAATTTGGCACGTTGTTGACTTGATTAGACTGGAACCAAATGAAGAGCGAGACATTTGCACTCCACCAGAGGTCCCATGCCCACTGAATAGGGGGTGAGAAATGGTCTCCTCCTCTATGTCCACCCTTCAGGAAGCATGGAAAATTTAATGTTGAGCTGTCCAGGCACTAGCTGTATTGAAAAACAAAAACTCATATGGACCAGCTCTTCCTTTTACATTTACCCCTTGTGATCATGCCCATCATGAGGAATATCTGTGGGAATTTCTTGCTGAATCAAAATCTGAAATCCTGTCTGTTAGTCCCAACCAGAAAAGACCCACTGAATCAATATATCTTCAGTCAACACCAAATAGGTTGATCCATTTGATTTAATTAGGACTAACAATGGAATTTAGGCCTTTCTAGGGCATATCCACACTGAAGAAATAAACCAGTTTGACACTGGTTTAACTGCGTTGGCTCAGTGCTATGGAATTATAGGAACTGTAGTTTTATGAGATATTTACCCTTCTCTGACAGAGAGCTCTAGTACCACAACAAACTACAAATACCAAGATTTGAGCCATGACAGTTAAAAGAATGTCAAACTGCATTATTTCTGCAGTGCAGATGCAGGTCTGTTGTTGCTACTGCCATGTATTTTTATGATAATCTTTTTAGCATTTCATAACTGGAACAAATTGTGTTAGTCCCTGCTTTAATATCCCATGCTATCCAAAGAATACTCTGGGTGCTTGCTTGCTTGCTTGCTTGCTTGTTATTTATTTATTTATTTATTTATTTATTTAATAGCACATCTTTTTTCCTGTCATGGGACCCAAGTCAACTTAGAAACAAGTTAAAAACAAGATAGAGTAAAAAATCAAAGCATAAAAATATTAGAACATTATTAAACATGCTATCCTATTAAAACATCATTAATTTAAAAACATTAAAGATAAAAGTACAGTGCAGACACACCATGAAAAGATTCTTATGCACAACCAAGCAATCCTCAGTTTCTTCTTTAAAATAAAAAGACCTTTACCTGCTAGCAAAGGCAGTGGCAGTGCAGGGAGTAAGTCAGTCTTACCTCCCATGGAAGGGAATTCCAACACTTGGGAGCAGAAAATAAGTCTTCCCACATATCTCTACATAGGAAAATAGTGGGACCAACAGCAAGATTTCTATTGAAGATCTTAAGACTCAGGCAGATTCATGAAGGGAAATAAGTTAGTAACTTTGCCTCCTTAAATTAGCTAAATGGGCAATGACTTGGAAACTGTCTAAGTTTTTTGCCTAAAGGATGAGTCAGAATGAAATGAGTAAATAAATGTGGAAGAAAGAGTCTATTTTAACCATCTATTTGTGTCCGTTTTAACCCCCTATTTGAGTTTTAAGTGTGACTCAGTTTTATCTTTGTATATATGCAGACATTTTGATATTTTTTATCTTGTACTTTATATGCTGTAATTTTGTAACTGTATTTAGTATTCTATTGATATAGTCAGCTGACTAATCAATAAATTTGTTGTTGTTGGAACAAACAGAAATATTAGTATATGGATTATATTAATGAGTTATAGCTAAGATTAACTACGATCTTTCTCAACTAACTGCACATATTTCTTGAAAGGTTATCCATTTTCAGTCAAGTTAAAAATAAAATTTAGAAAAAGAAAAACACTTCTGACACTACTCTTCCCATAGAAGGAAACACCAGGAACTGCATATAGCTCTCATTATGAGTGGAATCACACATGAAAACCTAAGGTGTGACAAAATTCCCATTAAGGAAGTAGATATTGTTTACGTACATAGATGAATACCACTATTAGTACATGAAATCATAGAATCATAGAGTTGGAAGAGACCACAAGGACCATCCAACCTTCCATCATGCAGGAACACACAATACACCAGTCTTGTTCATTACTGGAATTAACCAGACAAATCACTCCACCAACAAAGAATGACCATGTATCATCACGCACAGAATCAAGAAAGAGTTTTCAGTCTGCCAGTCCTTCCCATGTCTGGGACGGGTGTTGTTTCCTATACTTGCTCCATTAAAAAAACAACAACAGCATTTTCTACAAGAGATTTGTTTTCTTCTGGAGATTCTTTTTTAGGCTCACAGGATTTATGTAGACATGAACCAATTATAAAAAAAGGGGGGGGGGTCCGAAGTCATCATTTACACATCCCACCATGAAATGACAAATCCACCCATGTTGAAGTCAAGTGCCTAGCGCATCTATGGGTATGAATACATGCTGTCAGAACAATACATTTCTGCTAGCTGTTTATATACTGCATGTACTAAATGAGCTGCCAGTGAGCAGATATCTGAATTCACTTTGGAGGTCAACCTATTCTTCAACACTCAGTGGTTTTGTGGCTCTTTCCAACAAATAAGGAGAAAAGAAATCCCAGAGTAGAAAAGCAAGCATCTTCTTGTGTTTGAGAGGCTGCATTGGAATAGATCTGTGCTAAAGTCTAGATGTTCCTAGTGTGAACAAAGGCTATAAAACACACACCAACCTCCTCCTTTCACAAATTTCCCCTATAAACCTCTGTGTTCAGCAGAACTGAGGCACAAATTTCCTCTATAAACTTCTTTGTTCAGCAGAAGTGGGGCACATGAAGCCTAGAGGCCACATGTGGACTTTTTCACCTGACAAAGCCTCCCTGGACATCTCAAAAGCCCCAGGCCCTCTTTTTCTTTTTTTCAGGCAAATGTGGAGTGTTTTTTAACGTGAAAAACAGAGTAAAATGCCCTGAAACCACCCAGAAATGTGGCAGCTCACCTTGCCTAATCTACCCCAAACCTCCAGATTCTTGAAAACACCAAAAGGATCTGGAAATTGGTCAAAGAAAGTACAGTCAACTCTCCTTTTCCATGGATTCTTTATCCACGGATTTGAACATCCACAGATGCTTGCAAATACTTTAGAAATATACAAATTCCTATAGGCAAACCTTGATTTTGCCCTTATATAAGGGACACCATATTACTGTGCCATTATATTTAATGGGATTTGAACATCCACAGATTTTGGTATCCATGGGGGAGGTCCTGCAACCAAACCCTAATGGATACCAAGGGATCACTGTAGAACTAGAAGGGACACTGTGATGAAATGTGAGATATCATGTATCTTCAATTTATATGTTTCTCTTTGGAAATCTGAACTTTTAAAGCATTGTGGGAACAAAATCTATGAAATGCATCTTCAGTGGAGGAATCCAGTTTACCCTTCTGAGAATCTAGCTTAAAATTGATTGTATGTATATATTTTTCTCTCTGTTCCACACTTACACCAGCAATAACATCTTTTCCTTCACTTAATGACTGGGAAGCTGGCACTTAAAAAAAATCCTCCAACTATTTTCATTTTGCTTTCAAAGGTTCAGTACTATGGGATTATTATTTGAGAGGACAGCTACATTTTGTTACAGAAACTATGGGGCTGTGCAGACCGGCCATTTGGGCCAGCCTGGGGATGGAGTCAGGGTGTAGTGTCTCCATAACGCACGACCCAGCTCCGCCCCCAGGACAGCGTAATGCCATGTGCTGCACCGCACAACTTGCAGCATCACAGTGCTCCTAGGGCATTGCATCTGCATGGCGCAGTGCCAAAGGAGCACCATAAAGTCACAACCTCATGGCTATGGCACCCTTTCAAGGACATAAAATGGAACCACTTTTTGCAGTTTCTTTTTGCCCCCTGGGAAGGCTGGATGAGGCCATAGAGTGTGGTTGCTATGGCCACTATCTGGCTAGGAAAGGGGCAGCATCACACTGCCCCTTAGGGACAGTGTGTACAGCTCTCAAATCTAGAAAT
Source organism: Sceloporus undulatus (assembly GCF_019175285.1). NCBI lineage: Eukaryota > Metazoa > Chordata > Lepidosauria > Squamata > Phrynosomatidae > Sceloporus > Sceloporus undulatus. Next base: position 285,157,110 of record NC_056523.1, read on the forward strand.
TGTGGTTGTCAATAGTCAGTACGATTTGGATGCTAACTGTAGTTGCCATTCATAAGTGAAAGAGTTCAAGAAATCTAGCTACATTTCTATCACTTCTTTTATTTATTAAGGCATAGACAGTTTTTAAAGCTGTACTTTGTTTAGCTTTGTATATAAAAACAGCTCTCTCTCTCTCTCTCTCTCTCTCTTTCTTTCTTTCATCCTCCAGCTTTGTAACAGTTCCCAGAATCCTTGGCCAGCATAACCAATAATGAGCAATGTTCAAAGTTGAAGTCCAACAATACCTGGGGCACTTTGCCCAGATCTAACTTAGTATATTTCTATCTCACCTTTTCTCTGTCGCATAAGGGATTTTCCTCTCCCATGGGAGGGGGAAGAATGGTTTCTGCAGAGTCAGAGGTAGAAAAAGTACAAGTTAATCCCCTCAATTACTCCCACTGGGTTACTGAATCAGGTGGAATGAAACAGTGTTAGTGGCAGTGAGATAGACTTTGGTAATTCCCTCTTTTGCCCAAAAGCAGGAGATGCAGCCAAAGAACTATTACATAAAGGGAGATTTAAAAGACCTTTAAAAATTGTAACATCTCACATGGAAAGTCCCAATATGAGGGACATTCCAGCAGACCTTTGGATCACAGTGTATGGCAGGCATCAAAAAAAGTGAGGCCTGTGGACCACATGTGACCCATAGACCATGCTTTTGTGACCACATAAGCCCTCAACAGTCCCGAAAGTTCCCTGAACCCTCCTATTTTAAAAATTGACATTTGGGGGGGGGGATATTTGTAAATAAATGTGTGCAAATAAGGTATATCATTTTTCAGTCTTGAGGTAATAAAATGCCAAGTGCTGCTATGTATATGCCAGCTACTCTTGAGTCATGTGTTGTGGAGTGATATTGGGATTACGTGTTGTCGAGTGGAGAAAGAAGTATGCATACTAATGTCTTCTTGACACCCACACACAATTTCCATAGCCCCAAATCAATTCACTAGTTAAGGAGCTTGTGTGCACCTCCTGAAATTCTAGATGATCCCAAAGGCAATCTGGAAAGAAGGAAGAAAATCACATAGGCTACCATGCATTAATCTGAGGTGTGGTACATACCGCCCCGAAAGAGTGGGCTGGAGATGTCCGTTTTAACTCTGGAGGGACGCTGCAGCAGCCAAACTGCACGGTGTCCCTCCGCAGTAAAAAGAACCCGGAAAAACCGTGTTCTTTTTAAGGCAGCCAGCACATGTCATGAGTGTGCCATTGGCCCACCAGTGATGTAAGTGATGCACAGCAACTTCTGTATGCTACATGTCACTTACGTCATCATGGCGGTGCCTGCATAGATTGGATGCCACCATAATGCTGCTGTGTTACAAGCTAGTGTTTGGGAGCATGCAGTTACTGCACACTCCTGAACCCTAGTATCGGCAGTGGCATGCCACTTTTGGCCCATCTGTACCAGGCCTGAAATACCGTCTAGCCAGTTCAAAACCCTTTCTTACTTCTTAAACTGACTTTACATTACACTTCATCTGTTATTGCAATATGTTGTTGAACATGTCAGTAATTTGCTTTCTAGAGGATTTATTTATTTATTTGCATATTACAATTATATTCTCTCTTTATCTTATTGAATCAGAGCAACACACATAGGATTCTCAAGTGGTTTTACCTCCAGGTATCAGCCAAAGCCTCAGACTACTTAAGTCTGCAGAGTTTCATCGTGTGCATTCATGGCATGCACATGACAGGAGCAATTCATGTTGAAAGACATAGAACTAAAAATCCCAGTGGTTCAACATCAAGCAAATGCCCAGCCACTGGTACAGGTCTCTTGGGCTTTGGATTTTCTGGTTATACTACATTCATATTATATTATTTTCATGCAGTGCCTTCACAATATCTGTAGAACTTCAACAGATTCCAAGAAAACAAATATCTATGTAAGCAGGGTAAATGTGGCATTTAAGGCACATGCCAAGATACATTCATGTTCTGGAAGTCTTATGGTGAAATCTTCTTATATCCATTGTTTTTTACTTTTCCTTAGAATTCTAACTTGATATTAACATAGCCTGCACATATGCAAAATGTCACACAGCCAAGGGTTTTTTTTCAAGAATATCCATAATTCTCTTCCCATTTCTTTTCCATTTCTGTTCAGCAATGGAAAAGACTGTTTTGCCATGGGAGATATGCCATCTTCTCACAGATGGCTTTTCATTGGAAACACACTTAACTGCTAAAGATCATACTTTCCAAATGGTTCAGGGAACCTAAAAACAGACTGGAAATCAAATACCAGCCAGTAGAAACTTTAATGTGGGCTGCAGGGAATTTTTTAAGCATTGCTTCAGCCTCTGAACTGACCACAAGGCATGCATATATTGCACCTGTAAGAATAAGGTGTTCAATGTAGACCATTAAGAAGATAAAACCCTGTAATATTCCTATGTACTAACATGGTTTCAGGTATTTTTAAACAGTGAACAGTCATCTCCCTGCCTATTGCCCACCACAAGCATTTCTGTAGGCCCCAAATATGCATTGATTCAACTGAATACAGAATAGCTGGATACAACATTCTAATAGACCAAAAATTATAGCACAAATATACATTTTAAATCAACATGCTATTTCACATGTGAGAACAAATGCTCTCTATGGTCGAGTACATAATAAAATACAGTATAAGTAACATGGCTGTAAATACACCATATGAAATGAGTTTATATGTATATTGATGTTTTAGCTTTATTTTGTAATGTCCTACTTTTTTCTTGAATGCTCTACATTTTGTGGTGCCTTGCCCTTCTTTGCAGTAATGATGTCTGATCACACTGGTCCAAAGGGATTTCATTGTTCTGTATAGGCCCTGTATCGGCATGGCCTGACCTTACTGGAAAGTTGGGCTAGCTGACCTTTTGCTTCTTTTTCCTTTTTGTTTCATTTTAAAGGAGGAGTCATGGCAAAGATATTTTCTCTGTAACTGTTCCTTCTCTCCCCATGGCCCTGTGTACCTGTGTACTTTAGGGACGAGAGACAGCTAAATAGGAAAGGAGGAGGTCCTGATTTCTGCCAAGTATCATCATATTCCAGCTGAGAAGGAAAGCTCTGCTTGATTGCTTTGTTTTGCTTTTTTCCTCTCCTCTGAGACGTAAACACATTTGGTGATTAATTTACACCAGCAGTGTAATTATTGATGAATGGAAATGGAGATGTTTTCCTTCAGCAGCTTTTATTCAAAGTTAAGTTCACAGACTTCCCAGGTGACTGTCAGTTTAATCTCCTGTAAACACCAAACTGAAGGGTTGTTTCATTTTTCAAGTCACATTGCACTGTCAGAATCTCTGAAGCAAAAGGGAGGCTGCCATTATGTTTAGTTCAAAGAAGTAGTAATTGGAGTGACCTAGAATTTCTTGGAAGTACTTCATCTTCAGAAACATGGATTTACTTTTGTTGCCCTTTCTGTACAGCTGCCAATCTATGCTGATCCAAGTGGGGGCCTGCAGGGATGACTTCCATTGTAACTCCTTGAACATGGACTGATTTAGTGTGGAGCTCTGTTGCTCCCTCAAATGAAAACTGTTTGTTTGCTTTGCCTGTTACATATCATGCTTTTGCTTCCAGGAGCTCAAAATCATACATGTATCTTCTTTTTCCTATGTCATCATAACAAGCCTGTGAGGTAGGTTATGCAGGGAAAGTGGCTAAGTAGGGATTAGAACCAAATCTCCCAGACCACAGTCCAGTGTTGTCACTGCTATACCATTTTGGCTCTGCAGAGTAAACAAATAGTCCAGAATCTGAGAGACCAAGTGGTCCAATATCCTATTCAGTCCAAGATCAGCAAGGCAAGATGCTGCTGTAGCATGCCCAACCAAGCCTCCATTTATGTATCTCCTGCCAAAGACAGCCCATTGGTGGCAGATGGTGGTGAGTCCATTGTGAGTTTTACTATGAAATTTAAATGAATTTCATTTATGAACCTATTTTGGGGATAGGGTTCAGAAGCTTGGATGGTTCCTTTAAAGTATGGACTAAAACACAGAATGAATTCACCACAGCACCAGCATGGAAGCCTCTAGTTTCCACTGGAACCTACTATCTCCCAAAACATCTTGTTATTAATACAAGCAGGCTCTTGTATTAGGATATTTTCCCTAACACTTAACTGTAACATAATAATTACACTTCTTTTTGAAGGTGTTTACTTCCTGTTCCAATTGAGTTTAAAGATAAAGAACTGTAAAAAAAAACATGATCCATCCACTATCAGCTCCAGGACAAATATCTAAGTAAGCAGGCAAATCACCTGGCCTGTTTCTTTTCCACTGGTGTAAATGTATGACATATTTAGTTAAGCTACAGACAATTATTTTTACATTGGCCTCTATATATGTTATGAATCCCATGCAAATTTTATGCAAGCCTGTTTCTTCTCTCCCCCCCCCCCCCCCTTTTTGAGGTGATGCATGTAAGTAGCCACCCTGCTACTATCCTACAGTACTTTTACTTATTGAAAACTAGCTGGTCTGTGAGAACTGAAAATGTTAACCTAGCTCTCTACTCTCTGAAGGTTAGGTTTTCTATAACCATGATATAGTATTTCCGATTTCTATGTATGCTTGTGAAACAGTGAAGACAACTGACAAGGAGGAAATCAATTCATTGGGGGGTGGTTTTTTGATATAATATTATTTATTAATTATACAAACACAATAATTATAATATAATATATATGTACTTATACACCACGAATTATCTAATTACAATATCCAAATTTCAGAATAATATTAGGAAATTCATTTTAGGAATATTAGGAAATTAATTTCAAATGTGATGTTGAAGGATAGTTTTACAGATAGCACAGGCTGAACAAAAAAGATCAATAAATAGTACAATGAGCCCTCTATTTCAATAAAATAAATAAAATAAAACTTTTATTTATATACCGCTTTTTGTTAAAACAATCAAAGCGGCTTACAACAGTGAACATAGTACAACCATATATACAAAGTATCCCCCCTTAAAAAAGATTAAACAATGTAAGATTTAAAATTACATAACTATTAAAAAACAGTAACAGTGACAGAGTCATCACATATATGTGAGGGAATGGCCACATGGCTGAGTAGTTTATTCTGCAAAAGCCTTCTGAAAGAGATCCATCTTGACAGCTTTCTTGAAGCTGTCTAAGTTGGTGATTTGATGGATCTCTTCCAGCAGCCCGTTCCACAGGCTGGGAGCGGTTGCAGAGAAGGTCCTCTGGGGAGTCACAGTCAGTCTGGTTTTTATAGGTTGCAATAAATTCCTCCCAGAGGACCTGAGTATACAGGGCGTATTATATGGAAGTAGGCAATCTCTTAGATAAGTTGGGCCCAAGCCATGTAGCGCTATAAAGGTAATAACCAACACCCTGTACTGTGCCCAAAAACTAATAGGCAGCCAGTGGAGTCACTTTAGTATTGGTGTTATATGGTCACTCCTGGATGTTCCAGTAATCAACCTGGCTGCCATATTCTGTACCAGTTGAAGTTTTCAGACTAGGCACAAGGGTAGCTCCATGTAAAGCACATTACAAAAATCAAGTCTTGAGGTTACCAGTGCATGTACTACAGTTTCGAGGTCCCTCGGTTCCAGGAAAGGGCGCAGCTGGCATACCAGCCGAAGGTGGTAACAGGTGCTCTTGACTGTCGCATTCACCTGATTTCTCATACGAAGTGACAAATCAAGAAGCACCCCCAGACTGTGAACACAGTCCTTTGAGGAGAGTGTGAACACCTCTAGGAATGGAGGTTGCAACCCGATACCTGGTTTGGGCCCCCCGACTGTGAGTACCTCTGTTTTGTCTGGATCCAGTCCATTACTGCCTCAAGTAATGAGGGGAGGGGAGAAATACCATCTGTCGTCGACGACGATGCCCAAGACATGGAGAAATATATTGGGTGTCATCAGTGTACTGATAACACACCACATTATCCATTTCCATTGATTTTTTTATCCATGGATTCAAGCATCCACGGTTTCAAAATATTTTTAAAATATACAAATTCCAAGAAGCAAACCTTGAAGGACACCATTTTACTATGCCATTGTATTTAATGGGACTTGACATCCATGGATTTTGGTATCCATGGGAGATCCTGGAAGCTGGAACCAAACCCCAGCAGATACCAAGGACCCACTGTAGTAGAGCAAATCAAACCTGAATTATCCCTAGAAGCCAAAATGACTAAACTTGAGGCTGTCATACTTATGACATATCATGAGATGACATTACTCAAGTCTGTAGAAAAAGAGGAAAACCAGTGGACAGAATCAAATAAGGAAGCCATAGACCTTAGTTTTCAAGATCTTAATAGGGCTGTTAATATCAAGGTGTCTTGGAGGTTACTTATTGATAGACTGAATATGTTGAAGTGAACTTAATGGCAATTTACAATGCAAGGGTACTAGATTTATAATTGTTTTTGTTAGTTTGGAGGAATATTACATTATGTGAGCCTGCAACTACAATCTGAATTAGATAAGTCAAGAAACAGGTTCACTAGCTCAATTGTGACTAGGCCAGTGGTTTTTAAACTTTGGCCATTCAGCTGTGGCTCCAGCTCCCAGAAGCCCTAGCCAATTTGGCCAATGACCAGGGATTGTGAAGGCTCAAAGTCTGAGAAAAACTTTTTTAGGCCAATGTTTGCTGTTTTTGCTAATGTAGTTCAGACTTTTTCCACAGTTAAGTCATTTTCAAGTCATTCCCTCTGGTGCAAAAAAAATTACATTTTAGATATTTTTAAAGTGAAAATTATTATTGTTGTTATTATTATTATTATTATTATTATTATTTCTTACCCACCTTTCCCCATGGATCAAGGCAGGGGACAATAACAATTAACAAACAAATAACATCAGTTAAAACTGTAATGTTCATGGAATATGCAATAGGAACTTGACAGTGTGATCCTATGAATGTCTGCTCAAAAATAAGCCACAACCCTATGTGTGTCTATTGAAAAGTGAATGCTTTCAGATACACAAGGAATTATTTCGACATAAGTGAGTATAGGATATGAACCCAAACTGTGAGGTTTATGAAGTGAGCCTTCATTGTATTTTCTAAAGAAAGCATGAGGGCTGAAAAATGAGAGGAGAGATGGAGGAAAGCATACCCAACCTCCCTTCAATGTCCTCATGGATTTGACTCCACTCAAGTCATTCTCCCACTTCATCATATGGAATAGAAAGAGCTGAATGGATATTCTATTCATGTTCAGTTTAAAAAGGAATATAACATTTTACATGACTGGGGATTCTCTTTTATCATGGACCTTGACTGCATGGAACATTGTACTCATCTTTATTTGAGCAATAGTAAAACCTTCTCAGATTTTCAAGTCAATTCAAGCATGTTGGGAGACAAAGGGGTGACATGCAGCATATAGAGAGACATTATGAACACCTCCAGTCAGTCCCCTTTTCCACCATTGTGAAATCTTCAGAAAGTATGGATAATACTTTGAATGAATAAAAAATAATAAAATAATTTTGATCTTATCTGTGTTCAAGTTGGTTTGAATCTAGCAGTGCTTATATTTTCATCTAAACCATTCTTTAGGCATGTTTAATGAAACCGGACATTGACATTGTAATCTGCAGAATTTTTCTAACAAGAATACTAGGGGACACTTCAGCAGAATAAAAAAGATACACTTCCCTTATGTAGGATTATTTTATCAGGGCAACAAAGAGAAGGTTCTGTGATATATTTCTCTGCCCACTGTGGGAGAAGGTGGGGATATGATTTGGCTTTGAAAGAATACTTCTTGTTCAGGATTCTTTGATGAGAACAGAAAGGTTATCTCTCATTTCCTTGATGTGATGAAATGGGGTAACTGGGGCAGGCAATTCTTCAGTTGCTCATACACTCAGATCCTTGAATTGCTTGTAGATGTTCTCTATAGGTGTACGAGAAAAGTGGGACATGGCTCTGGTCCTTCATCACTAGTTTCAGACACCTTTGTACTGAAGACATTGCAACCAGACAATGATAATATTCTGATGCTATGCAGAGACTCCCCCAACACACACACATACACATTTCATCTGTATTCATGGAATCTGGAGACCATGATGAGGTTGTGGCCAAGCTCATGGGCACTTTCATTCACATTTAACATCACAAAATGACATTCTGCATGTTCACAATATGTATCTTCACAGTTTAGTGATGTCACACTGAGTTCAGGTGATCCATTTAATGTAGCCATCAAAATATTAGGTGAAGTTTTAACCTCTGTTGGAACTAGGTTTGTTTTATCATTGTGCTGTTTCAATTTGCTTTCATTATTTTATTATGAGATTTATTTAAATAATATAGTGTTACCATTTTTATTTTGCAAACTAGCCTGATATTGGAAATAGAAAGGAGCGAGTATATACAAATGCATAATAAATGAGCGTACACAGAAATACAGACAGACAGACACACACACTCTCTCTCTAATAATCACCACATGATTTCACTCAAGGGGGTAATATTGCCAGGTAAAATTCAACTATCCATGCAGATGGCACCATACTACTAGTGGAAAACTTCAAAGATTTGAAACAGTTACTAAGGCCCATTACAGACCGCCCAAAAGGGGCGGTCTTGGGCCACTGCCGGTTGCAGTGCGGAGGAGCCGCAGCAGCCAAACCGCGTGACTCCTCCGCACTGCAAAAAAGGAGCGCGGAAATCATGCTCCTTCCGGCAACCCGGAAGAGACGTCGCAAGTGCCAAAGCGTGCACTCGTGATGTCTCTTCTGGGTTGGGACGTGCGGATGCAGAGCGTCCGCTACGTCAAGATGGCGGTGCCCATCTGTATAGGGTGCTGCCATTTTGACGTATCGATTACGCATGAGGGGCAAGGCGCATCCGAAAGTGCCGCCCCTCGCGTGTAATCGCGGCGCGATGACGGCACCTCTTGCGCCCGTCTGTAATGCGCCAAAGGAAGGTCAAAAAAGAAACTCAAAGGTAGGCTTTCTGCTGAACATAAAGAAAGCAAAAATAATGACCATAGAGGATCAACACACATTCAGTGTTGATAATAAAGAAATCAAAATAGTTAAAGAGTTCCTGTACCTTGGATCAAACATTGATCAGAACAGAGACTACAGTCAAAAAATAAGAAGGAGACTAGGAATTGGAAAGATAGCCATGAAACAACTAGACAAGATCCTAAAATGTAAAAGTAGACAACTGAGCACTAAAGTTAGAATCATTCAAGGCATTAAATCCCTCATCACCATGTACAGATGCAAGAGCCGGATAGTAAAGAAAGTCAACAGAAAGAAAATAAACTCATTTGAGATATGATGCTGGAGAAGAGTGCTAAGATACATTGGATAGCCAAAAAGACAAACAAATGGATCCTAGAACAGATCAAGCCTGAAGTCTCCCTGCAAGCTAAGATGACAAAACTGAGGCTATGGTATTTTGGACACGGCATTAAAAGGCATGACTCATTAGAAAAGATAATAATGCTATGAAAGGGAAAACCACAGATGGCTATACTCAGTTAGGAAGGTCTCATGCCTGGATCCCATAAACAGAGTAGTGGAGGACAGGGTGTCTTGGAATTGTTTCATCCACAGGGTTACCATGAGTCAGGCCCAACTTGAAGACAGTTAACAACAAGAATTCTATGTATGAAGAACAAAACAGAATGGTGTGGGCCTTATACATATTGCCAATACCAAGAAAATATGAGAAAGAGCACTGAGTAGGTTTAGATTGTATGGTAGTTGAAAAGTCAAGCATGGATATACACGCTAATGCTGGATTACATTTCAAGGCAGGGGAATTTGCATATGTCAAACACTTTAAGAAATAGCCTGCCAATGTGAACATTGATTTTTCCAGGGAGGACCAAAATAACTTATTGTTGTCAGCAAATGCAACATTATCCTGACACCGTTCTATGAAAGTTGTCTCAGCATGCCCACATTTGCTTATTATCAATTTGTGTGACATTGGACCTGGGTGCAAGAAGGCAAAGCCCTCTGTGAACATTTAGTTAAATAATGCTTGTTCCTGCCAAAGCTTTACAAATACATATTTTTTGGACAAAATAGGTTTTGATAAAAGTGTGTTTTTCCTAAACCATTGTGTTAAGAAACATAAGAAATGCTCTTTTAGTGACCCAGTGTATCGCTCCAATTTCATGTCATCAGTATTGTCCATAGAAGGGGTGTGTGATGGCCCCTTCCCTAACTTACTCAATGACCAGGCTTCATAGGTAAACCAGAAAGGATTTATTGAGCAGCTCAGCATAGTAGACAAGTGTTTGCCAGAATCGGCTTCAAAAAACTAATCACAAGTATATAACCCCATTTACACCTAACCTCCTGGCTTCTCATACCTCCTAGCTTCTCATTCCTTTCCCAAGAGAGTGGCCTTAAGGTTTTGCTAAAGTCGCATGTCTGTCCCCTTCCCTCCACCAGCCCTGCCTCCTATTTCCAGAGGCTAAGCCAAAACCGTTTCAACAACAGCAATAATAAATTCCCTAACTGTAACAACAGAATTCAAAGACATAGCTGTGTTAGTCTGTAGAATCAGTAGAATCAATAGAATCAGTATGTAGAGAGATCTTGTAGCACCTTGGAGATTAAACTGAAAGAAAGAAGTTGGCCATATCAGCTCGGGTGAGTGAGAACAGAATTCTAACTAGGCTTTCTACTGATTTCAGGTTTCATATGGCAACAGCTTTCAGGTTTCATACTGGAGTTTCTGAGATCCTACCTGTCTCCCACATCCCTGAGTAACCAGAAAAGGACCAAGGAGATCCTGCATGCAAATCTCTACCACTGAATTATGACATTTCTAACCTCTCCCCTCCCCCATTTACATCCAGTTGCTCTACCATAGCTTAGAGTAGCTCCTCCTCAAAGTAATTTGTGTGGCATCTCTCATAACAAGGGGCTCATACCTGTTTCAATTATTTTGGGGAGGGGGATAGCAGGGTCTTGTGGCAAAAACAAGAGCCTAGTGGTATTTATTATTATTATTAACCTTTATTTATAAAGCGCTGTACATTTACATAGTATTTGTTTTCATATTTTTTAAAAAAAAACATGCACAGAACTTTTTGCTTTATGAATTAACATAAAAGATTATTTGACAAAATCTGAATTAATAGAAGTGGAGTTGGCATAGAATAATCTACTACTAACTACCAGGAAGGAATGTATTGGAGCATGGAACAATTCTTGCTGTTCCATTCTCTCCTTATGTTCCTTCCTCCCTCCCTCCCTCCCTGAGGTTATACTTCTGCAAAACCTTTTGTATATGAAAATAATGGGGGAGGGGGCTGTCAGGATGGGTTTTATGTGTGTATGCATGTATGTGTATTCTTGCCAACATATTTCTAGCTAACTGAGAATAACTAGCTCATTATAAACTGCAATAGGGTATACTTCTTCTGTGATGATGAGCAACAAATGTCAAAGCAAGATATGGTGGATGATGAATAAAGGCAGTTTCATATGAAATGTGGAAAGCAACAAGAAATGAAAGGTGTAACAAGGAAACATTGGGCCAGCACACACACACACACCCCCACCACACACACACACACACCTCAAGTAGTGCAGTGATTTGTGCTTTGTCTTGATGGGGATCACAGGAGGGTTTTTCTGTTTCTTGATGCCATCCAAGTAACAGCATTAGCATTATAGATTCTTTTTTATTCTTCATATTTTTTAATCATAAAAAGCATTATTGAAGAAACACTATCATTTATCTATCATGTCTTCATTATAATTCATAATGTGTCCATGAATCATAGTGTTGTGCAGCAACTTCCAGGCTCCAAACATATCTAATAATTACTTTTTATTTAAATGGCATTGGTGATTGTAGAAACAAACAACTGGTGAGTTCAGCTCCTCCACTCAGAGATGATGATACATTTTGCATGCAGTCACTCTTTGTATGCCTGCAGTTGTTCCACTAGGATATTGTTTTCCCTTTATAAAAAAACAAACTGCTGTGCCAGTCTTCTTAAAATTAAACTGTTTCAGTCCAGGAGAAATGAAATAGCTTGGAGTAATCGGCAGTCCATCCTTTCCATTGCAGGGACATTTTATAAAAAGCTGTCATTTCCCAACTGTGGGGAATTATTCTTGTTTTGCTCCTGGAGGAAGAATATCAAACAGTACTCATTCTCGTCTCACATTCTGTCCCCTGAGATTTTTTTTAAAAAACTGTTAGAAGCAAAGGCTTATTTCTGCTTGCTATATCTCTGACTGCTTTTTTTTGGGGGGGGGGGGAGGGGATTCACTATTACAGACAGAGGGGGGTGGGAGGCAATCTTCAGTGTTAGCAATGAACCCATTACTGTCAGAATCTACAGCTTAAAAGATAGAAATAATTCCAGTAAGAACATCACACGAAGCACTGTCTTGACAAAACATTTGAAAGCCGATAATTCCTCTAAAGCTAGCATAGCTGCGGGAAAGATGATATTTGGGAAAGCTCATACTTTATTCCTTAAGTAATAAAGGCCTTGAAATGGCCAATACAATGCAAAAGAATACAGACAATTTTGTTCCATGGGGCACATGATGGCACAAGCACATCTAAAAAAACCAACTGCTACCAGAGTGAGCCTGTCATAATCTCTGAAATCATAGAGGTTGTGCAGTCCCCATCTGGCTGTATGACATGCCATTGAGCCAGGGTTGCCTTGTGTCAGAATACCAGACGATGTCTCAGGGAACTGCTATGTTTTTCAAGGCCTTCAGGCAAGGAGACAAAATTTAGGATGACAAACGCTGAAGGAAGAGAATACTGATGTTATGATATGAGGTGACTTTAAAGCAGGATTAAGCAACTGTAAGAGGCTTCAGTAACCCTCCAAGAGTCCTTGAAGAATGAAACCTGCATTTTTTACTTATGGCGAGCCTAAGGTGAACCTATCATGGGGTTTTCTTGATAAGATTTGCTCAGAGGTTTGCCATTGCCTTCTCCTGAGGCTGAGAGTATGTGATTTGTCCAAGATAACCCAGTGGGTTTCACGGCTGAGCAGGGAATTGAACCCTGATCTCCAAAGTCCTAATGCAGCACTAGGACCACTAGACCAATCTGGCTCTCACTGTGCCCATGCAAACCCACCCCTATATTACTCTCAAATGGACTCTAGGGACATGGGGCAATTTCGTAATGTCTTTGGGACCTCCAGGGCATTGCAGGGCAGGAAAGACATTTTTAGCAATTATGATTTATGAGTAATATTGGTAAAAAAAAAAAAACACATTGCTAAGTGTTGTGCAGTATGGGAGGAGATCAATGGGGGAGGTGGCATTATGCTTTCCTGCATTGGGTGCCACCAACCCTAGTGACCTACTGCATCTCTGGACTAAGGTTGCTGTATTACTGACATAGCTGGGTACCCAGATTTCAGGTTGATTACCTGGGGTTCTATCCCCAAAGCCTCTTTCCACAGTCAGATGACCAGTAGCACAATAGCACTTCCTGTCTATTCAGTCCCATGTTTCCTGTCTTTCTCTCCTCCTTCTCTCCTCTAAATTGCAATAATTTGTGGTTTCATCTTGTAGGAAACTATGATGTATCATTTCCTGACAATAGTTACTGTTGCCAGGTTGAATACAGAACAGATGACTCATGACACAATGACCCAAAACAGGCAGGCAAAAAGCGCAGCCTTTGGGACGATCTGGGGGCATGGTGTGCAGATGATGCATGCCTCGAATCAGCTGGAAGCCACTTCAAGGCCAGCTAACATGGCTTAAAGCCAGCCACAAAAGGAGCAGGGAAAACCCACTCCTTGCTGGCAGTCCATTTCAGCTTCTGAACCACATGGCATCTGGTTGCCATGGTTCTGCGCTGATGGGAGGTTCACCGGGGCTGGAGCAGGCTCTGGTTGCTCCAAGCTGCCAGTTTGCCCCTGCAAGACAGTTTAACATCCTAAGAGCATCCACCAAGAAGGATATCAGCATGCAAGATATCTTTAAGCATGTTTTAATCTGGAGAGGGATTCCAGTCCCTGGGCAGAGCACATTATTAGCATACAGAAGGCCCGAGGTTAAATCCATGTTGTCTCTAGGTAAACAATCATGTGGTAGGTGATTTGAAAGAATTCCACCTGAGATCCTATAGAGTTCCTTCCAGTCTGCAATGGAACTAACAACCAAACCTGCTATGAATTTCTCATACTCCTAATTATAGGCTTTTGTATCTTTATTCTCTCTATAATCTTTTTGTATCTTCAAAATAACATTAACATTAGGTCTGATATTTTGTTTAATATTTTATATTTTAGGCTTTAAAAATGGCTGCTTTTAAATATGCCATTATCTTGTCTATAGGACAGAGCAAGATCATCATGATATAGCAAAATATAAGAGGGGGTTAACTGACAAACCTAAGTTTTTCTTTTCTGTTGCAGGAGTGATATCTTGTTGCTTAGATTTCATGCTTTCCCAAATTCATATGTTTGGAAAGTATTATTCCATTTTTACAACAAAACAACTAGAGATGAAAAACATGCAAAGGAAACTTTGATGTGTCTGGATATGTACACTTTAAGAAACTGAAATATTATGAATCAATAATGTTACTGCCGGTGGGGCAGAGTATGCACCTTCCATCAGTGAGAGAGACCACTATTTCCCTGAGCTGGGATTGAAAAGTATGGAGAATCGAAAACACAGCACTCTCTTGACATATCCAAAACACCTCTGAGTCTGAAAGGAGTTACATGGACTATAAATCTGAAGGCATCACAAGCTTCAAATTGATGATGAATCACAGATGATTAAAATACTTTAAACTAAAAAAAAAAGCCAGTGGGCAGCTGTAAATGATAATAGGAGACATAGAACTACCGTATATGTGGTGGTAATTAGACCTAGGTAGTGTGTGTGTGTCCCCCCACATTTGTACGCCCTTTCATACTCCATAGGCTGTGGAAGTTGGAGGGTATTATTTGTGGTGACTATTTTGGAAAAGATAGAGAAATTTTTAAAATGCATAATTTTCAGAGACATGAATTGTTAGCAGCAGCTATGTCCTATTTGCATGCATGGTTAAGGTCATTGTTGCCTTTGCCTTTACGGATGAACTCCTTTCTTATCCTGGATTTATCCCTTCCCTGAAAAAATAAATTCTAGTTCCCATTTTCACTCATCCCCAATAGGCGCTGGGAATGGCAGCTCCAGAGTCTGAATTTGTAGTAAATATCGGCATCTGTATTTGGGATCAGCACTAGTACCAGTTCAGCATTAGCCAATAGGAAACAGCAAACCTCTTCCATTGAAGGACAAATCATTTATTTTAGAAATCAGGTATCCAGATCATTCCAAGGAACCTGATGTTGGAAGTTGGTTTTGTAGACCAAACCTTTAAAGACATTGCCTTTAGAAAGTATGGGTAGCTAGAAGAAATGCAACATCTGGGCTTTTGGCCTATATTTCCATCTCCTCTCACCTGCTGTAGTTGCATTAATGCATTAAAAGTGTTGGAGTCTTAATTTTTGGACACTGTAAACTATTGGCCATCAATCAGAGAGGGTTTAGCTGTGGATTTCTGCATGCACAGTAGTTGAAGTAGTTGCCCTTTGGGACCTCTTCCAAGTTTATAATTCTATTATCCTGCTTTATTTATATTCTACCTTTTCCCCAGTACTGGAACCCAAGGTGGTTCGCAAACTCATTTAAAAAAACAACAACAGATACAGTGAAAAACACAATAAATTATATTATCAATATATACTAGATTATATTATTACATTAAAACAATTAATTTAAAAACAATGTAATCACACTTCATAGAAAAAAGAGCTAGGTACTGAACTGTCATTATAAACCCTACACTCAGCAACTAGTCAGTTGCCAAAAGCCTCCTTGGGCAAAATGGGTTTTGTCTACCAGTGCAAGGAAAATAGGGAAGAGAAATCTACAGTCTGGGAGCAACCACTGAAAAGGCCTTCGCTTGTGTCTGTACCATATATGGCTGTAAAGGTGGTAGAACAGAAAGAAGGGCTTTCCCTGAAAAATTTTAAAAGCCAGGCAGGATCATAAGGATCACAAAACCTTCCAGATCATGTTTGAGAGGTATTACTTCAATAACTCATATATAAATATACATGAAGAGAATGCAGTGGCAGACGTGGATTGAGAATGCAGTAGCAGGCACCTCTTTCCACAGCTTGAAGTAGGAGGATAAATGCTATAGCCCACATTACTGTCACAGTCTCCATTTCTGATGCCATCCTTCCTCATCACTGCTACCTTCCCATCACTGAACTGCTGGCAAGATCCAAATTTCTGGCTCTGAGGGGTCCTTCCTCACATTCAGGAATTTGGCTGACTCAGAAAAGTCAAGCATTAGGGGTTTCTCTGATCCAAAGCCTCTGCAGGCATGTGTGGCCAAACTGTTCACTGCCACTTGTCTGAGGTATGCATTTCACCATGTAAAAAGATCAACCCTGTGGGATGACCAAAAAAAGGGGGGGGGGGGGGGGGGGAGGAAGGGAAAAGGCACGGGAGGGGGGGGGGAGGAAAAAATTCAGGTGTTTATGCTCAAATGTCAGTGGGTGTCTCTGAAATAACAAATATAAAAGCAAGCCTTTTCTCCTGAATTCTGTCCATGCCATTATCATCCAATTCTATTGTCACCTGCTTCTGTGGATTGCTTTTCCCTTCATCAGTTCAGTGTTTTCATTTACAGCCCAAGGTCATTGCAACATAATAGAGGAAAAATAAACAATTGGCCTGACCAGACAGAGAAGAAAAACTGGGCCAATCCTGATTTTTCTCAAGCTAGTTGGAAATCCTGCTGTCTGTACAGCCCTCTCCCAATGGGCAATCTGCACAATGCAGCATCACGACACACCTCTTGGGTGTTTATCGCCACCTTCCTTACCATGCATGTGCACCATCGCAGGTACACACCACTTGAAACCAGCAATTATCTCCCTCTTCCTATCCCATTGGATGCCCCATGTTGCCAGTCACCCAGTCATATGAGCGATACACCACCCGAACAGTACATTGGTGTACCTAGTGGCATATTGGCAAAGGACAAACATGGAGGTCCCTCATACACGCCCATTTTCTCCTACCTCACTCCATGACCCCCTATTGGACAGTCTGGTTTGTGTATGTCCATTGCATTATTGGTGACCTGGCCTGTTTGTTAGGTCAATGGTGCAGGTGACCACTCATGCACCTCTATGCTAAAAAAAAAAAAAAAAAAGTATGGCGAGCAATGGCCCTGGTGGCTGCATCTCACTGGTCCCAGAGAGCACACTCCAGACCACTTCCATATGCTGCCTGGGCTTTCCTGCATACCTGCACTCCCATTGTGCCATTCATATGCCATTGAGCATAGAGATGATGCACATTTTCCACATTAAAGCAGAGTATGAGGGTTTCTTTTTCCTCCAGTTTTTATCCCCAGAGCATGGCTTTGTGTCAGTTTCCTCCCAATTTGGCCCCATGCATTGTATAAACAGGTAAGCTTCAAGCTGATTTGAAGCAGCTTTCTTCAAGTTATCTGCCAGTGAAGAAAACCAAATATATTACAAAACTATCCATCCATCCATCCATCAACCTTTATTAGGCATCTCAATAGACAATATACAACAAACAATACAATACAAAATTAACTAAAATAGTCTACATGAATACTTTAAAATTTATCATCCTTAAAATCATCTAACACTAAATTCTAACCATTATTTAATTTGTACCAGATTTTTGTTACCTCCATTAGAAAATTGGCCATCAATCGTGTAATCTGTACATTACAATCCTCCAATAAATGTACTAAAGTTATATCCATTAAGCAGTAATTCAATTCCAATAATTTCTTTAGCAATTTCGCTCTCGGTTTTTGATACAGCGGCCAAAGAAATATAATATGTTGGAGAGTATCTGGAGATAGTTCACATATACATATTCGATTTGCAAAAGGGATCCTCAAATATCTACCCCTGGTGACACAGGAAGGGTGAATATTCAACCTTGCAAAGAGGAAAGCTTTCCTCGAAGCCTGAAGGGACAATGATTGAAAGTACTTTTACAAAACTAAAAGGTAAACAAATTAAAAATAAAAATTACCAAATTACCAAATTCAGCTGAAAGAGAAAATTCCATAATAATGACTTCCAATTTTTAAAACTGGCAGTTTACCAAATTTAGGCAAAAGCCTAACTCCATGCCCCCCCCCCAAAATTAAGCATCACATTTCTCCAGTGTACTATATATTGCTTTATAAAACAGGGCACATAAATTGATTAGCATCAATAAGATACTAAACCCCTTGTCAGAATTTTGTGACCTTTGTTAAGAATCTTCATCTATTCCCTGTCTAGTTAATTTCAATCTAAAACAAGTCAGGATATTTTTCTCCAATTACATGCATCAAAGAACAATTAAGGAATAGCACAGAAGATGCATTTATCCAAAAGGCACTTCACAATAAATATGATGCAATGCCCTTTTTGAAGGTGACAATAGATCTGGCAGTACATGCCGAGTAAGTGATTTCAGGTGGTCTCTGGGGTCTCCATGTTTTTCTTCCATATTCACTCAGGGTTAAACATTCTGAGCAGGATTTCTTTTGCTTTCCTAATGAGATCTAGAAATGCATAGCAGTAAATCATGATCAAAATTCTGTTAGCAGCTCTACAAGCACAAACTAAGTCTCTCAAGTGAGTAGATCATTACTTCACTCTGTCACCATGCCAGAGCCTGGCAACCATAATTAAGTGTTAATAAATTATAATTTTATCTACTTTTTCAAAGATGCCATATGTGGAAATACTGCCTAGGAAACCCATCTACAAATACTGACAATCATACAGTTTCTTTGTCTAAATTTTCACACTGTAACAAATATCAATTTCTTTTCAAATGGGTAACCTGAAAGTCTGCTGATTCAGTTGATGATTCAGTTGATGGCACAGAGCAGGCATTGCAAATTGAGGGTCATTAACATCTGTCACCCACATATACTTCAAAATAATATAAATGTCTCTTTCTTTGTAATGTCAGAAGCTTTGAATTAATGTGGATTTTGCAGGAAACAGAACCATAATGAACAGTGCACTCTTAAGTGACATATTGCATGTATGTTTACCTCAGTGATGTATAGCAGACAGTGCTATACATCATTATATATTTAGTATTTAGCTCAGGAGTGGACAACTTGAATGGGTCGCTGTAGCCAGATCCTTCTTCTCCATAAAAGGGAGATAAAGCTGGAATGGCAGACAAAGCATCTTCTCTTTCACATAATACAACCATACCAAGAGTGCTCTACATCCCTACTCCTAGGTCAGATTGTCTACTGACTAACATGATTAGTGTACTATGTACACTGAGTATCAGCTTCTTACCTCACATCTAATTGACAACTGCACCCAAACACTGGTTTCTACAGCCTTCTTAGCATCTGTTGAAAAGGGTCTACTGTACATAATGATGAGTTCTGTCTTTAAAACCATGAATGGGTTGTGATGATACTAAAAATCAAGAGATATAAAAGGTATCCCTGAGGCACTCTAGAACTCAATAGCCAGGAAGCAAGATTTCTTCAGAGGAAGTTTGCCATTACCTTCCCCTGAGCCTGAGAGAGTGCAGCTTACCCAGGATCTCCCAGTGGCTTTCATGACCAAATGAATTTCTTCGGAGTAGGTTTTTGCCATTGCCTTCCTTTGAGGCTGAGAGAGTGTGACTTGCCCAAGGTCTCCCAGTGGGTTTCATAGTCAAGCTGGGATTCGAGCCCTTGTCGCCAAAGTCGCATGCTCAAACTGCTGGCTCTCTTTGTTTTTGTTATTGTGCTGTGCCTTCTCTGTTGTTGTTTCCAACTTATGGGCCAATAGCACGCTCCCTCCCTTCTGAGCGCTGGTTCCTGGTGACCCTAAGGTGAAACTATCATGGGACAAGATTTGTCAGAGGGGAATTTCCATTGCCATCCTCTGAAGCTGAGAGAATGTGACTTGTGTGTGTGGTGCCTTCAAGTCACACTCTCTCAAGTCTTCTGACTTATGCCAACCCTAAGGTGAAACTATCATGGAGTTTTCTTGGCAAGTTTCAAGTATTGCTAGCTTGAGGCTGAAAAAGTGTGCCTTGGGTTTCCCCCCAGAAGTCCTACCCTTGAAGGTGGAAGCCCCGCTCCCAGAGGTCCCACCACCAGAAGGTGGAAGTCCCACTCCTCAAAAGGTCCCTCAAAAGCTCCACCCCCAAAAGTCTCACCCCCAAAAGTCCTGCCCTCAGCACCCGGTGTGGGAATGCCACAGAATTTGGTCACTCGGTCTCTAAAAGTTTCCCCATCACTGCCTTAGGGTCACCATAAAGTGGAAACAACTTACAATTATTTGTATAATAATACTGAAATTCAGACAACATTTAAACTTTCCACCGAAATATCTCGGTGTATGAAAATCTTCATACATGCAACCTACACATGTATTTATATACACATTTATATCTGACTTTACAGACTCATAATCTAAAATGTAATAACATAGAAATAAAAGAGGGTGGGGAGGGGAGAGAGAAGGACAAAGATTCAGGTTCATCATGTTATGAGGCTCATTTAATGACCAAATTCAATATGGATATAACTCTACAAACAGTGCCATATATTGTTCAACTTCTTATCATTACCATCTAGAATAGAAACAACTCAAAGAGAGGCATCAAATATTGCTGACCTGACAGCTCAGCTCCTACTTCCTCTGCCTGTACTTGTATACCCATGTGCAATGGGTTCAGGATGACAGCTGGGGAAAAAGCAAAGCCCAAAGTATCTGGTTTAGGGAGATCTGTCTTATCAGAGGATGAAGTCAACAGGGTGGACTATTTCTATTAAAGTGAGACAGTGGTGCACTTCCACCCCCCACCCCCCTTCTTATTCGTGGGTCTAGCTGATATGAATAAATAATAAAGAAAAAAGGACCATGGAGTGTGTGTAAAATGTTTTTTTTTCTTATTATTGAAGAGCTGATGACTAAATATTTGGGATCTTCTATCAGACAGGAAGAATTGTTAGCATGCCTGATACCCAAAATGCACAAATTAAGCACCGCTACACAAGCCTCCATCCATAGAAACAAGAAGGTAATCAGTATTATATAGCCACTTCATATAATCCAGCTTTGCTAGATTCTCTTTGTCAATTTAAACAGTGAATAAAGAGGTCTGAATGTGATCTGTTTAATTTGCAGGTGTGTTTAATTTCCAAAGGATCACAGCTTCAATTACGTTAGCTTTTTTTATGCTTCTAGCTTCAACATTATTATTTTAATCTCTAGTAAGCTTGGGTTTTAACTGTGCACAGCGTAATGTTTTCATTATACCAACATTTGGTAATTCCATAAAGATTGACACTGAAGAGTGAGAATTCCTGCCCCATCTTTCTGGTTCTGAGTCCTGCCAGTAGTTCCTAATGAGATGAATTCATGTAATGTTCTGCACTAGAATTCCTGTTTTTCAGTCTTGTTGTGAAGACTGGACCAGTTTCTTTTTTCCCCTTTGGGTGGCATTTTTAGGCGTTTGGAGGTGATAGGTCCAGATAATGTTGGAGGCTAAATTGGCAGTTGTTAGTCCATTGCAGTCTTGCCCTGGCTCCCATTCTGCACTAGGTTTTCAGATCTCGGGGCACTAGCTGAAGCATCCCAAAAATTCTCCCCCAAGTTTCCAGACAGGGAGCAAATATCAGGATGAATGATACTGAAGGAGGGAAAAGTCAACTTTAAAGCTTGGGTAGCCATCTACATCCATTCCAACCTAATCGGATCAGCTTGAAGATTTGAGTATATGTGTGGTGTTTGTGCAACACTGATGCACCAAAAAGTAGGAGTGAGGGAAGGGGCATGGTGCTCCTTAGAGGGCATCCTGCTGGCATGCATAGGTTTCACTGCAGAAATGGTTTGAGGATTTTGGTTTGATACACCATGCCTGACTTCAGGTCAAAGTTGACAAATTTGGGTTCCACAAAATGCTTTTGCACATGCAGAGGACAAGTTCTTAGACTATGTATATCCATCTTCCCCTGCTAAAATAGGCAATCATATTGGTTTTGTTTTTAGTTATGCAACATTGCCATTCAACACAAGAGTCCCATAGAACAACATGCAGAGCCGTACTGTGCCAACCCTATGTAGGATATTGGTCACTGTCACATTTGGAGCAGAGTATTAGCATTGTGATTAGTGAACCTTCCTGTTGCACAAATCCTGGGAATAGCAATACAGAGCCTGAAGGAAAAAGGAAACTTCTCCATGAACTGGCAAACCTCCCACAAGCCAGTAGTAGTGTAAAAAAGAAGAAAAGATATGTTATATGTGGTACAGCACAAAAAAACACATGGTATATATACGATGGGACATAAATGGCTCAGCCCTACCTGCAGAAGGACCTTGAGATTATTGTTGGTCATAAATTAAACATGAGGCAGCAGTGTGATGCTGCATCAAAAAAATAAAAAAATAAAAAATACAACTCAAATGCAATTTAACCTGCATTAATGGAAACTTTGAGGCAGTATAGACCAGCACTTTGTGCCAGCCTGACCTCCTACTAGGGCTGAACTAGGGTGCTCTGAGCCCTAGTTCCATCATCATGGCACACATCCATTCACATGGCATACACCACAATGATGTCCATGGTGACAGCGCCCAAACGGCACTGGACAGAAAGGGCGTCATCATGGCACACGAGCGCACCTATGACAACCATTCCAGTAAGCTGCTCAGAGAAGCTTCTTTTAGGGAGTGGTTCAGTGCTGCAATGTGCAGCTGCTGCAGCACTGACCCAGGGCAGGAGTGGGTGGCTTCCAGCCACCCATCTATACTGCCCCATAGATCCCAAGCTGAGAAAAGTAATAGTCCCACTATATTATGTTCTTGTTAGTTTACACCTAGAGTACTGTGCCAGTTCTGAGAACCTCTTTTTAAGAAGGATATACACAAGTTGGAGCAGGTTCAGAGAAGGACAAGGAGGGTGATAAGAGGTATGGAGAACAAAACCGTTAAGGTAATGTTGAAGGAGGTAGGTATGTGCAGCTTAGTGAAGAGAAGACAGAGGGGTGACATGATTGCACTCTTTCAATACCTCAAGGACTGCCCCAGAGAGAAGGGAGCAAGTCTGTTCTTTGTTGTCCCAGAGGGTAGAACCTGGTCTAATGATTTGAAATTACAGGAGAGCAGATTTCAGTTGAACATTAGAAGGAACGTCTTGAAAGTAAGAATCGTTTGGCAATGGAATCAGTTGCCTAGAGAGGTGGCTAGAGTCTTCATCTCTGGACATCTTCCAAAAAAGGCTGGACAGCTACCTGCCTAAGATGCTTCAGCTAGAGATCTGGCACTGAGCAGTGGGTGGACTAAATGACCCATGATACCTCTTTCAACTCTATAGTTCTATGACTCTGTGTACAGAAATTGTGGCAACTGCAGCAGTTGTTGGTTTCACTTTACCATCTGCATGGCTGCCAAAAATGATTTTTTCCATTCTGATTCTGAGATGCCATATTCCCTGATAGAGCCAGATTCTATGCATAGGCATCACGAAGCTGTTTCTAAAGCCACTTCTATAGCTTTATGAAGATGCTTCTCAAAATTTGCTCCGTATGCTCTTCTCACTTCTAAAGGAACCAGAATGGGATTGTTGTGATTTTGGTGCTAGGGAAAAGGGAACAGGAGGGAGCTATTAAAACTATAACCTCAGAGGCATTTCAGTGGCCAGGCTATTTGAAGGACCATTATCTCCCAATATGACTCTGTCTGAGCGCTAAGGTCTGCAGGGATGGGACTTCTGCCTATCCCACCACCTTCACAGTCATAACTAGTGGGAATATGGGAGAAAGGCTCTTCTGTGGTTGCTCTCACACTTTTGAACATCCTCCCCAGGATAGATAAGATAAATCATTCTTTGTTTCTTTTCAGATTTTGGTTAAGACCTTCCTTCCTTCCTTCCTTCCCCAGCAAGCCTTTGGAAACTGGTTTTTTTAACAAACATGGTTTTTATGGTATTATATTGTTTTTAACCTGTTTCAAAGTGTCTTACTTTAATTCTGCTCTTATTTAATGCTGTTTAAATCTTGATTTTGTATGGGTGTTTTTAAAAACACACACACACATACACTGTAAGTGCTTCATTGTCTTCTGTCTTTTTGCAAGTCACCTTTTTGCAAGTCACCTTTCTCCTAGGAGCTCCAGTCTAGAAGAAAGGTGGAATATAAACATACTCCAAGCTAAACATATCCAGTTTCCCAAGCCATTCCCTAAGACTTAGTTTCCAGATCTGTTCCATCTTGCCCACCCTCCTCTGGACATGTTCCAGCTTGTCAATATCTTTCTTGAACTATCATGCCCAGCATTCCAGGTGATTTACGTTTCAAATATTTACTTTCAAGTGAACTCTTCCCTTCACTCCCCTTGGTTGGATCCCACACTTTCATCCATGAACAGAAGAGCTTCTTCCATTCATAAAAGGAAATTCCAATCCCAGAAGTCTTTCACTCAGGTAAGAAAGAGTGGAGGATGCATTCACTCTTCCAAATCCTCCTGAGCAAGTTTTCAGGTGTTGATGGGTGTGCAGAAAACTGCCTTCTTCACTTCTGTCACTGGAAGTGTTGCATGATCAAAACTCTGCTAAATAAATGCTCCTGCCAACAAAGCATTACTTAATTAAGTTCCTAGCTAGCTTGTAAGATGATATCTGCTAAGAATGAAAAAATCCCATATCTTCCAACATTTTACAGATGAAAACAAGGTGTATGATCAGACTGTGGTCAAGATGGCAAAAGTTATGAATGAAGAACACAAAATATAAGAGTGGCTGCAGCAGTGTGATTTAGTCTGAACCTACTGGGTAAGTTTCTCTCTCCTCCTGTTTCTCCTCCACCTTCCCTTTAACATTTTAAAGATTTCCTTTGTATGAAAGTTGAACTCATTTTGATTGACTATTTCTGTCATGTCATTTAAAACGAGATGCCCAGAAAGTACACTGTACTTTTAAATTATAGTACAATAATACTTTCTGACTTAATGATCAAGCTTTTTTAACAGTTAAAGTCAGGTAACATGACAAAGTTCTAAAATTCACGGAAAAGCCACATTGCTATACAATACTGTACATACCATTCAGAGTCAGTATCTATTTTCTTTATATTCTATGTACACTTAGTAATAATTTTTGCAATGTTGTATCCTCCTCTTCATCTCTGAAAAAAGTTTTATTTAATAACCAATATGTGAGTAAAAAAGAAACAAAGTGTCTTTGCTATGAAAAATCTGGAGTGATTCTTTGATTACTGACTAAAATCTCATAACTTTTGTGCCATGAGGCATGAAACTCATCCTGTCAGAAGAATAGCACCTTCAGTGTAGAGCCACTAAATATTTATTTCAGTAGGAATGTTCTGGAAAGGTTTGACTGCCTAGATTGAGCACTACTTTGAGACCTTTGGCTTTTATTAATCAGATTGGCGGGTTACAAACCGCCATAAAGTACGCGCTCCGCGCGTACTAGGGTTAGGAAGGGCCGTATTAGGGTTAGGAAGGTTCTTACCTTCCTGACGGCCCTTCTTCCCAGTACGCACGGAGCGCGTACTTTTTTGCGGTGCCCATCCACATGGGCGCCGCCATGTTGACGTACTGGACGCTGTGCGTCCAGACGTGTCGCGGCGGAAGTGACGTCGCGAGGGCGCACTCCACCCCTCGCGGCGCCACTTCCGCGTTCAAAAAAGGAGCGGCATTTCGCTGCTCCTTTTTTGCTGCGCAGGGAAGCCTCGCGGTCTGGCAGCTGGGGCTTCCCTGCGCAGCGAATGGCGGCGGCGGGAAAACGGCCCCTTGAGGGCCGTTTGTAACCCGCCATTGACACTTTTAACTCTCCACCATCAGAGTTCCCAGAGACTACATATTGTTAATGCATTGAGAGGCAATACATTTTCATGTACCTCACTTTAATTTAGACATTACACATCTGAAATAATACAGCCTTGTGATAGTGTCTCCCAATTCCTGTTAGTTTCTATGAAAACAAACATGTTTTCATCTCATTCTTCTGCTCTCTTGCCTTCACAGGCATAAAACAATAGCACACAGAATATTGATATCGTAAAATTTGAAAATATACTAGCAAAGACAATTAATATATTTCAAAAACTATGACTTTTTTCTTTCCAATGGAAAAGTGGAAATGATTGAATTTTTTTTACTCATTGTGAAAAATTACAAAAGAGGAAGTTCACGAAAATAGTTCCTCTCACAAAGGAAATAATTTGAAGTCGAGTACTATATGAATACTCCATGTGAAAGTATTGGGCTAGGATTCGGGGGGGGGGGGGGACAAGTTTCAAATCCCCATTCAACCATGGAAACCAACTGGATGTCTTCACATGCTCTCAAGTCACACTCTCTCAGCCTTAGAAGCCAATGGCAAACTTCCTCTGAATAAGAAGCCTTATTTCACCAATTGTCTTGAGTCAACGAGCAACAACCACCACATGAAATAAATGCAAAAAGGTTTGCAAAAATTATAATTGAATTCTGCACCATAGTCTTAAAATAACTAAGATGTTATACAGGCTGCTTTAGTTAATTGGGAAAGAGAAGAAAATTAGTTCTTAAACCTTTGACTGCAACTGTTCTCCTTCTTCTGTTGACAAACAAAAGTTATATGGTGTTTTTGACTGATGCATTACCAGTCTATGGACCTGATAGTGGCCCTGTTTCATAAAGACCTTTCTCAGCCACATGTAGATGCCTGAACTTCCACTACAGTTCAACATGGATACTTCAGCCTTTTTCATTGCTGTCAAGCCCAGCCTGGAGGACAACTCAGAGGACGAGCCAGAGCCCCTGGGACCTGAGCCTGTAACTGGGGAGCCTGAGGCTGGTCCTAGCTCTGCTGGAGCAGAGTCTGTGACCCCTCCAGAGGTTCAGCAGCCAAGTCTGCCTGGGGCCGAGGCTGTGGACATAGAGTAGGATCAGGGAAGTGCACCTACCTTCAGGAATCATTGAGCCAAAAGAGAGGGCCTTTGAAGATCACTGAGGCTTTATTAGAAACGTGTTCATAATCAGACACACCTGAATGCCTGCTGCCTACCTATTTAGGCAGCTGGAGCACAGGTGTCTCCTTGCCAGTGATTATCTGACCTTCTTAGAGGAAAGACTCTGTCTCCTGTGGCTTCTTGGAACAAACCATTGCTTCTTAGACTGCTGACTATCTTGATTATCTGGAACCCTTGGACTTCGTTATTGACCTGCCTACCTGATACCTTGAATCTCGGACCGTTTGACAACTCTTTTGGTAATCCTTCTGCTGATACTGCCTTGAATCTCCAAGCTTATGTTGCTTTCATTGACTCTGCTATCTGGGGGTTTGTTTGAGAACTAGGCTGGCTTTATCAGCCATTTGGCTGCTTTCCTGGACAATTTCTACATTTTCTGATCATGTACAACTCTTATCTCTGAATATTTTCTCTTCTGATTTTTCCTTTTTTAAATCCCTTTCAATGGCCTTTTCCTTATTTTCCACATATATTTCCTTTGCTAAGAATCCACTCCAAGCCTGCTTTTCTTGATTTCCCATTTTCCACACCCAAGATTCCACCACTGCATGCTTACTTCCTTGAGCCCTTCTACTTTCCATATCTCTTTTTAGAGGTGACAATTTTTTTCCTTTCTAAATACTGCTGCTACCACCAACACTCCTTTATCCCAATAAAGTGGCTTCCAAATTTGGATCTCCAGTTGTTGCTAGACCATGACCCATGGAGTCACTGGCCCTTGCTGGCTGGGGCTTTGGAGTATCAAACCCAGCAACATCTAGGGAGTCACGCCTTCTTCTGTATGCTTATTAGTATACAACCTAGTATATATTAATGGCTTTAATTACTATGGCACTCTTCAAAAAGACAAAAATTAAGCCAATGAGATGACTTTGTTGACTTTCAATAATCATATCTAGGTCAGCCCCACCTAGGTTTCCTCCACAAGCTGCCCTGTCTTTGATCATTTAGTGTTGGAGGCATGCAGGTAACACTAGTAGAAGCCTTGTAGATGCCTCTGGCAAGTGTTTCTCCTGCATATGCCTATAGAACATTGTGGGATTTCAGCCTTGTCATTTATAAAACTTTTTCCCCAGGAAAAATTCTACAAACAGGATTTCACACTGAGTCTTCCTAGAGCTTTTCATTTGAAAACTGAAGATAATATTATTCAACTTATCTCCCCAGAGTTATATACAGATTAATTAGTTAATGTTCCAAAATTGCTTTGAAGATGAAAAGTGCCATATAATGCTTAGCTAGCACCGCAGATATTCAGTGTTCATCTTTTGTCGGAGGCAAGAAGTACAGAGTTGAGCTAAAGTATCTCTCTCACACACTTTTAAATTCACTGGACATTTTTGACCCTCAAAAAGATATGACTCAGGTAATGAGGAAAAAAGTTTCCATCTGTTCTTTCATAATTCAGACTGATTCATCTATATGTATTTAGTACTTTGCAATAAAAATAATTAATAGTCATACGTGAATAGAGTTCAAAATGGGGCTATCCAGGTAATTTTTATCTATAAGACATTTGTACTATTACCAAACATCCACAGCCCCCAAAATTGTGAAAACAGTATTTAAAAACATCTGAAATACTCAGTAAGGGGGTAACCTAAATGCAAAAGCCCCCCCCCCAGCATTTTCAGCAAGCATTACTACCACCACAGGTGTGCAAACCTTCCCCATTATTTTATTCAAGGATGTTGTGCGATTGAACAGATATGTGATTTCTGTCCTGGGCTGAGTGCTATTGAGCATCTTTATAAATTACTTGGATGATGTAATAGAGGTCGTGCTTATCAAATTTGCAGGCAACACCATATAAGGAAGGGTAGCTGATACCCAAGATGACAAGATCAGAATTCAAGATGATCTTGACCAACTAGAGTGCTGGGCCAAAACTAACAAAATGAATTCCAAAAGGTATAAATGTAAGGTACTACTGCTAAGCAGAAAAAATGAATTTCACAAATATAGGGTGGGTGACACCTCTCCTGAAAGCAGTACATGTGAAAACTATTACTTAGTAGACAACAGGCTGAACTTGAGTCAACAGTGTGATGTGGCAGTGAAAAAAGTTAATAAACCACTGGGCTGCATGAACAGGAGCATAACATCCAGATTGAGGGAAGCATTAGTGTGATCTATTCCGCTTTAGTCAGACCTCACCTGAAATATATTCTGGACATCACAGTTCAACGAGGATTTTGAGAAGCTGGAATATATTCAGAAAAAAAGTAATCAAAATGATCAAAGCTTTGGAAGCCAAGCCTTATGAGGAATGACTTAAGGAGCTGGGCATGTTTAGCTTAGAGAAGTAAAGACTGAGTGATGACATGATAGCCATCTTTAAATATTTTAAAGGGCATCATGTAGAAGATGAAGTAAGCTTGCTTTCTGCTGCCTGAGGAACATGAACCAATGGATTCAAATTACAAGAAAAGATATTTAACCTAAACATTAGGAAGAATTTCTTCTCTGTAAGAACTGTCTGACAGTGGAACAGACCCCCCTGGAGCATGGTGGGCTCTCCATCTTTGGAGATCTTTAAACAGAAGTTGGATGGTAATCTTTCAGCAGTGCTTTAATAGTGTATTTCTGCATGACAGAGGGCTGGACTAATTAGCCCTTATATCACCTTCTAGCTCTAAGATTCTATGATTCTGTTACCTGTGTGTCAGAATAAATAGGCATTTAAGTCATCTTCTCACCTATGAAATAAGTCATCTGTGAGTTCAGATATAATAATAATATTTTTTATTTATATTTCATGCTTCTCCCTGCGGATCGAGGTGGGTTTCCAGCAATAAAATCAACATTGCAATGATAAAACTACAATATCATATAAATATTTTCAGTAACGACAATGACATTACTAAATTACTGACTAAAATACATATAATTACAAATGGAGGTGGAGTGTTATTGAGTCCGTTATAAGAGATTGGATGGCTATCTATTTAAACCACAGTAACTCTTTTTAAATTTGCTTCTATAT
The DNA here is from genome assembly GCF_019175285.1 of Sceloporus undulatus. Lineage (NCBI taxonomy): Eukaryota > Metazoa > Chordata > Lepidosauria > Squamata > Phrynosomatidae > Sceloporus > Sceloporus undulatus. Next base: position 285,187,172 of record NC_056523.1, read on the forward strand.
TTGTAAATGTGCGCATACAAATGTCAAACAAATACATGACCACATTTGTTTGGGGAATGGTAGGGGGGGTTGGATGATGTATTTTCCTTTTTTTGACAATGCATAAGTGGCCACTCTTGCATAATGGCTGTGGGAAATGTTTGCAGAACAAAACAATTGTCTGGCAAAGTCCAAAAAATGCATTATATATCTGCACATTAGCTTATCCTACCTTGCATATCGTTTAGACATTTATGTTTTAGAAGTCTGTTTCACTGTTCAGAACCATTACCTTACTGGCTGACATTCATTTGGGAGAGGTGACATTTAATTCATTAGTACTTTTAAAGAAAATTTGCAGATAACCAAATTGGAAGGGGTAGCTAATCCCCAGAGGACAGGATCAGAATTCAAAATGGCTATAATAATTAATAATAATAATAATTTGTTTTATTTATATACCGCTATTCCAAAGATCATAGCGGTGAACAGCAAGTAAGCTAATTAGCAAGTAAGCTAATTTGCCCCCAACAGTCTGGGTACTCATTTTAGCGACCTTAGAAGGATGCAAGCCTGAGTCGAGCTTGGGCCCTTTTGCTGGTCTTGAACTCGCAACCTTGTGGTTTTGAGTGAATGGCTGCAGTACAGGCATTTAACCACTGCGCCACCAGGGCTCCATTAACAGATTAGAGAGTTGGGCCAGAACTAACAAAATGGATTTTAACAGGGAGAAATGCAAGGTATTACACATACAGTATGTAATAAAAATGAAATGCACAGCTATAGGATGGGTGATACCTGACAACAGTACATGAGAAAGTGATCTAGGAGTCAACAGTATGATGTGGCAGCTAAAAAAAGCCAATACAATTCTAGGCTGGATCAATGAGAGTATCACTCTTTTCTGTCACCGCTCCAAAAACGTGGAATGACCTGCCGAAGAGATTCGCCAATTATCCTCGCTTGAGACTTTCAAAAAGGCGACAAAAACCTTTCTCTTCCGGCAGGCCTTCCCCGATTGATGATGTCAAGAACCACTTGAATCCCCCTTTTATTATTTTTATTATTTGTGATTTGTTTTTAACTTTGATGTATTGTTATGTACTTTTTAAACATTTTTTTTTACTGTTTAATTTTATAGTTGGGAGGGAGGGTTGGGTCAGGGTTTTGTGGGGCTTGTCTTTATAGTGGTATATTGTATTTTCTTTGTTGCTACCCGCCTCGATCCTCAATCAGAAGAGGTGGGATATAAATATTATTATTATTATTATTATTATTATTATTATTCAGCTTTGTTCAGGCCTCACCTGGCATATCGTGTCCCATTCTGGGCACCACAATTCAAGAGAGATATTGGACTGGTACAGACGGACAAAAAGCACTGTCCTGTGGGAGGGGTGAAGGCTGAGTGTCCCCACACACACAGCCCTCCCTGCACTGCCAGGGCACCATCTTGGTGTGTGCCCATTCAAATGGCACATGCCATGATGACATCCCTTTGGTGCAGCACCCAAAAGGCATGATCAATCTGCCCGGCAACAGCTATGGCACCGCTTCGCAGGCATAAAAAGGAGCTGGAAAAAACAGCTCCTTTTGCGATCTGTGGAGGCCTGATTGGTGCCAGGGCATATAATTGCCACGGCACCGATACGGGGCAGAAAGGGGTGGCGTCACTCCTGCCCATTTGTACAGGGCCATTGACAAACTGGAATGTGTCCAGAGGAGAGCAACCAACAGGTCTGGAAATGGAACCGATGCACCATGAGGAGTTGCTTAGGGAGCTGGGTATATTTAGCTGGACAATAGAAGGTTAAGAGGTGATATGATATCCATACTTAAATATTTAAAAGGATGTCACATTAAAGATGGAACAAGCTTGTTTTCTGCTGTTCCAGAGACTAGGACCTAGAGCAATGGATTCAAATTACAGGAAAAAACCTCCTGATGTTCAGCTGTTTGACAGTGGAATATGCTACCATGGAGTGGGATGAAGTCTGGGAAGTTTTAAACAGAGGATGGATGGCCATCTGTTGGATGCAGCCCTCTATAGGCAGTGGCTCTTTTACACTGCATAGCAGATCAGAGAGGAGTACTTTAAATTCTTTGCAAGAGAGCTCTAGTGCCTCACCAAAGTGCTGATCACAGGATTCCAAAGAATGTAGCCATAGTAGTTAAAATGGAATTGTAGTGCTGCAACTGTGTAGTGTGAAAGGCGTATATCTCTATCTGAAGAGAGGTCCAATCCATGCCCAATTTAAAAATGACAAACCAGAAGAGGAGCCTCAAAGTTTTCTATCGGTGCTTAGCACCCAGACAACAAACTATGCAGGCACAGAACAGAAGTAGAACAAAAATATGATAGTTATTCCCAGATAGATAGATATTTGTGTGTGTGTGTGTGTGTGTGTATACATATTTGTATGTATGTGTCATAGCCAAATTGTTGCTCCTTTTTGCCTTTACTTTAAAAAAAAAGGTGTGGCGTATTTCCCATTTTCTGACAATGGGAAATGGCTTATACCTAGGCAAGATATTTAGTGAATTGAAATTACTTATATCTCGAATATGTCTGTAGGCAGCGTGTCTATTAAATCTCCAAAATGTTGTGAGAAAGTTGTGGACATTACAGCAAGCAAGAAATGGTGAAGAAGAAAATCAAAAGGTCAGCGACTTCGGTGGACAGTCCAATGGAAATAACATGAAGGGGTCTAAGCAGGCCAAAAAAGTAGCTTTGTTCTCAGAAAATCAGAGAAGGCATAGAAAGATGCTCTGTGGTTTGAGCTGAGGAACTTTTGGTTCTTGCTTTTAGTTCAGTGTTTTGTTTACGTTCAGCTAGAAGATCTATTAAAAATCATTACGTTTTATTCCTCCTGTGTCTTAATTTGTTCCTACATTGTGTTCTGTTTCCAATTTTGTCCTTTTAGCCCTGGCTGGACAACAGCACACGGACAGTAACCAGGTGCACTCTATGAATATTCAGTGGCCCTTTGGGCATTGGTTAAAGCTGCTCTCTGGCTGCCATACTGATTCTGGCTGCCATGGTACACCAAGGGAATTCTCGTCAGTATTTCATTATAGAAATCAAAAACAGAAAGGCAGGAAACAGAAAGGAAAAAAGAAAAGAGAGAGAAAGGCATGCATAAAAGAATGGAAAGTGCGGCCCTCCTGGCGAAAGATACATTGTAATTTTGCTGGTGGGGCACCAGAAGATGCAACCTTCTAAGGTCTACTGGTGAGGAATGCAGGCTCCTAATCCCAAATGTTCCCTACTCCAGTATATACTGTAATATAGAGGCAGTACAGACAGATGGCTCCATGCTGTCCGTTTTTGCCCCATGTCTAGGGCAAAAAAAAAAGGCACCTAGAGCGGCTTCTTTCTTTGCAATGCCAGAATCAGGGAGGGGCGCCACCATAATGCCATTTCCTGCCAGCAACGTCTGGTCACTATACAGTGGCAGCGGCATCATAGCAGCCCCCATATGGATGGGAGGCTGCTATGATGCCGGCGTCTGCACATATTAGGGTTTGGGAGCGTGCAGTTACTGTGCGCTCCCAAACCCTAAAATCGCTGCCACCACGCCACAAAGTGCCTGTGTGTACCGGGCCATAGTTTGACTATCCACCTGCCCCCACCACAATATGCTAGAATCTGGCAGCGGCAAAATACATGTTCACATTGAAAATAAATCACTAAGGTCCTGTACATTGAATAATGGATGTCAATTATTTATCTTTCCAGTCATGGCGTATGGGCCACTGCCTGCATGGCCCAAATAAAATGACACTACCCTGCCATCCTCTCAGTGTGGAATATGGAGGATGCAGGTCCAGAATCCCAAGTTTTGCACAAGCAGCCTGGATGACATCTGGCCCATTCAGTGCCTAGTTCAGGGTATAACTCTCTTAAAATGGAGTTTAAAAAGTCACTAGCGACACCAGAACTTCCCAGATGATCTGGAATCCTCTGTTCCAATAATTGGTAGTTGTTTAAAACATGTTCCACTGTGCTGCCACTGCAGTGGTTGACTTACTCTGAGGTTAGAACAAGGGCAAAATGGTGTGGCCGCACGTGGCACAACAGGATGCACATGTGGACAGCCATCTGACATCAGAATCAAGGACCCTAGCCAAAGGGGATGGCAAGGTTGGGGCAGCTTATATAACAGTAAGAAGATCCAGGATCCAGATCATCATCAGTTAACTTCCAAGTCATTCAAAGTAATATAGTTTAAAGGTACATCCATCTAGAAAAACACAAAAGAGATTTCAAACATAAAGCTAATACACTGGAATACAAGTCAGAAAAAAGACAGCTCCATACATGTCTATGTCATGTGCTACAAGACATCATCACAAATGAGGGAAAATTACTTTAGCAGTGAGGGTGTTTAGATTTTACACTGCATTTTGCTCTGTTGAATCACTTGTGGTAAATTAATGTTGCCAATAGAGTCTTTTACAGAGAACAAATGCAAAGTCCAGATGGTTTCTCAGACAAACTGATGGTGTTTGTCAGATACTAGCTACACCAGGCAATGATGCTTCCTTGCAACACTGGACCTGGAGTGATTCATATGACAATCCATGACCCCCTGTGAAAAATACAGAACCATCTTTGGTAACCAACCTGACGTGCTAGGAAATAAGTTTTGCATGTGCTTCTCCTTTCTCCGCCTCCTTGCTTCAGTCAAGAGCAGACAGCTCCTGAGTTTCAAAGTGTCAAGTAACAGATCATTCTGCTATAAATTGGAAGAGTTCTACAAGAACTCCTGTGATAAATCATCTGAAAAATCTATTTGTGAATGGATTCGTGCAATTAGCCCATGACATGAACATATCAGCTCTGAAGGTTCTGGTGGAACTACCGGTCAATAATCCTAAATATATAGATACACACAAGGCAAGATCAATGCCACATTTTCCCATCAAAAAGCATACAAGGCCCTCTAAAGGCAGATAGAGAAACTACAGCCCTTTCCACTACATTCTAGTACAGTATTTCAGTTTATTTTTACTGCAATCCCAAACAACCTCTAGTTCTTTTGAATAAATGAGACTTCTCTGGAGAAAACGGTTTAAAAGCAGTAGCCTTAGCTTTAGAAATGACTGCATCCTTAGAAGAAAACAGGGCAGTGTCTAGCTTTTCTGGCCAAATCAGATTTCAACAAGATGAATGGAAAATGTCCCTATGACCACTTGGGGAGGGGGTAGTGTGTTTGTGTGTTTTTTAACAACAGTACCAAGTCCAGTATGTATCAATACGCTGGTGATAATGGAGATGTATAATTCCAATTATACACCTCTAATGTAGCACTGGAGGGTATAATCACAGTGTGTAGAGTTATATTTATATTTAGAAATTTAATCTACCTTTCCTAGAGACCTAATTCATCATTAAATGTCTTCTCAAATTAAGCAACAAATAATTTTAGCATTTTTCTCCCCAGTACAAAAAATGCTTTGAAGTTTTTGAAATCTATTTGCAGTTTGGGATTTATTCTGCACAAAATAGGTACATGATTGTTTTGCACAGAAAATAGCTGTTTATGCAGAGCAACCAGTATTTCCTGTGTCCTCCCCAAATAAAAAGTTGTTTCCTGCACGGAAAATGCTGTGTACTCTATTCAGTTCATCTGACCAAGTAGACTTACGAAGGTTTATGCTACAAACCTCTCTCTCTCAGATAGTCTCAAACGTGCTACAAGATCTCTTTGCATACCTTCCATAAATTCTGACTCAGATAAATTTATGCATGGACACATGGACATTTTTGATTAGCCAGCATAAATAGAAAAATCAGGGCCTGTACAAATGCAGGGAAAGTGGCAGACAGAGGCCGCCCCTTTCTCCCCCGGATTGTTGCTGTGGTAACAATCTGCTCCAGAAACACAGCTCCTTTCCGCACGGCTGCCAAGACACCATTCGCACCCTGGAGCAGCACGGTGATATCTCTTGTGCGCTACCCCATTTGGATGCAGTGCATAAGGTATGTAATCGGTGCGCGAGCTGTGTGAACGTGTGCACACCAAAATGGCACCTGGATAAGGCAGAGCATCCAGATGCTCCGCTCTCCTGAGCCCCAAATTCAGCCCCAGGATGGCACTTTTTGCTTGTCTGTATCGGGCCTCAGTTACAAACAGTTTGAACCAAATGGGTACTATTGTAGTTTGCTTTTTTTGCTTATTTCATAGGAATGAAATGTGTTCATTATATCTGCAGCTCAGTTATCAGGATCCCCAAGTGCATAGACAATTGTACTGATTTAAAAAAGAAATGCTTTTGCTCAATATGGTAAGGTCAGCAAAGTGAGGGGAGCAATGTATGGTGGAGCCAGTGTGTGAAGCCTTGTGGCTTTAATCCATCCTTTGATCCATCATTCATTTATTTGTTAATTTAATCAATTTATATTCTACTTTTCTCCCAGCCTGAGATAAAAATATAGCACACCACTTTGAACGACCCTCTGCCATGTGATTAAAAATAACTAAATAGAAAGATTTTAGCCTACCTGGAGAAAGAGATCAGAAAGGGACCCAACCAAACTTCCTGAGGAAGAGAGTTCCACAGCTTGGAAGTAGACACTGAGAAAGCTTTCTCCTGTGTCCTCACCAAATGTCCCTGTGTTGGTGGTGAGACTCCCCTCCCTCAAAGATCTTAAAACTCAGTCTGGCTTGATAAAGCATAAGTAATTCATAAGTAAATATATGTACTTTTATATGGTTTATGAAAAAGATGAATCTTCTTCTTTTAATCTGCTAAAACATGAGTGGTGGTGGGCATGGGAGAGGTTGTTGTTTGGCTTCTGTTTTGCTCTGCTTGCGAGTTCGAATACTATTGTTCACATTTTTAACAAGACTGCTTTAATGCATTTTAATCCACAGTGTGACTCAGTGGCTTATACTGTACATTGGTCTCAAAAACCTCCTGCTGCTTTAACTGTGTGTTTTTTTCACTCTCCAGCTTGCCGTCTCCTGAGCTCTGTCCTACAAAAACACTCCTGGAACACCATGTGATGATTGTAAGCAGGAGCAGCACTTTTGAGGGGGCTTCTCTGTTTATTTTGTGGTGTCAGAGAGAATGATGGAATGAGAATGCAGGGAATGAGTTAGTTTGCTGTCACACTGAATTTTGCCTTCATTTCTCAGAACTGATGGTACCTCACTCTTCTTTTGCTCTGTGCCCTCTTTTAATTTCAAAGTTAAGCAGAGAAGCCACCATGGAAAAGATCTTGTCTTTACTAACCACTACCTCCCTCTTTCCTTTTTTTTTTTTTATGGCTGTAGGACTCAGAACAGAACCTCTGAGTCTTGTCATAATACACATACAAAATAATGTGGATGAGGCTTTACTTATGTTCTCTGAAATGAAAGGAGGAAAGGAGGTTAAGGCATAAAAGACTGACACCAATATGTTTAGTCATATTCATAACTAGAGCATGATGCAGCTTTTTCAAAACAAGAAACAAAATGTTTTTCTTGTGTCTTCCCTGTGCCCAGCCTTGAACAGTAATCAAGCTTCTATATTTTGCACCAATTTATTGAAAACACCCTTGAACAGGATTATTTCTGATTAGACATACATTGGACTGGATTGTTACACTGTGAACATCAAATGACATGGAAGGGGCAGACTGAAACATCAAGAAAAATATGGATATGAATAAACAGACTAGATCATTTTAAAATCTTCCAAAAGTACACAATTAGCAAAAGTAGAAACAAAACCATGAATCCTATTGGTAGTAGAGCACAACCAATTAATCAGTGGGATTTACCTATATGTTGACTCATCATTAAATAACTGATGCAATTATTCTACTGCAGTAATGGCAGAGCTTGGATACTTACGTTTTGCATAGTGAATACAATAATATGGAAGCCAATACCAATGGAAGAATGATATGATAATAGGTCAGATTCCAGAGCATCATCTTATTGTTGTTCCACTGTGGATAGTTTCAGCATCTCACTACAAACATTTTCTTCAATAGTACCTGTAAAGCTCAGGAACATATAAGTGGTTCTTGAAAGATAGGGAAAGTTGAAATATATGCTTCATCATTATTTTTATTTTTTTATATCTCACCTTTTCCCCAACATAGGAACTCAAAGTGGCTTTAAAAAAAATCTCATGAAGACTGAAAAAAATTCTTACTGGTAGGTTCTTGTGCCAGAACTCCCCTAAACAACATGACATCTATCACTTTTGCAATGCAGATATTATATGAAATGTCAGTTGATATGATTGAGTTTTGTTTATTTTCTTGTACAAACTAACTCTTCTATGAATTAAAAATTAACTGTGTGTGTGTGTTTTAAAGTGAAAGGAAAAGTTCCAGCTGAGACAAGATTCATTGCTATCTTTCTGTCCTAACAGCTCTGTTTGGGAATGGACAATCAACTACAGATGGCAAGAACTATGATTCATAGTTACAGTTATGAGATATGAAAACAGGTGTAATGACAGAAAGACAGTTTTTTTGAAGCACAAACGATGAGAAGGGGATTGATGTCAAGCCACTGGAGTGGATTCTGTCAGAATGAGATGCTTGTTTTAGTACAAGGCAGATAAGGAAATGTTGAAGCATGCATAAAATTAAGATGAGGGCAAAGTTAATGGGCATTTCAGGGGGAATTTGTCATGCCAAGAATGCTCATGAACCAGAATGATAAGGATTAAATTGTTTAGAGAACTATATAATCATTCAAACACTAGATATGTACAATGTTTTCATTTTGTGATGACTCTCTGTATCTGCATCTTCCTCTCTCCCTCCCTTTCTAAAAATGGAAGATGGGAATGCATGTTCTCTCTGACTTTCTCATATAGACAGGGAACATATTAACCAGTTTCACAAAAATAGTCAAAATCTCACTGCAGAAAACACAGAGAGTTCAGGGCCAAAATGGCAGAACCTATGTCATACCTAACAAGAGGAGTAAGAAAATACAACCTGTCCATCTTACCATTTTTCAACACCTGAAAAGAGCTTGCAAGGGAGGAAATGTACAAGATCAACTTGTTAGACCATGTATTAGCCCTGTCATTTAAATCAGTTTTAGTAGCTACAGTACTAGGAATGGAAAGAATACTTTAATATTTTGAAAATGATTACAGGTCTGTTTCTCAAGTTTCAAAAAACCCTGGCAAGAAGCATCCTGAATTGATAAGAATCTTTGTCATTCAGGTCTTATTTAGTGCAAAATTTGCATGTGCTTACTTTGCACAGAAAACCAGCATTTTCTATGCAGGAAACAATATTTTCTCCACATAAAATAATATTTCTATATAGATATAGTATATTTTGCACAGAAAAATCTGTTTCCTATGTAGAAAATATTCATATTGGAGACTTATTCTGCATAAAACTTGCATATGGATGATCTGCATGGACAGAAAGCATTTTTCATAGAGGAAACAATCTCTTCTATGCATAATAGATTTTTTCAATTAAAATATTATTTTCCATAGAGAAATGCTTTTTCCTACAAAGATAGCACTAAGAAGCGTGTAACAGTAATAAACATTATAAGTGGGATATATTCTATGCCACCCAAAACCTATTTATTTAACTCAGTGAATGGCATTCCCCAAATAACTTTGAAAACCAAGTTGGCTTCTAACCTGGTTTTGTCCACTATCCCACATCACCATGAACAGCTGCTTTATCATTTGGACTAAAATCCAGATGGATTCATTGCCTCACTGACATGAAAGCCACCAGCCACCAATGCACTGATGTGTTTTTGACGTCGTGAACTGTTTTTTCTGGCAAGTAGTATCCTAGTTCCTATGAAAGGGGTTAAACAAGGGTGCATTTTTGCCCACTTCTTTTTCCATTTTTAAAACAAGCAAGAAATCTCTGGTTTTAACCAGGGGAAAATTCTGTACTGACACTGTTGGTAAACTAAAATTATGTGTTTTGTTCTGTGCCAATGATGTGCTACAGCTCTCTCATGCACAAATAAATCTGAAGTTATTTTGGCTTGCTTTGAAGATTCCTTTGGTAAATGTTGATGCTTGTGCCAGGCCTGGCAGCTGAACTGAGAAATAGTGGCTACAAGCCCAGCACCACCTTCTCACTGATTACTCCCTCTCTTTTTCTTTCTTCCTCACTCCCCACACCATTATTGCCTCCTTTTCCTCTTCTTTGCTTTCTCTAGTAAATTCTACCCAACTAACATTAACTGAAAACAGAGGGAAGAAAAGGAAGAGCAAGAATGGTCAATGCAATTGACATGGGAGTGTTGGGAGGGTATACAAAGAGCGTATGTTTCAAGCCATATTCCTGGCTTATACACATGGACACACACACCCTCCATTAGCTAAAACATGTTTGAGCTATGCATTTACACACATTTGAAATGTGTGCATTTTCCTATCTACACTTTTTCAAAAGATTGTATTTTATCAGAAAAGTCTACAACCATCCAGTACATTATGCAAATTCTCAAAAGCAAGTGCATCTCATTCATTTAATGCATAACTGCCTTGAATCCCAAATCTTGGGGAAAAGATAATTAAAATTACTACTGGCAATCATAACCACCATCATCTTCTGGTCTTCATCCAGTCTGGACAGCATGGAGTGAGGAAAGTCCACATAAAAATTCTTCTAGAGCATATCCTTACACACATTTACTTTCTCACTTGCACTCACCACCTACAACTATGAAAAAGGGGACTTTTACATCATAACTGGCAGACTTTACAGTTTAAGCAGCCTGACTGTTGTTGTTTTTCTTCCATGAGCACTAATGATAAGAGAAAATGGTTATTCAAATTCTTCAGAGACTTGGAACCATGGGACATTAATAGTCAACTGTTCTCATGTTCAAGTTGCCAGAAGCAGTATAGAAGAAAATCAAGATCAAATCCATTTCCCTTTCTTTGTGGAGGAAGCTAAGTGACTGATATGGCTCCTAACATCTGTATTAAAGTGTTACTGAATAGCCAACCTAATTTATCATGCTTCATAACAGGACAACTCATAATTGTCAAATGCATGCTTTGTAATTGGCTTGCTTTGAAACTATCAAATGGCACTCTGACCTATTAACTTTCCTTGTCTTTCAAGAAGGGCATCTTTTAAAATGTTCTTGACTATTGGAGCACCTGAATTACCTTTTTGTGGGGATGGGATTGCATGCTTCTGTGAAGAAAGAGGTTATGTCACTAGTGCTGCTGGTAGGGTTTCCCATGTCAGATAGGATTTTTGCTAGGATTTTTGCTGAGGAATGAGATTAAATATGCCAAAAAGTTATTGGGTTCCAGCAGTAATAGAGGGTGAAACTGATGGAGAATCTCTCAGAGACAGCAATAGTGGTACCAGAGTTTACACCTGTTAGTACTGCATGGAAGCAGGCTTCAGTAAACCCCTGTTGAATTATTTTTATCATGAAAACTGTATGATGAGACAGCCCAAAATGAAACAAGAGACAGTGCCAGGAAATGAGACTCCCAGGTCAGAAGATATTCAACAAGCTACTAGGATACAGCAGAGGACAGTTATGAGCAGCACTGTGGCTAATGATGCAACTGGACTCAGGCTGAAAGCACACTCAGTAGTTGACAAGAAAAGGGAAACCATGGATTGCAGTAACCACATAACCATTGCATTAATCTCTCATGCAAGAAGACAGATGCTCAAAATTCTACAATGACGTTTACCATATACAGAGTGAGAAATGCTACATATCCAAGATGGATTCAGGAAAGGAAGAGGGATTAAGGGATCATACTGCAAACATATGTTGTATAATGGAGCACACCAAATAATTTCAGGAGAAAGCAGGATTGAACATAGAAGATGGAGATGCAAAAATTGCAGGAAGAAATGTCAACAATGTCAACAATATGCAGAAGATACCATACTACTAGCAGAAAAAGAAAAGACTTGGAATCATCACAGAAGAAAGTAAAGGAAGAAAGTGTTAAAGCAGGTTTAAAGTTGAACATTAAAAAAATGACCAGAGATTATTTGCATAACTTTAAAAAGATAATAAAGACATTTAAATAACTCAAGTTTTCCATCCCTTGGCCAAGTCATTAATCAGAGTAGTGACTGCAGTCAAGAAATCAGAAGAAAACTAGACAAGTACAGAAATGTACAGATACATCATTGAATACTAAAGCAAGATTGTCCATCCCATTGTGTTTCTCATTTCTGTGTACGGTTGTGAAAGTTGGACAGTGAAGAAAGCTGATAGGAAGAAAATCAGTTCCACAGATACCATGGACTGCTAAAAATACATGTCATGAAAAACAGTAATGCTTGGTAAAGTAGAAGGCAGTAGGAAAAGAGGAAAACCACATTACAAATGGATACCCTCAATAAAGGAAGCCATGGCACTTAGTATGCAAGGATAGAAACAAGGCTATTGATAATAGGGTGACTTATTTATAGGGTCACCATACATTGAAGTTTATTTGACAGCAGTTAACAACAACAACAAATTGCTGGAGCCATTCCCAGGGATTACAAAGGTGCATATTTACATGAATAGTGACTGCAAGTCCCCTATTGCTGTTTAATATATTTAGCTGTCAGCCTCAAGATGACCCTGACCCTTATCAGTAAATGAAAATTCAGTAATTGCTTTTATTAGTGGAATAGCACTAAACCTGCAGTCATTCAGTGAACCAATGCACAACAGATAGCAAAGAGTGTTTTTAAAGGGGAAAAAAGCATTCATGTTTACCACCTACAAAAATTCTGTTGAAAAATGACATTGTCATGTGAGAACAAAAAGGGATACAAAAGCTCTACACAAAGAGAAAACCAGCTATGTACCAACTACAGAGATAATTGATTTGTCTGTTGTGTTCCATATGTTACATCGCATCCACAAATGCTGTCAAATATTGGTGTGATTCATTATAATGCAATAATTAAGAGGCACATTTATATTAGTATTTAATCAATCTTTTTTAATTTTACTCATAACTACCTAGTGCAGTTTTGAGCAGTCAAATTATGATAGTTTAGCTGGTCTAAATAAAATGTCAGTAGCATTGAGTAAATTCACACTTCAGATAGCTATATAAATCCATTTCCAGGGCTGAGTAAAAAATGTTGCCTCTTCAATTTGTTACTCTATTTGCAGGTGGCAATGTGTGTGAAAGGAGACAATTTTGTTTTAGTCCACAGGAAGGTGCAGTCGTGGTGGCTAACAATTGGCAATGAATTTAAACATTTGAAATAAAATGAAATAATTCCATAATGTTACCCATCCAATGATATGAGTTGTTAAACAGTCAGTTTTGTTGAACAGATAACTGGTAAATAGAACAAGAGGATGTGAGAAGAAAGAAAGAAAGACACATTTAGGCGTTAAATTAAAATAGCAAAAATGTCATCTTGTATATTTCTGATGACTGGCAAACTAAGGATAATCTTGCCTCAGGTCCTTTGCAGTCTTATTTCAGGTGATTATTTTTGATGCAATAGGATTCAGTACTCCAAATCCAATTACTGCTAAGTGTTCATTAACTAATGCAAAATTGCACAATGTGTTCTAAGAGGATACACATGACCTCCACATGAAGTGCAAATGAATTTATTCTGATCAGCAGCTCTAATCAACTATTTAATGAATTCATCATGTTTGGATAGTATATGCTCCCAAACCTTGAGTTCATTGAATAATGCTGCACACTTACTCCTTCTCTGAAGTATAATGAAACACAAAGAACTAGCAAATGAAGAAGAGATAGGAGGCTAGTTGAAGCATCATATATGCACACTGCTGTCATATTAGTTAGCTCCAATCTTTCCCTTCAAATTTTGCTGCAGAAAGTAACTACTCTCTCTTATAAACAGATTCAGGAATCCTGTGTCACCTTTTACTTAACATAACTTTACATACGCTTAGCTAAACAGCAGAGACACTGAAAAACCCTGTTAGTAAATTGCAAAGATGCATATAGGGATAATGGTAAAAGTGTAATTAGTAAAAGGTAAAAGGATCAATATGCATCAGCTGTGTTGTGTTTGGTGACGGATGTGCATCATGACCAATGCACATCATTTGTGATGCACATGGGTCCCATTGTACATCAGTTCCATTGTGCAATAGTCACCTTTTTGGATCTGCTATACTGTGACATAAAAGCAGCCTTCTACTGGATATAGATATGACAAAACTGCCCAGTTCTATTTCCCATATATGTAATTCCACTTACAAAAATGTAACTTCCATACAGGATTCCTGCCAGACATACTGAAATAATTGTGCCTGCTGAACCAAGCCTGTGTGTCTGCCTTCAAGTTCCCTGTCAATTTATGGTAATTCTATAAATTCCTAAGGATTTTCTTAGGCAAGGAATATTCCAAGCAGGTTTCCCAATACCTTCCTCTGAAATCTGGCCTGAAGCATCCATTTGTCCATTTGCCCCCACATTACCAACTCTGGCTAGGAGAAGTTCTCCAGGGCTTCAGAATTTTTTTTCACAGATTAACCCGGTGTGCCCTGGTATTAATTGGGTGTTTCCTATCAAAATATTAACTGGACTGCTTAGTTTCTAAAAATCAGTAAAGATTAGGCATTTTCAGCAACATGAAAGTCAGATTGTGAAAAGCATTATGGTTTCCCTAGTTGTGTGTATTCTTCTGTTACATATTATATGCAGACTTTAGTTTTGCATGTTTCATATGATAGAAATTATCACTGGTACTCTGAAGGATATTTTCTCTCTTTGAGTGCTAGCCCCCTTTAACCTACAGATGAATTAGACCATTTAAAAGCCAGCACAGAGACTGCATTCTGAGGGTTGGCCTTACGTTGTTTTTGGTTTGCACTGAACCCACAGAAAGAATCATTCATGCATTCAAAAACTCAAGGCTCAAGTTTATGGTTAATCCCTCTGCAGCATACCAGGACATGTACAACAAAAAATGGTTCTTTGTGGAACGCAACAAACTAAAACAGGATGGCAGTATGTTCAGTCTCTTGATCACTAGGTAGAAAGTTTAGATTTATCCTAAATTGAGAAATGATTAAGGTTTCCAATATGGATCATGTGAAACGTATTTCACTTGATGTTTATTTGTACATGCAGAGGTGAATGAAGAGTGACATGCTTCCTAATTATTTACGCATTTGCACTTCCAGTGAAATCTCATCTTGAACATTAAAACGAAAAGGATGTTGTATCTTTCACCTTGCTTACACTGTTGTCTTTGACTTTACTCCCACACAGATTCCATTTACATATGTGCTTGCACAACAGTTTGTCTAAATGTAAACTGTTAAGGATGCAGTGTGCTGAGGATCCATTACACAGAAACACTGAAATGAAAAATTAGAGCTCAGGGGTCATTGCTAGGTCTTGAAATTCATAAGGAGCAAAGTACAACATGAAAAATTGAGTTCCATTTTTCCCCCTTGAACCAGAAACATACCAGCAGAACACTGAGGAGTTTATTCATTTCAAAAGAAGACAGGAGTAGCCACTGCACACTTTGCACTCCACAGACAGAAGAGTTTTACCACAGTAAATGCATCCACAATGCCCTCTTTACTACCTTTATTGCATCTTTTTTCCCATTTTGATCTGTATGACACCCGTAATATGAGAAGAGTACTCTCCCTCTAGTCAAGTTTTTTTTTCAATCTGACAATATAGTATTTATTTACCCAGCATATTTTTGTCTCTACAAAAGGTGCCAAGAGATCTCTTAAACATTTTATTTATTATATAGCAGAAATAAATTATTTCAACATTTTGTAGTAATGATGTTCTAACATTAAACATTTGAACTCCTTAAGAAAAACATTAATTGGAAGTACCTTTTCATAAAAGGATTGGGGGGGGGGGAGGATGGATGGGAAATTACAAACATTCACTAAGATTCAGAGATATATTTAGCAATAAATTGCAAAAAAAAATCAATATAGTTTTAAAAGACTTTTGAGTGCTTAACATAGGTGCTGTTTCTGAGCAGTCCCAGTCTCCTTTCTCCCAACTCCAGTCTCAGAAATGAATTGTGAAGTTCTCAGGCTCAGCAGTTCTTTCCACCTCATGCAACCTGTGTAGTGGTTTATTGGGCTTCAAGGGAACCATCCTTTTTCTCCACCTATTTGGTTAACCTGGATTCCGGATAAAGGACTGCTGCAACATACACTGACATACTGTTAGGATATTTAGAGTTTGTTTGTTGAACCAAATTGCTATGATAGCTTTCTCAGTTATGACTGTTTGGGTCTTGTAGGAGACAAATATATTTGCCAAAAATGATGACCTCACCAGAGAGTGTTTTTGAACCATGTTTGGTTGTTAAGATGACTACATGAACACCGTGTCTGTAATATTTATGTTCCTTGTTTATGTCAAATTATGGATTATTCAGACTTGCTCAGCCCAGAAAATGTAACTAGAAGAAAAATGTCACCAGCCCCTCTGAATGTTTTCTACAGGAACAATATGTACTGTACTTACTTTTTACTTTTACCTTTACTCCTTGTTCTTGGCATAAGCTACATAACTAGTACCAGAAATATGACTGAAGCAAGTTGCCTGCTTTTCAAGCATGTTTGTTTTGTCTGGCTCTTTACCTGACCCTGGTGTAGGCTAACAATTCTCTTTATCAAGAACCTTATCCAGAGAATATTAAACAACAACAACAACAACAAAATTGCAGGACTTTCCAAAACTATCCATAACTGAACAATGATAGCATAATGGTCTGTGCCTCACTACTCTGTTGTGAATAGTTTCTGCATGTCTTTGTACTCTTAAAAGCAACTTTCCTGGCTCTGTCCTTACCCAATACTTTACAGCCTGTCTCCACTTGTATGCTTTGGTCTCTAGCTTGCATCTTCTCTTTCTTCCCAAATGATCTCTGGCTCAGTGGTCCAGGGACTGGACTTGAGTCTGTGCCCACCTCCTTCTCAGGGTTTTGCCCAATGGGCTATCAGCTCATGACAGAATAGTTATGTAGAGTCAAATGAAGAGGAAACACATCACCAAAAAAATAATAATAAAAAATAGAAGACAGATCTGTATGAAATCACAGTAACTAATTTGTTCATTTGAAACAGTAATTATCACTTACTGATTCTGTGTTTCTACTTAAATTATACAATGGAAGTCACCTTGATGGAAACAATGATGTCTTACTGGCCTCTGCACTTGTTCGTTTTCTTGGCAAGGTGACAATTATTGATAAGCAATTAAAACTCTTCCCTCTTATAGTTTTTTGTCCTTAAACTGGATTTAGATCACATAGTCTATCAAATCATAATTGGCTGGAAGATTCTGGAAGGTGTAGTCCCAAAAATTGATGTTTCCAAGTTCTGCTTCAAAAGGAGGATGTTGTATGCCTTGAAGTCATTTCTGATTTATGGTGACCTTAGGGCAAACCTATTATGGGTGTGGGGATTCCTGCAAGATTTTTTAGTGAGGGTTTGCCTTCCCCTGAGGCTGAGAGAGTGTAAGTTGCCCAAGGTCATTGTGTGGCTCTCCATGGCTCAGTGAGGATTTGAACCCTGGTCTCCAGATTCATTGACCAACATTCAAACTACCACACCACATCGGATCTCTCAGATAGAGAATACTGTCAAATAAAGGACTATGCTATATAAAGTAGGAGACATGGTCATGCTGTCTCGTGATGAGCCAATATCTGCCCATGAATGGAAAAATCGATTTTTTTTATTTTGAAAACTGTAACAGTGTATGATGTTATATTTCTCAGAACAATGAAAATAAAATTATCGTGTTTCTTTTTTTTTATTCTGCTGTGTTATAAGCACTAAAAATATTTTAGAAGACAAAACTCAAACTTTCTCATCCACAACAATTATTTTGCCAACACATTCGGCACTAATTATGTTTATTTAAAATATGATATTTAATGTGTCATTTTAAAGAAGGAGGCCAGGGCAAAGCAATACAGAAAAAATAGAGTTCCATAATTTGTTGTTCAATTATCTTCCCAGAGCATAGAAAAGTTACTTTATAGGCTACTATGCTAATAATCCCTACCCATTTTGGACACACACCCATGATGCCTGGTGAATTTTGGGTGTTGTAGTAGTCCAAAAAGTAACTTGTCCACATTCTGGATTTTCCTAATATAAAGAAAGTGTAGAATCTCTGAGCTTCTACTTTCAAAATATATATACCTTTCACTCAAAGTAGAAATGTTTTACATTTTTACAACTGAATTTGACATTTCTCAATATCTCCATAGTAAAAATGGTCACATCTGACAACTGCCAAGTCTTGTTTCTTATTGGCCAATTTTTGCTCCATTTCTGTTGGTACTCATCACATGGGTTTCCCTGTTAGAGGAGCTGATATGAGACAGGTTTTTCTCTCTTAGATAATTCATTGCAGAAGTAAGCCTGTAATTTTTAAAGCTCATGCCTTCTTTTTTTCCAGCTAATATTTGTAGCTAACCATTTTTTCCCTTTCTTTTGACATGTATTAAGAAAACATAAATAAAAAACAGATCCTCAGCTTTTTCAGCATGCCTAGAGCAACTTAAAAGCTAGTGATGAGTAGCTATATGTGAAAGCAAAGCCTCTCAAAGCTTAGGAAATTGTAATATTAAGTTCTATATTTTAAATTACAAGTAAATACTCTGAATACATATGCAATCAGATATCAGTTTTATGTCCTGAAATAAAAAAGGACTATATAAATTAATTCCAAGGAAATCACAAGCAAAAATAAAACTTCCCCCAGAGAAGCAGGATTGTTCCAAATAAGCTGTAATGTTTTTAGAATAGTATTTTGCACATTCATTTCCTGCTGATAGCTAGCTCATCGTGAATAAACATACAGATTTAAATAAGGAAAAGATCACACTCTCTTAGGCTAAAATCTGAGCCATAAAACCC
Organism: Sceloporus undulatus; assembly: GCF_019175285.1. Classification (NCBI taxonomy): domain Eukaryota; kingdom Metazoa; phylum Chordata; class Lepidosauria; order Squamata; family Phrynosomatidae; genus Sceloporus; species Sceloporus undulatus. The sequence goes on from NC_056523.1 coordinate 285,205,999, forward strand.
CACTGCTTGAATGCATATTATTCATGTGAATCATTCCTCAAACAGAGGTGAGGACTAAGAATATGTGTAAATATTCTGTTTATAATGTCAGAGCTTACATGACTTTTCCAAAAAGCTTTTATACTCACTGATCTCAAATTAAGCAAGGATGGCTGATGTTAGTTTAACTCAACTGACAATAATGGCTGTTATGATTCATATATATATATATATATATATATATATATATATATATATATAAAATTTCCTTCCACTGAATAAAAGATCAGGATAATCCTGGATTTTGTTTTTTAAATTGTTGAAGAGCATTCCAGCAGATAATCACCGGAATAAAAATATAAAATAAGAATTTTCCTAGCTTGGGCTCAAATATCTTGAAAAGGTTATGACTGCAGATACTTAGCCTGAATTTGAACTGGACTGCTGAGCACAGGAAGAGCAATATTAAAAAAAAAACAACAGCAACAAAAACAATAATAATAACCAATGAAGCAAATGGCATGGAGAACATAGTAATGATGCCAAGATAATGAAGTGATTACTTTGCTTTTGGGAAAGAGAGAATAATCAATTACAGTCAAGAACATGTTTTCTGTGGGCATTAGATCCTTGATTCGGTACATACTATTTCCAGTTAAAGGATATTATCCAGAAGGAATGGATAAGATTTCTACTTGGGGCTTAATAATATTATGAAAGGCATTTCCTGGCTTGAAAATGTGAATTATCTGAATCAATTTTCCATTAGTGCTGCTTGCACTAAGTACAATTAGGTGGGCACTTGTGTATCTCCCAAACATATGAAATGTATTACAAGAAAAGAAGATAGAGATTTACACAGGTATATGAATAGATGCATACTTCAGATCAGTCTAGGCAGGCCCACAGAACCTCTGGCCTCGGTCATTCTCACTCCTATCCTTCTATTTATACTACAGTAATTAAGTGGAAATACAGGGCATCTTTTGATAGTGGGAATGACTGAGGCCAGACATTCTGTAAGCCTGCACAGTCTGAACTGAAGTACTAACTTTAGATGAGCAACTTCAAAGCCCCATACTTTCCTTTCAAATGATACTTTAAGCCACACTTGGACTGGACAACTCATCAAAGAGAGGACAGTAACTTCAGACACAAGACTGCTCATTGACAGCCCTTCTAGTAAGAGACTCTTTCCTGTAAAGTAAGTCTGAGGTGGCCATTCATGGCAATCAGTTCAGATTTTAATTCAAACCTAAGAATAACCAGGCTTCAATTCCTGCCTTTTCTCACCTTCAGACCTGTTTCTCCTGCCTATTACCTGAGCTTTGCTCTAGCTGAACTGGACTAGAGGGATGGAAAAAAGTCTACTGATGTCTACTAGGTGCAAGGGCAGGGAAGAAGGGAAAGGGCAGAATCTGCATTGCAGAAATAACACAGTTTGACATTATTTTAACTGTCATTGTCCATTGCTATGCAATTCTGGGATTTGTAGTTATGTAAGATATTTACTCTTCCCTATCAGAGATCCCTGGTGCCACAAAAAGTCCTACAAATCTCAGAATTACACAGCATTGAACCATGGCAGTTAACATGTTGTAAAACTGAATTATTCCTGCAGTGCAGATGCACCTCCATCTTCCTTCAATGTACCAGCATCACTGCCTCTCACTGGTGAGAGTAAGTTATGCACAAGATTGGGAAAGAGGAGGTTTGGAGTTGTGGGGACACCATCACTGTTATGACAGGGTTTCGGCATAGAAAAGAGCTCATAGCCAGGTCTGGGCTTTGTTGGAGGTATTTGTTTGGTTTGTAACATCTTGTCTGATGAAGAAGCCCATGGAGCTTCAAAAGTTTGCAATGAATATATTGTGCATTTCGGTTGTCCAATAAAGGTATCCCTGATGGATTTTTGTTTACACAAAGATTATGTACATGTACATCATTCATGTACATCATTCATAATTTTATAATTATTACTTTTCTCATCAAAGTCGTCCTTTATTATTTGTTTTCTAGTTGATTATTTTCAAAGAACTAGAATGTTTGTCTCAACAGAAATTTCACCTTCAGTGTTTTACATAAGAGAACCCAAGCCTCTTTCTCCAGAGCAGAAGTGGGGCAAAGGTACCAGGGTCTACTGACAGATTTTCAAAGGTTCCCAATTTTCAATTATCTAGTAAAGTGGTAGACAACTTAACTGAGTCCGAGGTCCAAATTCACACCTCTGGATCCTAGAATGAATGAATGAATGAATGAATAAGTTTATTACAGTCGAAGACCAGTCTCAATAATAAAAAAGTACATTAAAAGGTGAAGTAATACACACAATGGACAGCTTGGATTTAAACTAATAAAAAGATAATAAAAAGATAAAAGCCAAATAGTAACATTTAAAACATTACATTTCAACTAGAACCTATAATGGGATCTACCTGGAGCCACTGCTACAAAAGAAATACTTGGGTGAAAACCAGGTGTAGATTTTTGTGTGAAAGGATTTATGAGTCTTATTTTGGAGCCAACCCCAAATATCTGGATTAAGCATGTCTTCAGAGGCACCATGGTCCTTAAACCATATTCACCTTTCTGAGGTGGTACATGGCCCCTAATTCTAGTTCAGTCTCAGTAGCTGCAATTCAGTCCCAAAGGTCTGTCCATCCCTGCACAATGGAGCCCTGGTGGCACAGTGGTTAAATGCTGGTACTGCAGCCACAAGGTTATGTGCTTGATCCCAGGGGCTCCAAGGTTGACTCAGCCTTCCATCCTTTCATAATTTGGTAAAATGAGTACCCCGCTTGTTGGGAGAAATTAACTTACAGACTGTAAACAGCTTAGAGAGTGTCGAGTTTACTGATGAGCAGTACAGAAATGTACATGCTATTGCTATTGCACTAGAATATTTATGTATAATCTTAAACTTCTTAGTTGAATTTGAAGAAAGTTACTTGAAAATAAATAGCCATAATATTCTCTTGCAGTGTAAAAAGGACGAAGGGATGGAGAGAGAGAGAAAACAAAGAATGTAGTAGCATTTTTAAGACTATCTGGATATCTGGTTATTATTTTAACTCAAGCTTTTGTGGATCAGATGCAGTAGAGAGTGATATTGCTGTACTGGACTCCATCAGATGCAATACAGAGTGATATTAAGGCCTCAGGTATAAAGCATATTTATTTATATGTGGGAGTGGGATAGAATTTAAAAAGATCCAGAAAATAATGGAAATCAAGTCCCAATCATTTGAGAATTTGTAAACTCTGAAGAAATGGGTGTGTTTCCACAAAAGCTCATGCTAAAATAATAACCAGTTAGCCTTCAAAGCGCTGCCATATTCCCCTTTTTCTCCACCTCCCTTGCTTCTTTTTATGAAAAATGAATGTGTCAATTACATGCCGGCCTGATTTTGCTAACATAGAGAAAAAAATCAACTCTCTTCCTCTCTTACACACAAACTCACTCTTTTCTTAAAATTTGCATGATCATTCTCTAGATACTTGTTAGCATTCTTATGTAAACATTTTATGATAGTGTTTTATGATAGCATTTTATTTTAGTCATTTTATGACAGCATTTCTAAAATAAAAAATTGTCAGAATTCACTTACGAATACATAGCCACCATAGTTAGATAGCTACATAGTGGCTTCCAGTCCAACATCCCCATCTCCCCACTCCCTAGTTCCCACTTACTGGGCAAAAGCAATCATTCAATGTCTAATGAACTCTATTGATTAAAAATACAGAGAGGCATACTGCAACGTCAACAAGACCTTAAAAAATAAGTTCACAACTTTGTTGTATATGATTGCATATAACACCACTGGGTTAGTTCTCATTCACTTCCCTTTGCAAACATCCAGCCCATGAAGAAAGTTGGTTAGCCATAAAACATGGGATAATATTACATGAATTACAGAGAAATTCAGAAAAACGTTTGTATAAAACCATTGTTTGCCTATGAATGTCACAAAAATGTTTACCATATAGAGACAGAGATCAATCTATACTTTCTGTCAACACTCTAAGCAAGATTCTTCTCAAAGTTTTGTAATGTAAAGATGAACAAAAATAATCTTTTTTCTTTTTGTCTATGTACCTAGTCTAGGGTCCATCACAATAAGACAGACTCCTGTAGAACACGTTGACTACTATAATCAACATATGTTTCCTAATGTTGCTCTATAATTTCTTAAGCATCTGGTCAGTTACTTTGCTAGAAAAATGCATTCTGTCATTCATGTGCAAATCTTCTACTAAATCATGAATAATAAGCCAATACTAACCTTTCTATCCACTTCTATTTCTTTAAATAGAGATATGCCACACCAGCTGTGATTTAATACTTTAGATATAAACAATCATTTTAATTGCAAGTGACACAACTAACAGTTAATTCAGCTAATATGATTATGAATGCTTTATGATTTTTAAGGCAAGGTTAAGGGCTTTATCATATATTAGATTTCTGCGATCAGTTATAAAAGGAGCAGATTTAGGTGTTATGTCTTGACTTCATAAACATTTTATGCAATAGCTGGCTTGTTAAATTCCATGCTATTCCTCAAGGAAAAAAGATTGAATCTTGATCTAGTCATTTGGGCTAAATATATATCTAGAACATATATTTTGCTAGAAAACTATAAATTGTTGTCTGCAAACAGGAGTGATGTGGATTAGATGGTCCAACAAACAAATAAACACAGAGAGAGAGCGGGGGGAGGGAGGGGGGGAGGAAATATTTTTATTACTGGAGAATAATAAGGATTTAAAATCTGTAACATAAACATTTATAGTCCTTTTGGAATATCAACATAACCTTTGAAGTCTCAAACAAGATAAGGATGAATAAAAGGATGGCTAGTGTCAATTTGTAGAGACAGCATGGTGCAGTGGTTTGACCATTGGATTAGGACTCTGGAGAGCAGGATTTGAATCCCAGCTCGGTCATGTAACATGGTCTCAGGCTCAGGGAAATGCAATGGTAAACCTCCTCTGAACAAATTTTGCCAAGAAAACCTCATGATAGGTTCACCTTAGGGTCACAATGAATTAGAACTGACTTGAAGGCTCATAACAACAAGTGTCAATTTGTACACCCTGCAGCCTCCAGATGACCTCCATGAGAGCACATCGTTTTTAAATAATGGATGGGCAATCACATAGACATTTGTATGCACTAGTATCTTCATATATCCAAGCAATCTGTGCTGCATATGATCAAGTAATCTGCATGATCACTGGGAATCAAGAAAGGCTCAACATAACCATGTAGGCATTTTCACAAATAGAAATGACGATTCATACAAAGTAGAGCTTCACCTAAGCACATTGCACCTGTGTGAACCAAGTGACAATCCTACTCATTCCCTGAGGTGATGGGTGGATTCAGAGCTTTTATTGAACAGCAGGCAATTAAAAAGAATTCAAGGAGGTTATTGAACAAAGCTGTTACTTTCTCCTTACAGTTATTGTTGTGTTTGTTGTGTTTCAAGTCATTTCCAATTTATGGCATTCTAAGGTGAAAATATCATGGAGTTTTCTTGGCAAGTTTCGTCAGAAGGGGTTTGCCACTGCCATCGTCTGATGCTGAGAGAGTGTGACTTGCCCAAGGTCACCCAGTGGGTTCCATGGCTCATCAGGGTTTTGAACCCTGGTCTCCGGAGTCATATGAGATTATCAGACAAGAAAGATTATCACACAGGATTCAAAATGTCATTTTCCCATTATAATCATGCAGTCGTGTGGAAGATTATCACATAATGTTGCTTTGATCCCATATTTATCCCATTAACAACGTATGGTTATTATGTAAGTTCATATTAATGCTTTGTTCCATTAATAGCCTGCTGATAGCATGGATGAAGCATTATAACCACAGGTGAAAATTCAATGATGGTTTATTAGTGGTACTGCAATTATTATTTTTTGCCATGATTAGTCTGCAGCCAGTTTACTTTCTGTGGGTCAGTTTGGAGTTGTACCCAATATACATGTGAGCTCCCTCCCTCCCTCTCTCTCTCTCTCTATCATCTGCCCTATTTTTAAAAGTTATTCTATTGTTGAAGGTTTAATGCTACATAATTGCTATTTTGATAATTGTAGTGCATATACGTATTACTCACATGAGAGCAACACCAAACTGCTGAGGTGTGAAAGGTAAAAGCACTAATTTTTCGTTGTTGAAATGCTAACAATGCGTTATTTCACAACTGTGTGAAAGGATCAATAGTTGAATCATTAATGTCCCATTATTTAAAAAATAACAGTATAATAACAGGATAATGATGGGACTGAAACAGAATTGGACATGTGTGATAATCTCTGGTGAAAAGGATGTCCTTGTCCTGTCCTTTTCTCATCTGTATTGTGTGATTGCAATAAGACTTTCAGATAACATCATACTTATCCTGTCATTGTCTTGTCAGTGAAGTGGAATTCTCCAGTCATTCTGTATTAATGGGAGTTTCGGTTAATACAAAATGACAGGACAATTCCATTTCATTGATGGGACACTGACATGATAAGTGCAACGTGTGACTGTTGATTATCACACAGGGAAAAGGAGGGGAGCAAAGCAGATTGCTGCCATACTTGTCACATGACCACATGAAGATTATCAGACGATGATGCACTTCTCCCATCCTGTCAATGATATGGAATGGCCCTGTCACTTTATATTAACAGAAACTCCTATTAATACAAAGTGACAGGGTCATTCCATTTCACTGATCGGAGACGGACAGGATAAGCACAATTTGATAAGGACAGGATAAAGATGGGAGTGACCCAGTTTGCTCCCCTCCTTTGCCCTGTATGATAATATCACCTGTCTTGTGCACAATCACAATAAGGACAGGATAAGGACAGGAGAGCAATCTGCTTCACTCCCATCCTGATCCCATCCCTGTCTGACAATGAGAATAGTCTGACATTTAAACCATTACACCATTCTATCTCTTCCTTTCAGCTGTCCAGAGCTCCAAACTGGCAACAACAGAGAGCTACACCCATCCCCCAAAAGATAAAACTCATGGTTACAGTCAAGATCTACACTGGACATAGTCAGAAGGGCATGCTTATATATATATATATATATATTTTTTTTTAAAAAAATCCTTGACCTATGTGCAGGCTTGCACCAACAGCTTCTCTAATCACACCTGTTTTCTTGGTCTTATTCCTGACTCTTATCAATATTCATGAATGCTTTCATAGGTCACGTATAAATTATTAGTGATAACTATCACATCTAAATAGTTCCTCCCATATTCCAAGGTCAGGCCATCTATGTCACATACATGTAACAAGTAAACAAGCCATAGGGTCCACCTGGCCAGAGCATACCTACAGTGGACCTCTCCTTACGTAGTGATCTGTTCTGGATCCCCCACGCAAGGGAAAATCCACCTATGCTCAAGCCCCATAGGAAATAATGGGGCAAGTGCATGTGGTGGTGCACCATGGGCACGCACGCCATTGTTCTCCTCCCCAAGTGGCTTCTGCGTAAGCTGTATTTATCTCCTCATTACAGTATTTTCACCCATTTCCTACATATACGACAAACTGAAAACAGAACTGCTCTGTGGATAAGTATGTTCCAATGTTGTTTTAATGTAAGAAATACCAGAAATAAAGAAACATCTTTCAATGAAAAATAAAATCTTTCAGGTTTTGTATCTTGAGTGATGCAAAAGCCTTGCTGAAAGCAAAAATAAAGTAAAGTAAAACAAAATCCTTGTTCTTCAGTATCAGGATAGTTGTTCATCTCAGTTCTATTTCTAAAAGGTATTCAATTGTCAGTGAGAAGAAGGGCCAACAATATCTGCTTTCTAGTAGCATTTGGTTGCTCTGTTGCCATCTGTGAATTTGAAATGCATGCCTGCTGGCTACTATAAAACATATCTTTGCTTTATTACCATAAGACCTGCCTCAACAGCATTTTTACATGCACTTGTCTCTGAAATTATTGAATAATTCTTCATGTCAGATTCTGATTTAGTCCAGTTATTGTATGTTGTTATTATCACTGTTGTGGGTTAGTGTCACCTCCTGTTTATCTACTCCACCTCCTACTTCACCCATGTTGTCTGTCTGGGGCCTATTCACACTAAAAAAATATAGTGCTATTATTTCCTATTGAATCCCTGGATTGGCAAGTTATGGAGAGGCATTTAGAAAAAAGCACTATCCTCACCAATCCCAGGCACTAAAAAGCATGAGTCAGATCCCACTTGTCCTGCCAATAATAACATTTATATGTGTTCATTGGCAATACTGCTGCCACATTTTAGTTAAGTGTTTTCCATAGACTTGCTCATCCCATGTGCCCTTATGAGTGTTCACATTGTTGTGGATTTAATGAGATAATAGAGCACAATGTAGACTTCCAAACTATGCCTGCAGTTAAAGATACACCTGCACAGGCTGTTTTTCAGAGATGAAATCGGCATCTGTGCCCTAAAGACAAATTACACTAAGGCAAGTGAGTCATCAGTTGTTCCCCAACTATATGTGTTGGTTAGTGTATTGCCAGTGTAATCATCCACAGTCCAAAAGTATTACTATCTGTAAGATTCGTACGAGTTTGAAAAGGTGCCTTTTTGGAGGAATACAGCAACTGCTGGCTGGAGGAATCTTACAAATAAAATCTTTGTTTAAAATCCACGTTTCTAAACTCTGAGTTTTTGTTGCTTCAGGGAGAGAATGTCAGATCAGCAGCTGATCCTTCCCAGGAATTATTAACTGTTATCCTAAATAAATATGAATACTAGACTTATATGCATAAGACAGGAAAACTGTTTGTTGCCAGAGTCTGAAGAATTTATACTGGATAAGGTTGGGCTGTGGCCAGGACTCTTTGTTAATCTTGGAAAAGCCAAGCCTCATCTTAAACTCCAAGACTGAAAATTCCCTCATCCCCACCACACATAAGGAAATGGTTCCTTTGATTGTGAGTGATCAGTTCTTAAACTGTCTTGTCTACCTCCACTGAATGGAGACCCTGGGTTTAATGACTGGGACATGCCTCACAGTGAGGTGCCTTCAGAGAGCCTGGCAAACCCACCTGGATTTCAAAGAGAGTAAATATCTGTATGGGACTGGTTTCATCCTGTGTATGAAACCCATTGTTTATATTACTCGGACAACTTAAGAGGCATTATCAGAACCTGAATGGCACTTCACCTATGCCCTTTTGGCAAGCACATATTGAGGTTATGTTTGCCCCACTCAGAGGTATTACCTTCACTCTTAAGAGTCTGCACCACAGGTTAGAAAGCCCTTTAAAATACAGAGGCACAAAGAGAGAATCTCTTTCTTTGACTTGCCCTCTCTTGGACCTCTCTCTCTCTCTCTCTCTGACCTTCCCAGCCCCCAGTCATCTTCTTCATGTCAGAGGGTGAGAAAATCCATGTGTGTGTTTTAACCTGTAAGACCATTAAGTTTAGCTACACCTCTCTAGTTCCCCTTAGAAGAGTTTGGTTAGAAGAATTTTAACTTTCATAATGTTCCTTCCTGCAACCCCCCCACCCCCCCCCCCCCCCTTTTTATCTTGAGAATTGATTGTTCTGTTGGTTTCTGCTGCTCTCTTCTTCTCTCTGTTTAATAAAGAAATAATTGTTTTTGCTGCAAAACCTTTTGTCTCGTTTTCTCTTGGAGCTTCTTTGGTTAATTGACCATTTTTAAAGCCTTCATCCTGTAAGATCCTAGAAGAGCTCCCCTGCCCCCTCCATAAAAGCAGCATGCTGCTCTTAACAGAATCTGGAAGTATCCAGTATATACAGTCGGCCCTTCTTATACATGGATTTTTTATACACGAATTCAAGCATACACGGTTTGAAAATTTTCAAAAAAAGTATAAATTTCAAATATCAAACCTTGATTTTTCCATTTTTTATAAGGGACACCATTTTGCTATGTCATTATATTTAATGGGACGTGAGCATACACGGCTTTTGTTATCAATGGGGAATCTTGGAACTAAATCCCATCGTTTAACAAGGCTCCACTGTACTCATCTTTTCCACTGTTAATGTTTGTGAGGGAGAAATCTAGTGATCATCTTGTAGAGGGGAAGATCTGATGCTCCTTGTCCTTTTAGCTTTCTCCTCTGGGTGAGTAAGGAGTCAAGATAGGTAAGCAAACAGGACAGAAGAATAAACTGGCAGAGAAGGAACACCGGTGAACATGCCTTGATCCTGGATCTCTGTGTTAATAATGTTCTATTTGTGCCTGACTTCATGGCAGGGCCAAGACGTTTCACTTTACAGGCCCAAACAGAGAGTCATGTTCTCATTTTCCATATACAGAAGTGAAGTGAAGTTGAAGTTGAATTCTACTTAAAAATGTCTAGAAGATAGTGTTCACCACACCTTAGGTCAGAATAGGCAATCAGAACAGTGGTGGGAATTGTCCAGCTTCCTGGTCACATGCTGTCCTCTAAGAAGTCCAGACCAGCCTTTTGGATCCCAATTTGACCACCAAAGCCCCTGAGATTCCTCAAAAATTCACCCAAAAATATCACTTTTTTCAACAAAACAAAAAAACAAACCCAAAAGCCCAACAACATCCAATAACATTTGAGAAGCATAAGAAAGGCTCTAAAATAATTTTGCTGTATAGTTTTTTTGTGGGTTTTTCGGGCTATGTGGCCAGGTTCTAGAAAATTTTCTTCTTTACATTTCGCCAGCATCTGTGGCTGGTGTCTTCAGAGAATGCTTGCCTGGGAAAGTGTGTGTGTGTGTGTGTGTGTGTACACACATACTGTGTGAGCCTGGGAATGCAAGAGTGATTTGCATGTGTATTGTTCTGTGCTGATGGCAGGCTGGGAGGCTAATGCAAAAGAGGATTAATGTCTGCTAATTGGTGATCATTATCTGCTGGGAAAGCCCCTGACTCTGAATGGTTTCCCATTTGCATTTGCTGAGTCCTTATTTTGCTATTCCTCAGGACTGGTAGCCAAATTTTGTTCACTTTAAGGGTTTCTTCTTTCCAGTTGAAATTATCCAGATGTTTGTGGGTTTCAATGGCTTCCCTGTGCATTTTGACCTGATAGTTGTTGGCATGGTCCAGAATTTCAGTGTTTTCAAACAGCATTTTATGCCCAGGATGGTTTGTGACATGTTCTGCTACTGCTGATTTTTCTGGCTGGCCCAGTCTGCAGTGTCTCTTGTGTTTCTTGATTCTTGTTTGCACACTGCGTTTGGTGGTCCCTATGTAGACTTGTCCACAGCTGCATGGTATGCGGTAAACTCCCGCAGCTGTGAGAGGGTCTCTCTGGTCCTTGGCTGAGTGAAGCATTTGCTGGATATTCTTCGTCGGTTTGTAAACCATTTGCAGGTTGTGCTTCCTCACCACTTTGCCTATTATGTCTGTGACTCCTTTGATGTATGGAAAAAATACCTTCCTTTTGGGTGGCTGCTTGACCCCTGAGCCTGACAACCCTTATGATGTCTGAGCTGGAATAACCATTAGCCTATAGAGCCCGGTCCAAGTGCTTCAGTTCATCTTCCAAGAAGTGGGGTTTGCAGATGCGTTTTGCTCTCTTTATTTCACTCTCTTTATGAAACAGAAAAAAAGACTTCCTGAAAATTGACCTGAAAGGCAACTGGGGGGAGGTGACCTCACTTACAGTCACCCCAAAGCTACAGTATCAGCCTTCAGCCCTCTAGTGTTCTGGAGGAACCAGAAACAGAGCAATGTGATCCATCATTACAAAGTGAAAAACAGACCATATGGCATACACAACTGTATCCACCAATGGCAAAGAACAACCAGGGGGCTGATGCTGCTTCCCTTGAGTATTTGTCTACTGAGGCAGTTGCCTCTTTTCTCTAAATGATGAAACATGCCCCTACTGCCCCAAAGCTACAGCATGTAAACCTTTACATTTTATGTCCACACTCTTGTCCCACCAGTAAATTGTATACCAATATTGACACTTCTCTGATTCCTTGCCCACAACTCTCCATCAGCCATAGAATGTCTGCAAAATCCTGAGGTGGTGAGTGGGGAGATGCAGCAGAGTTCTGTGCATGGAAATCTTACACTACACTGGACAGTGCAGAATTACAGCACATATCTACTTACTTTCACCATCCATAATGTCACATGTTCAGTCCCCAATATCTTTGTGCTCCTCATATTCTTATTATGCCTTTGGTCCTCTAAAGGTATTATCATCTTTTTTGCTTTCCTCTGAGCTCAATTTGGCAACATCTTCCAAAAAATTAAGGTAGTCATTGAGTTCTAATTTCCAGTAATGAAAGTCTGATAGAGAGGAACAGCTGTTTCAGCAGGAGAGGTTCAGGGCTTTAATTTAGAATCACCTAAGCAGAAGGACAAAGTGAAGTCTGGACAATTCACAAATGGCTTCCCCCTTTTTGTTCTGCAAAGTCATTAACCACTTGAAAATTACAAAAGTGTCTGTTAAAACTCCCCAGTTTATTCCTACAGGGCCAGTGATTCTGGCAGGCCAAGACAACAAAGCAATGTAATTTGACAGGTGTCCAGTTCACTGAGTGTACCATAAAATATGACATCTGTGCTTCCATGCAGGACTTTGTGCCAGCCATAGATATGCTGCCAAACTAAGCTCTGTGGGGAAAGCTTCAACTAAATCTTCATCCCAAGATAGGCATCAGTACCAGGTCATCCTGAGATAGCCCCATACATAATGTTTGGTACTATTTGTATGGACAATGCTATTTTAATCAAAGGATATTATCTTGGCACCATTGTTTAGAGCATTTGAACCCCTTCAGATATTTTATTTTCTAAGTGTTATGTTCAGCACATTTTTAAAACATACACACACACAAATAGTTTTTCACTGAGAGTGGGATGATGGTTCATTAAATCAGATGCATTAAATAAAGAAAAATATTAACTACCTATTTGTATTAGCGGTCCTAGTTAGAAGGTCCAGAATAACGTGAAAATTCAGAGACATAGCCACGTTGAAGGGGACTTGCAACACCATAGAGAATAACCATGTGGAAAAAGTTATATAATGAGTTTTCATAGACTACATGGTCTATGAAACAGGACAGCAAAATAATTGGGCAGGGAATCAAACAAAAAGTATAAGCCATGTCATGCCAGTGGCTTGGTAAAAACCAACGACAGCCAATTCTGACCTCAGCAAAAAGGATTACATATTTTACCAATTCCATGTGGAAATGTGAATAGCTGGCATGAATTTGTTGAAGAAAGTTTGAGGATTTGAGGTAAAAACTGTCAGGGATGATGGGAGTTGTAGCTCTTCATCTCTGGCTTGAACTCACCACCTGGTTGTGCACCGCACTGACCAGTTTTGGCCAGTGGTTATAGCTTAGCAGAGTTACAGAGAATAGGCTGAAGACCCCGACAAACTCTCCAAGCCTTCTCACTCTTGCTTCCACAGAAGTCTTCACCCTTCTTCAGGATCCAGCTGGTTCTTGTAGCTTCACCCAAGACACCAGACAACTCAGTAGTCTTAAATAAAAGATCTACTTTATTCTACTATATACAGCTCCAAAACTATCCAACACAACAATACTCTACTCCTCACTATCCACTACTACTACCCACTCTACAACCCACACTACAACCCACAAAATACATTGGGATTCATAGTCATTATTATAGTCAATGCATGGTACCACCCACTGTTGTCTGTTTCCACCCAGTAGGCGTGTACACCATTCTCATTGGTTCTCTTGGTTCATCCTACAATTAATGATTTCGTCATCTCAGCCTTGACCACTTAACAATTGTCAGGTGTGTCCAATTATCCACTTTACATTTCTTGTCCTTGGCAGTTAGGACTTGTTAATTGTATTACCATTTACACCTGTGTGGTTCCCAATTGGCTTCTGCTGAGTCACCCTGACTCTCACATACATGTTTTATTTCATATATTGTATATCCCATGTTGCTTTTTCCTTGACAATAACCTGGCTGTGAGAATACCTTCTAAACCCACTTCCACAACTACACAACCTCCCAGATGATAGTACTGGAATTGCTTCAACCTCCAAAGCCTACATCTTATGCTAAACTTCATTTTAAAATAATAATAATAGTAATAATAATAATAATAATAATAATAATAATAATAATCCAGTGAACCCCAAGAACTGTAATCTATTCATAGGACTTCTAAAAGAAAAGGTTTATTTTCAACTCTTGCTGCCACTTTCCTCTCCCTCTTTCTCCCTTTTGCTGCCATCCCTTCCATATTTGCTGTCTGTGTAAATTAATGTTTGTTTATGATTATGTCTCCATAGCTTGACACAGCTCTGTTGGTATGCCATCTGTTCCTGGTGATTTATTTCACTCGAGTGCTTTGAGAGCAGATTTCATTTTACTTGCTAAAATTGAGGGTTCATTGTTAAAAAATTCTTCCTTGAAAGAATATGTCATCCTTTCATCTCTTTTATATTGTGTGTTGTTGTTTTTTGTTTGTTTGTTTGTTTGGTATATGGCTTGCGTCATCTTTTTTATTTTATCCTGATCACATAGTGTGTCCCCTATTAGTCAAATAGCATCCTCATTCTCAGTTTAATTTCTATTTCATTTCTCAGATCTTGTGAAAGAGCTCACTTGTTCTATCCTTCTTTCATATTTCAGCACTGAGCATTAGAATACAGTAGTTCTTTTTGTCCTTATGTACAAGTCACTGAACAGTTGCCTTCAGGTTTCTGATCTCATTTCTGTGATTTAAAAAAACAAACTCCTGTATTTATTAAAATGATAATGATAAATTACAGCTTTCCAAGAATAACAAACAAAACAAAACAAGACACACAGCTTTATGATTTCTTCACTAAAATCCCTGAACTTCCCCCTCCTCCCTGACCTGGGGGGGGGGGGGTGAGCATTATCTATCCTTCGGATTCTGTTATAAGCTTAAACACAGATCTTCAATTAGTCCAGTTTAAATGTTGTGGTTTAATCTTTATAATTAACAACTTCTTCTTGCAGATTGATTATATTTGAGACTCAACATTTATCTCTTATTGATGCTCCTAAAGAAATATATTACATGTCAATATACATTTATGTAAGCTTAGTTATCGCAACTCCAAATTTTATCACAATATGTATGGAAGGTGTTCCAACTTTCATTATATTTATTATACGATTTCCCCCCAATAGCACAAGATATTTTATCCATTTCAGATGCTTCTATTATTTTATATAACCAAATATCCAAAGAGGGAACTTCTGCCGATTTCCAAGTTTGTGCCAGCATGATTCTTGAGAATGAAATCATATATAGAATTATTTTCCAGAATCTATTTCTATGTATCGTTTTTATATCTTGTATCATATTTAATAGATACAATTCTGGAGTACATTCAAATGATATTTGAAATATATCACAAATCAAAGCATTTCCCCAAATTTTGCCACCACTGGGCATGTCCACCACATATTTATGTCATTTTTACTTTTACTTCTTCCTTGTACTTACCTGTCTCAGGCATTTTGTCTGTCATTCAGTGGAGCTCTTCTTTCTTTTCATAGTCTGTAGACAATGTATTTTTGCATTATTTCCTGAAAACGTCCCTGGGTTTGGCCGAGAGGTCGTCTGGCGTCTTGTCAAATTCTGGCGTTTTCTCCAGAATGTCAATTTTTTCAAACAGTATATTATGCCCAGGACATGTTACAAACCATCCTGGGTATAAAATACTGTTTGAAAACACTGAAATTCTGGACCATGCCAACAACTACCATGTCAGGATGCACAGGAAAGCCATTGAAATCCACAAACACCTGGATAATTTCAACAGGAAAGAGGAAACTCTTAAAGTAAACAGGGTTTGGCTACCAGTCATGAAAAATAGCAAGAAGAAGACTCAACAAATGCAAATGAGAAATCTCCCAGGGTCAGGAGTTTCCCAGCAGACAAAGAGCACTAATCAAGCAGACACTAATCCTCTTTTGCAGACCCTCCTACCCTGAGGCCTTCCATTTGCAACAGCACAATACACATGCAAATCACTCCTGCCTTCCCAGGATCACACAGTATATACATACCCAACTCCTTTCCAGGCAAGCATTCTCTGAAGATGCCAGCCACAGATGTTGGCGAAACGTCAGGAATAAACTCTTCTAGAACATGGCCACATAGCCCGAAAAGCCCACAAAAATTTGTTGCTGTTTATTGCCTCTTTATTGTCTCTTTCTTTCCTCTTTAAGAGCAATGTGTATGAAAATATTAATTGCAAATTTGCATTTTGCCTGGCATAATCGCTTTTAAATCTCTGACTCCCTCCCAAATTTCCCCATGTGATAAAGTCCATAGATTGTGGTTATATGGGCGGGATACACACCGCCATTTAGTACGTATACAATACGTACTAGGGTTAGGAAGGGGAGGTGCTTCCGCACCCCCCTAACCCTAGTACGTATTGTATATGTACAAGATGGCGGCGCCCCTTCTACATGGGCGCCGCCATCTTTACGTACTGGACGCACAGCGTCCAGATGTGTCGCGGCGCCTATAACGTCGCGAGTCCGCGCCAGGTGCCTCGCGACGTCATTGAGGCGCCGCAAAAAGAAGCTCCGAAATGGAGCTTCTTTTTTGCTCCGCGCGGGAGCCGCGCGGTTTGGCTGCTGCGGCTCCCGCGCGGAGCAAATGGCGGCGGCGGCGGTCTGTACCCCACCACAGAGAGATAATTTGAAGTCTATATGTATGACCTGGGAGACAGTACCAGTAGTAAAGCTTCTTGCTTTTTAGAAGCATTCAATCCTATCACCACAGGAAGGCAGTGTCATTGTGGGTACCACCCCTATGATAGAGTTTTTAGGAAGAGGAAAATATAATATGTTAATAATTAACACTGAGTTCCCTGGAGGTCCACTCTTGGGAGGAGGGTGGGTTATAAATAAAGTGATTAATTAACCTCATTGTCTTAGAATTAACTAACATGTATAGCAGTCTACGAGCATAAGTCAACTAAAATTTTATCTCAGCAAAGGAAAACTAAATGCTCACCTTGACTATTAGCATCTATTAGACTTTAGCTTACTTTAGCTAAATGAGTTTTGTTTACTTAGTGTAAAATATGTAAATGTATGTAGTTTTTTTAAAAAACAAACCTGTGTTTTCATTCTGAAATTCTGGCAAATTTGAAATTTATTTCCATATTTATTTCCAGTCTAGAAGAATGCTTTTCTCCAAAAGCCTAAGTGAATACAGTTGGTTCTGCTGATAGTCAGTAATCTGAATATTAAATATTTCTTGTAATAAACATAGATGTTACTGCCACATGTAGAATCCATGATAGGACTATTTACATTAGTCTTTCTGACACCTTGTCTGAGGGTTTCTCTCCTGCTTAAACTGCTCCTAAACAACTTAAATTAAATTAAAACACTGAACTTAAACTCTTTTAAATTAATGCTTATGGTTTGTAAAATTGCTTTGATGCATTTCTGGCTATTATGAGGAACATCATACTGAGCTTTGCAGTAAATGGTAAATGGTTGAAATGGATAAGATAAAAATCAACAGTTAGCTTCTTAATATCATTTTTATATGTTAACAGCCAGCAATGCACATAACTAGGGTAGAAAAGGTACTTTATTCTTTACTGACAAATGGTAGGATTATGCTGTATTTTCCTAACATGAGAAATTTGTGATCACAAAACTAGCAGTTGCTTTAATAAAGTCTTGCTCAGTGATTTTGATACAGATTTTTAGATAGTTTTTTGTGGGTTTTTCGGGAATTGTGGCCATGTCTAGAAGAGTTTATTCCTGATGTTTCACCTGCATCTGTGGCTGGCATCTTCAGAGAATAGTGGTATGGAAGAGAGTTAGGTGTGTGTATACACACACACACACACACAGTGTGACCCTGAGTAAGGAGAAGTGATTTCAAGGTCAGAGGATTTGCAAAGAGGATTAGTGTCTTCTTAATTAGTAATCATTGTCTGCGGGGAAAGGCCCTGACCCTGGGTGGTTTTCTATTTGCATTTGCTGAGTCCTGATTTTGCTGTTTTTCAGGACTGATAGCCAAACTTTGTTTACTTTAAGCATTTCTTCTTTTCTGTTGAAATTGTCCAGGTGTTTGTGGATTTCAATGGCTTCCCTGTGCATTTTGACCTGATAGTTGTTGGCATGGTCCAGAATTTCAGTGTTTTCAAACAGCATTTTATGCCCAGGATGGTTTATAACATGTTCTGCTACTGCTGATTTTTCTGGCTGGCCCAGTCTGCAGTGTCTCTTGTGTTCCTTGATTCTTGTTTGCACACTGCGTTTGGTGGTCCCTATGTAGACCTGTCCGCAACTGCATGGTATGCAGTAAACTCCTGCGGCTGTGAGAGGGTCTCTCTGGTCCTTCACTGAGTGCAGCATTTGCTGGATTTTCTTGGTCAGTTTGTAAACCATTTGGAGGTTGGGTTTCCTCACCACTTTCCCTATGCTTTCTGTGACTCCTTTGATGTATGGTAAAAATACTTTCCCTTTGGGTGCTTGCATGTCTTCACTTCTCTGGGTTTTTCTGAGTCTGGCAGCCCTTCTTATGTCTGATCTGGAATAACCATTAGCCTGTAGAGCCCAGTCTAGGTGCTTCAATTCATCTTCCAAGAAGTGGGATTCACAGATCTGTTTTGCCTGGCCTGCCAGTATTTTTATTGTGCTTCTTTTTTGTCCTGGGTGATGGTTGGAGTTTTTGTATAGGTATCTGTCTGTGTGTGTAGATTTTCTGTATACTGTGTGGCTCAAACGTTGGTTTGGTTTGTGGATGACCAGGACATCCAAGAATGGCAGTGTTCCTTCCTTTTCTTTTTCCATTGTGAATTGGATGTTGGGATGAATGTTGTTCAGATGGGTCAGAAACACAGCCAGATCTTCTTCTCCATTGCTCCAAATGGTGAAAGTGTCAACCACATCAACTTTGACTTCACAGTACTTTTAGAGTTGTATCATGCTTGACTGTGCTCATAGCACACCACAAAAATGACAGAATTTCTCACGAGTTTCCACACTGTAGTAAAAAAAAAATCATGTTACTGTCTTGTGTTTGTGGCAGTGAAGCTTTGTCACAAATTGCACATGCATGCGAAGAGGACAAAAGGTAATGGTGTTGTGTCTCTTTGAGAAGATGAAAAGGAGAGATGGATCCTTACAGCATGAACCAATCAGTGCTACAGCTGAGTAATTTTCAGAGCTGAATGAAAATCTTCCTGACTACAAATCCCAGAAATCTCTGGGGTATTCTGTGAGTTGTGGTCCAGAAAGATAGGTGCTATGTGTTGAGGAGGTTATCACACAAGGCATTAGAAGTGTTATTAAAACTAGAATCGTAGAATTGGAAGAGATCACAAGGGACATCCAGTCCAATCCTGTGCCATACAGGAACACACAATAAAATAAATAAATAAAACTTTTATTTATATCCTGCCTCTGTGTCAATGACAATCAATCCACTCCTGACAGATGGTTATCCAACCTCTGTTTAAAAACCTCCAAAGAAGGAGACTCCACCACACTCTGAGGCAGTGTGTTCCATTGTCTAACAGCTTTTACCATCAGAAGGTTCTTTCTAATATTTATGTGAAATCTGTTTTCCTGTTCCTAATCTCTGGGGTAGCAGAAAACAAACTTACTCCATCTTCAACATGACATCCTGTCAAATATTTAAATATGCTCACCATGTCACTTGTTAGCCTTCTCTTTACCAGCCTAAACATACCTGGCTCCCGAAACTGCTCCTCATAAGCCATAGTTTCCAGACCTTTCACCATGTTAGCCACCCTCCTTTGGACATGCTCCATCTTGTCAACATCCTTTTTAATTGTGGTGCCCAGAACTGGACACAGTATTCCAGGTGAGATCTGACCAAAGTAGAATAGAATGGTTCTATTACTTCACTTGAACTAGACACTACACTTGTCCCGCCACATTTGCTAGGCTTAGGGGCACAGGACCCCTGTGAATGTGGAAAAACCACAAATAACAAAAATGTTATGTTTTTACCTGAGATAACAGCCCTCTAGTAATCTCTAGTTCCCCCAGTGCAACTCTGTGGTCAACATTTGCCAGACATTGACCATAGAATTATGCTGGAAGAGCTACAAATGCCTAGTGGAGTGTCCTTTCTAGGAATCTCTAGGTCTTTCAGTGCAACTTTTGGTTAGAGTTTACCATAAAGTTGCACTGGAGGACCTAGATATTCCTAGAGAGAACTAGGGATGTAAAGAATATTCTCCAAAATTCAAAAATTAGGAGAAATATGCCTAATTCAACAATTTCTATAACATTTTAGAGAGAAAAATTCTGAGCAGTTCTCGATCAATGAGTAAGAATTTTGATTGCTAGTCATTTCGAAATGAAAGGGAGAGAAGAAACCTTCATCTGACTCTCGATGGCCACTACAGTGGTACCCCGGGATACGAAAGCACCGCGTTACGAAATTTCCGGGATACGAAAAAATTCTATAGGAAAAAACTGTTCCGGGTTACGAAAAAAATTTTTGGTGCTTTTCGGCGCTTTTTCACACGGAATCGCGGCTTCCAGCGCTAGCGCCTATGGCTTTTTCGGCTAGCGAAAGATTTCGGGTTACGAAGGGCGCCGCGGAACGGATTATTTTCGTAACCCGGGGTACCACTGTATTTGCATATTTTGTGTAAGAAAAGCTACCATTCATCCTGGAGGCTATTTCTTTTGTTAGGGTGATTTGCTCCAACTTTGCTTAATCACAGCTTTGCTTTGAAAAACAAAAGATAACAAAAGGTGAGGCTTCTGCCCTTTATGCCATGCTCTGACATTCAAATTCTCACAGAAGAGAAGAACTTGAAATCTCAAAACTTATTATCAGGAAAGGTCTTGGCCACAGTTTTTTGGATTAAGACAGGTATTTTGATGATAAAAAAATGACTAATCACTTTGATGAAATACAGTTACATCACTATGATCTGGAGACTACCTTGCAGTGGAGACATTGATTTGGGTTCTCCAAGGCCAAGAAATTCAAGTACACACACACACACACACAAAATGCAAAATAAATGTAGGTTTGCCTTAGCATCACCTTGAGAGAGCTGGAGAGAGAGGTTTGTCATGTCCTGCCTCTGAGGCTGAGAGAATGTGCCTATTATTATTATTATTATTGCATGACCTCTTAGCATCACCATGGGAGAGGTGCAGAGAGAGAGGGCAGGGAAATGTCTAACAATTTGTAAGCTGCTCTGATAGCACCACAGACTGCTGGGAACTGCAGTCTAATAAGGCTGCACACTGCAGAAATAATCCAGTTCGACAATACTTTAATGCTATGGAAACTCCTGGGATTTGTAGTATGATGTGCCACCAGAGCTCTCTGACAAAGAAAGCTAAATGTCTCACAAAACTACAATACCCAGATATTGTTGTTGTTGTTGTTGTTTTCTTATATCCCTGGCACAGACTCTCAGCCTCAAAGGGAGGCACTGCCCCCCCCAACAAGCCTTGCATGCCAGGAGAGTCCTAAAAGTCACAACACACGACAACAGCCATGTTTCCAAGAGGTCATGGGGAAAGGGAGCTCAGGGCTTGGATGGCCATAGGAGCCCTCTGGGAGGCCTTGGGCAAGTCACACTCTCTGGGTCTCAGAGGAAGACACTGGCATGTCCTCATTGCAAGAGCCCTCCAAACACACACAAAACCCACAACCCCCCCTTCTTGCCCCGTTTTGCCAGGGTCCTCCCAAAGCACTGAGAGTGCCCACCAGAAGGCAACAAACATCAACAGCCAAGTGGGTCACACTGTCTCATCAGGATGACACTGGAAGATGGGACAAACCAAGGGTTTTATTGGCATAAAGAGGAGTTTTGTCATGGGATGCCCCTGAAGCTGAGATAATGTGACCCTCACAGATGAGAAGGGGAGGGGTCGGGTGCCAAGTGGCAATGCTCTTCTGCCAAGCAGGAATCCTCAATTAGGAGCAGAGTAGGGTGTGATGGCAAGAATTCTGCCATGAATAAAACCTACCATGAAAGAATACCTAGGAGTTGGAGTTGAAGCTGAGAGGATGTGACTTGCCCAAGGTCAGCCAGTGAATTTCTATGGTGAACTGGGAGGATCCCAGCTCAGCCATGTAAATCCACAGGGTGACATTGGGTAAGTCACACTCTCTCATTCCTGGAAATTCTGCACTCTCCTTGACAACAACAACAACAACAACAACAACAATAATAATTTATGCCCAGCTCTTCAGCCAAAAGGCTATCAGAGCAGCTTACAAATTACTAGATATTTCCCTGCCCTCAGGCTTGCAATCTAAAGGGACAAGAGACAAAAGGAGAAGCGAATGGCAGGGGAAAAGTTCAGCAGATCCTCATTCTCCCACATTCTCTTTTGTGAGGGTCACATTCTCTCAGCCTCAGAGGCAGGACATGACCATCTCTCTCTCTCTGCACCTCTCTCATGGTGATGCTAAGGTCATGCAACAACAACAACAACAACAACAACAACAATAATAATAATAATATCCCTTACCCAAAATGCTGAGGACTAGATGTATTTTGGAGTTTTTCAGAGTTTGGTATATTTTTATACAGTATGTCTAATGGGATATAATGGGAGATGGGATCCATGTATGTCTCATATGCATCTCATAGACATAGACTGAAGGTAATTTAATGCACAATATTTTAAAAATAATGTTGTGCTTCTGCACACTGAGCTGATAATTTAGGTTTCAGAAGTCCAGAGAAAGGAGACTCACTCTACTCTGGACATTTCTCCTGAGAATGGACTCATGTTTTCAAAAACAGTCATTTCTGGATTTTTGCAACAACAAAAAAGAGGAACACCACAGACTGCTGGGAACTGCAGTCTAATAAGGCTATAGTATATCTTTCTACAATGTAGATGGACGCCTCCATTACATAATTTGTTGAGGATGCTTTGACTGGGAGTTCCTGCATGGCAGAATGGGGTTGGACTGGATCAGGGCCATTCTTGGGGTCTCTCCCAACTCTGTGATTCCATGATTCTATAGCACTCTGAGCCTACTGTGATTTTAATTGTTTTTAAATGTATAAAGGTATAAAGTCTTATAATGCAAGCCATGCACCGATGGACTATTGCACTATAATTTTTTATTGATTGATCTTAAACCCTGCCTTTCTCTCAAAATAGGATTCTCTTAAAGGGGTTTGTTTATTATAAAAAGAAAGGAACGTATAATGGCTTGGAATTAAAAATTATGATAGATAGATAGATAGATAGATAGATAGATAGATAGATAGATAGATCTTGGAATTAAAAAGTGTGTGTGTGTGTGTGTGTGTGTGTCTTAAAATTAAAAATCCCTCTTGGAAGTGGGAATGAAATGTGTGGATGCAGCCTGGGTTCTTAACTCAGCTCAGAAGTTGGAATACAGTGTCTCAAAGCATGAGCAGAGTGCCTCTGAGCATGAACAGAGTGGCTGCCGCTCATTGCTCGAGCAGCTGCACTTTGCTTTATCGAGCTGAATTTATCTGATGTAAACACCTTCAGAGGAAGGACTCAGTTTGCATCTGCACTGAAAAAATAATCCAGCTGGCCACTTTAACTGCCCTTGGCTCCATGTTGTGAAATGCTGGGATTTGTAGTTTGTTGTGGAACCTGACAGATGACTCAACAAGTCCTCAAAACTACAGATCCCAAGATTCCATAGCACGAAGCCATAACGGAAGTTAAAGTGGTGCCATCAAGGTGTCAAGGGTAAACGCTCGACCCTCTTTTTGTGTCTTGGGGGGGGCTCTTAGCCTCTCAAAATGGAGGCACTTAGTCTTGACCCCCCCTTCCCAAAATCCTGGCTACGTCCCTGGTGGGTCACACTGTCTCAGTTTGAGGGGCATCCCATGGCAAAACTCCTCTTTATGCCAAGAAAACCCTTGGTTTGTCCCATCTTCCAGTGCCATCCTGATGTTGAACAGGGGTCAGACTACATGTCCTCTAGGACATGCTACTAGAGAGGTCCCTTCCTCACCACTACTCCCTTCTCCTTTTGTGTTGTGTCTTGTTAGATTGTAAGCCTGAGGGCAAGGAACCGTCCGATTAAAAAGATTGTATGTACTGCACTGTGTAAATTTGCAGTGCTTTATAAATAAAGGT
>NC_056523.1:285230065-285246399 GCF_019175285.1 Sceloporus undulatus
TAATAATAATAATAATAATAATAATAATAATAATAATAATAATAATAATACATGTCCTCTAGTATGCCATGTATTCCTATGTATTACTTCATAGCAGAAGGGGGTTGGACTGGATAGTCTTTGAGGGTCCCCTCAACTCTAGCATTTCTTGTTGAGGCTGGGCTTTTTTTGCCTTTTGTGTGTGTGCCTTCAGGTTTTTTTAAGCATAGGAATGTTCTTTAAACCTCTGCCAAACTTCCTTTTGATATAGTAATTGAGTTTGAAATGCAAAGTAATTAGCGTAATTATTCGCCTTGTCTTTTATTGTCATTCAGAGAAATCTGTGAAAAATATTTCGCTGGCTGCTGGAAGGGAGAGAAGAAATCACCCTTTGAAAGGGAGATTTGTGGAACAAATATTTTTTAAAAAAGTTCTCCTCAAGCTCTCAGTTAACGAGAAGAAAAACATGGGTTTCTCTAATCACTAGAGAGAACATATTAATAAGATCCATGAATAATCAAATCTGCAAAAGTCAAAGCAACAAATGTGGAGGGAGAAGTGTATACACCTGTTGATGCAGCCTAGACTTTCTTAGCTGCCACATCACATTGCTGTCTGGTCCACTAAGATTCTTGTATCTCTTTGGCGCATACTGCTGTCAAGCCAGAGACTAGCACCTTTGGCAATACTTATTGCACAATGTTGTCACTTCTTTACCTTTGAGGTGTTGTTAGAGTGCCCCTTTTAATTGATGGGAAAAACCTGCCAGTAAGCTCCCAATCACAGTGCTTTCCCATTCATCTTTAGGTGCAATAAGTTCCTCCAACCTGTAGTACTGAGACTGAGTAGTCATGTGGTGTCAGTCTTCTCCTCTCATGTAAGCTGTTTTTCATTTTTTTTCTCACCTTCTTTTCTGTTTTTTCTTTTCTGTTTTTTTTAATGAAATGCATTGTAAAATCATTGATGAACTGCATTACATATAAAGATAAAAAATAAACCTGAAGGACACATTGGGTAAGGCATAAAACAGGAAAACAGGGTTAAGGAAAAGAGTGTGAGGGAAGATCAGTGAGAGAAACAGGCCCAGAGGGGCTATTGAAGAGACAGGTGAAAATGAATACTCTCAAAATGATATGTATCTATTTCCTTTTGTTAATGTGGTTGCCGTGAGAATGAGGCTCATGTGATAATGTTCTTAGACTGAAAATTAATTGTTTTGCAAGCTGAGGTTGGGGAGAGCTTGCCAGGTATATTAAGTCAGTAGTGAAGTATACAACTATCAATTCTTATCTGGCCCTGTCCTGATATATTAGATCAGGACTGGAGAATTGCTGTGGTTGGGGGTCACATTAGCCTAATCCCAAAGGGAACCAGGAAGACTAGCCTATCTATCACCTCCACCCCAATATATATATATTTTTGTAGATGGATGAAAATTCTGATTCAGTATATGGCAGATTTCTATGTTCATATTGTGCATATGGGAGACAGAGCTAAATGTTAGAGAGATATTCAGTCCCAAATTTCAACTGTAGCTACATCTCTGAAACAAAGTGCAATTTACTCAGAAGTAATTCCGTTCACATTCAGTAGGGCTGAATTTTGTTTAATTGTACACAAGATCTTTTCCTCATGCTTTGCCCCCAAGGCAAAAGGAAGTCTGTATTTTCATTCAGTCTGTTCTTGTGTAAACATCTAATGTAATAGATGTGAAAGAAAAGTAGAGAGGTCATTGGGGAGGGGAGGGAACAGATTATTAATTTAGTAACCCAAATATTAGATCCTCTCCCACTAGTAAGTGCAATTAATTTAGAATTGAATTCTGTATCAGAGCAGCTGAAACTGTTGCCAGCAATCTGGAATATCACTGCTGGCTTCGTTGATCTTGTTGGAATTCACCCCTAATGAAATCAGATTATCTAGTATTAAATAACTCAAAGCCTTCAACTTCCATAGACGTATGGTGGTGATATAATCTACATTTCTAGTTACTTGTCACACTTTACATTTGGCCTTTCTGAAGGTCATCAACTGTACACTGAAATCCTTGCTAGAATGCATTGATTTATTTCATTACTTTCCCCAAAAAAGGAAACCAAGAATGACAATTACACTCCTTTTTCCCTTTTAGGTGTTATTAAAGCAGGCCTGCCCTCCTGCACACACTTAACTTGGATTAGGTCCCATTGAGTCCAGTGGGATTTGTTTCTGAACAGATATGCATGTATTCCAGAAAAAAAAGCTGAACAGAAAGTTAAATAACACTAGGAAGTGCTCCCTCAGCCTGGGGTAGTCTGAGCATCAATATCAGTCTGTCAAGTCTTTAAGGAAAGTTTTACCACAATAATTTGCACATGCATAATAAAACCTGTGGCAAAAGGTTTTCTGTAGACATCTGAAATTATTTCAACAATTTTCCAAAATAAACTCTTAACACCTTTAATTTTATTTATTTTTTCAAGATAGCAAAAACAGCATGTTCAGGAGGAATAAAAAGATTTAAAACTACTGTTTTGTGCTGTGGTGAGATTTTTGTAGATAAACAGCTCTGGTGCATTGTGATAAAAGCTCAACTATAGCAGTGAAGCCTAATACAAGAAATTTACTAATGCTCTCTATTTTTCTGTATGCTTAGATTGTAAGTTGTTTTATCACTGTGCTTTACTGAGATTTTCATTTGGTTCTCTGAAATCCTAAACTGACACTCTAACCACTATAGTACACAATGACTGGGAAACATGTGGTTTAGGGGCTATGTGCAGTGGCCCCAAAAGCTGGGGGGGGGGGGGAGGCTTGAGCCATTCAGATTGCAATTTTTTAAAGAAAAGAAAAAAGCCTGTTGAAACTTCCCAAGACTGCTTTTGGTATTTATCTGAGGAGTGAATCCCACAGTATCAATGAGATTTAAACTGACTGTTTCTCAGATAAATTTTGCAACTGGGGGGAATAAATGTAATCTGCTTGTACAGAGCAGATATCAGTACAGAGTGGGGAAATTAAAAGAACCAAGGCATAGGCTGGCAGAGGAGGGAGGCTGAAAGGTTGTCTTGGTTTGAATGGTAAGTGACTGCCCTACTGGATCTTCCCCCTCACCCCAGTTTAGGTGTAACTCAGTGAGTCTAAAGCACCCACACCCTCTTCTGATGCCCCTGGAGGTAGTGTTAAATAGTTTAATGTTATTTGTTTGCCTACTAACTTTTGATGGGCAATTTCATGGTATCTCTACCCCTTTTGTCAAACCAGACTTGGACTGGGCAGTCCTTCACATAGAGGGTTGTTAGATAGGTCCGAAAAGGTGGTGCTTGGAGTAGCTATCAGGATCATTTCAACTAAAAGGAAAGAGGTCTATTAAAGGAGATAAATCTTAGGATTGGGAGATAAGATTCTGATGCTACAGACAGCTGCATACCTGGGACACAGAAAGAGTATTCAAATGGAAAAAGGGAGGAAGCAAAGTCATCCTGAGAATATTCAGTTTAGGCAAGGGAGATGCAGATTAGGGAAAACAATGAGGGGATGTAGCAGACAGCCCTACCTCTCTGTAGTTCTACTGTTGTTAGCTGAAGTAGGCACAAAATCTTTGTGCAGAGACAACTGCACTCCACTTCCAACTTTTTCAAACAGAGGAATCTTCTCTCATAGCATTTCATGAGAAGAACTATGGTATGTAAAATAGCTTAGCCCTATCAAGTAGCCACCCTAGCTTCTTGTCTCTAAAGGTTTCTCTCCTGGACAGGCTCTAAAGAGACTGTTGTCTCCTAAGGATACTGTTTATGCTTACTGATATTTGTTACTAATGTAGGCAAGAGCCAGTGTGGTTGTGTTTTGGACTACAAATCTGGTTTGATACCCAGCTAAGCCATGAAACTCACAGGGTGTTCACGACAAGTCATATGCTTTCAGCCTCAGGGGAAGGCAATGTCAAACCTCCTCCAAAAAATCTTGCCAAGAAAACCCTATAATAGATCCGCCTTAAGACACCATAAATTGGAAACAACTGGAAGGCACACAACACACACACACAATAATGTTGCATCCATTGTTCCGGGTCCTATTCTCTGGAGCAGCAGAAAACAAGCTTGCTCCTTTCTCAATATGACATCCATTCAAATAGTTAAACAGGTTTATTATATTCCCTTTAGACTTATCTTCTCCAAGCTAAATATCTCCAGCTCCCTAAGTCGCTCCTCGTGGGGCATGGTTTCCAGACCTTTCACCATTTTGGTAGCCCTCCTCTGGACTCGCTCCAGCTTGTCAACATCCTATTTGAATTGTCATGCCCACGACTGGGTACAGTATTCCAGTTGAGGCCTGACCAAAGCAGAATAGAGTGGCACTATTACTTACCCTGATCTAGATGCTATACTTCTATTAATGCAGCCTGGAATTGCATTGGCCTTTTTAGCTGCTGCATCACATTGTTGATTCATATTCAACTTGTGGACTACTAGGACTCCTAGATCCTTTTCACATCTCATTAAGCCACGTTGTGATCATGGCAACAATGTCACAATCATAACTAAGAAGTAATTGTGAATACAGAGCAGTTATCTAGAGTTAGTCATTTGTAATTTTTTCATATTCACAATTGTTACTTAGTCACAATTGTGTCATTATTGCCATGATCATAGCTTACCACCACCACCTACTTTACTGGGCATCAGCTGCATGGGGAGGAGGAGGTTCATTCTTATGGCAATTGGAGCACAGAGGAATCATGTTTCTATTAGGTTTGGGGATGGGGTGGGGGTTAGGCCAGGAGAGGCTACTTACTTAAATATACTATGACTGCATCTTCACAGCAGAAATAATCCGGTTTGACACCACTTTAACTGCCATGACTCAGTGCTATGGAATTCTGGAGACTGTAGTTTGGTTAGAGTGCTCTGGTGCCACAACAACCTTAGTATACTTAACTATGCAGCCAATGTAGAAAACTGTGATCATAGAGGAAACATGAGGGACAAAATCAGAAGACTCTGTCTCACACACACACATGTACTCTGTCAAATTAATAGTGCCGAGCCCAGGGTCTCCCCCATCCACTCACATGGACAGGGACGTAGCCAGGATTTTAGAAAGGGGGGGGGTTCAGACTAAGTGCCACCATTATAATGGGGCTTGGGTGCGGCGGCGCAGCAGCACACACCATTCATTTTTCTAATGGAGGTGGGGTCCGGACCCCAATATCCCCCCCCCTTGGCTACGCCCCTGACATGGAGGAACTCTGCATTTATATTCTAATCTGTCTGTCTGTCTGTCTGTCTGTCTAGGCCCCTTCCCAGAAGCACCAAAAATACACCTGACAGGGAATAGTCATAGCATGGTGGGTGTGAGAGTATGGAGATTATTGCATGTGCTTTATTCTGTTATTTTCCCAACAGGATACACACACATTTAACTTCAAAGACAGGTCTTACTGCATTCTTCCATATGCAGACCATATGCAGTCCATATGCAACCCAGGCTTATCCTGTAGCTTTTCAAGAACAGGATTTTCATAGACTTGAAAAGTTACAGGATAAGCCTGGGTTGCATATGGGCTGCATTTTGGTTGCCAACAGGAGAATGTGGTAAGATCCATCTTTGAAGTTGTGTGTATCCCGTCAGGAAAACGACAGGATAAAGTGTGTGTGATATCTTCTTAATGTCCACCAGGGGCAGTCCTGCTTCCCTCTTGATGTGTCAGTGGTATTCATATGACCTCTTCTGTTTTTTGCAATTACCTCAAAATAATTGGTTGTTCCTTAGTAAATGGGGATAGTTGGGCCATATGGTAGCTTGCTTTTAGTCATTGATAATGCTCATGCCAGAAATAGAATTCAAACCAGGGGACTTTTGGCTCTAAGATGGATTCTGGCAGAATTTAGAGTCCGTACGCTAATGTATTTATTCAAGCAAGTAACCAGAGTCAGGAATCTATTCTGCTTCAGTATAAGCAACAGGCAGCTGTGAAACTATTACAGCTTTGTTTGGTCTGTTGCTGTTTTTGTCTTTTTGCATTTTTGTGTGGCAAAAGAGTGGGGGATCCAGCTAGCAGGAAAAACTGAGAGAAGAACAGAAATATAAAACATTCATGTGACACTTCTCCATTATCCAAGACATGAAAATAAATGTGTAGCATAAGCTTAGTTTATGTCTAATTATTAAAGTGACAGGGTGTGAACAAAATAAGTTCCAAGTAACACTGAAGCAGAAGAAGTCTACAGAAGTGTAAGAATGACAAAAATAGCTATCAAGCAACTAATTAATCTTTCATAGACTTATGTCAGCTGTTGAGGGGGGATGCACATATGTATGCCTCAGCAGATTCAAGTCTTATTTAAATAGCCATTCTGTTTTGTTTGTTTTTTTCATGATTTCTTTAAAAAATTGTAGGTGAGGGTGAAGGGGAGTCTTGTAGCTATTAAGCATTGGAACATCTCTCACACAATATTAAGTAGTATTATCTTATTTCGATAGGTATATTCATTTCTACACACAATATAACTAGATAGGTTTCTTTCTCTCATATTATAGTTATCTCAGTCTAGGACTGATTACTTTGGAAGATTAAAAGCTTGCTGGGCTAAACAGCTAATAGGGCAAATATAGCAGCAGGCTGCAATTATTTGAGGAAAACAAGCAGAAAGGAGAACAGAAGACTAGCTAGAATAATGGTATGGAAACAAAAAAAAAAAAAAATCCAAGCTGAAATTCAGGAGGGTAGAAATAATCTTCCTGATAGTTCAAAAGCTGTGGTGGGTCACTCATCAAACACATAGACAAAAGAATTAGTAGTAAATATATTTCAGAAGCAATCTTTTATCAGCATGATCAGAAAATGTAATCAATTTGTTATTATTTGTTTGTTTTGATTCACCTGGTTTGATTATATTCGGATCAATAATCAGTTTATTAAGAGCCCTGGATAATGAAAAATACTGTTCCATGGCAGTGACTGGAAATGTTGCTTTCAGAAACCACCAGATAGCTTCCATTATCCCCAACAAGAACAAAAAGAATAACAATTTTCAGAAGCCCCAAGCCAGCATGGGAACTGTAGTCCATGAAAATAATAATTCAACTTTTAGACACAAATATGCTCCTCCAGTTTTACTCTCTACCTTCCTGGCAGCTGTGTAGGCTTGTGTCACTCGCAGATTTGTGTGCAGCGTGAAAGAGAAATACACATTTATTCTGAATTCTGAAATATTCCAAAATACAAATAATCCATATGGGGTGGCTAAGATATTGACACCTTTGTTTGTAATGGTTCAATGTACACAAACTTTATTTCATGCACACAATTATTTAAAATATTGTGTATAAAATTTATTTTATTGTGTATAAAATATAAATACTATGTGTATAAGGTGTATATGAAACATAAATGGACTTTGCTGACCAACTCATTAAATAACAACACCAGACACAGAGAACTGGGTTATAAAATGGTCAACTTTATTAAAATTCAACCTATTTAACTTTATTTCTTGAGAACTGCAAGCCCAGGGGGGAGAACCTTGTGCAGGAACAGCTGGCCTGCTCCAAGACCAATTCCTCAGCTTCCAAAAGGGCAAAAACACCTGAGCCCCAAGGGCAATCCATACTTTGGGTTGCTCCCTGGCCAGCCCTCATCTTTTTCCAAATGCTCCTTAAGATCACAATGAGTTTGTCTTGAAGCAAAATAAATAAATAAAATTCCCCATGGATGATTTGGAGATCCCTGAGCTGGGGTACACCACCCAGACTCTCCCCAGGCAAGGCAGGAGATGGACTCCCAATAGTTATATAATGTAGAAGAAAACAAAGAAAATCAAAGTATGTAAGTGTCACCTATTTCCACTACCCATAGCTATGAGAACTTTGCATGCAGATGAGAAATACTGTATAGAGGAAAAAATTCACTCACCCAATCTCTTTTCAACCTTCATATCTTTTCTCAGCCTAGAAGCACCAGGTTAACACCAAAATCAATCAAACGTATCAAACAAAGGGTATGACTACATAGGCCATTTGCAGCCACCATCACCACCACCACCATCTTGTTCTAGCCTTCACATTGTCCTGTCTACACGGGACTGAACCAAAAGCCTGATTCAACTGCCTACACATGACTGCAGACTGCCTACATATGGGAAGGGCAATCCCACAGCAAATCCAGGCCATCCCTCCCTTAATCAGCTTTTTAAAAATCTACCTTTTGCTCCTCATCTCCCGAGAAAATCTAGAACATTCTGTAGTGATTCTGGCTGGCTGTTTACACAGCATCCTGCTGTGTTGCCTGCTGCCACTGGTGTGAGTCACTCTTTCTGAACTCACAATGTGTGCCCAGTCATGTGACTGATGCTGAGTGCATCATTTGCAACTTCAGAGGGAACAACTCACACCAGCAGTGGTGAGTGGCCCAGTGGAAGTGTGTGTCACCCAGCCACCCAGTGTTGCTCTGGAATGCACAGGTAACAGGGGGAAGGTAGGCTAGGTTTGGGGCCAAAATAGTAGAAATTTGGCCAATTCAGACCCGCCCAAATTCACTAATACAAATTAATCCTATCCATATCACTGTTAACAACTGTCAGTATTTGTCCATGATGCCAACAAGAACTCATTTCCCTAGTGGTAGAGACCAAACTCACACCAAGGGGTAAAAGGTTTGCAAGACATAAAAGCTCTGCAGTGCTGCTGTTTGTGTGTGAGTGATGCTAGTAAGAGAAGAAAGGATGGTAAGGCAGGCTGTTAGAAACTGACTGGCCCTGATAATTTCAGGAAGAAATGCATAATGATCAAACCTTTCAGCACCCCCTGCTGTCTTTCCACACTGGACTGTAAACTGAAAGCAGACACATTCTAATTTGTCTTTCAAAGAGGCTATTTCTGGAAGCAACATTGATTGGATGCACTGCAGCTCTGTAGCATGCTGATCAACAATTAAAACAGCAAGGTGCTTTCTCTGAGCTTGCTCCGCTAACTTTGCTTACTAATTTCTTTGTCTGGTGGACAGAGGAGCCTGCAGAATGAGCTTCTGCTGGCATTTAGGTGGAGGGGAGGATTTAATTTACTTTTCTGAAATGTTTCTGTGATGGTTCCAGGTAGGCAACCCCATGGAAAAGACAAAGGAGGCAGAGGACCTCATAGGCTGTATTCACATGGCTGGATCTAAATCACTGAATTCTTGCAGCTTTTATATTAATTTAGGTCAAAAACAAACAGCTGTAAAGGGGTAGCGTAACGCTGCCCCTTTGAGTGCCAGATTGTGGCCGTGGCAACTGCACACCACAGTTCCAATCCTGCATTTTCCTGGTGCAAAAAGAAGCAGAAGAAACCCATTCCTTTTTGCGCTGGGAAAAAGGCGCCTTTGCCACCACCGCAGCAGTTTTTCCACATTTGTGCAGCATGCGGCATCTAAAGCCTTAGCTCCACAACACTGCAATGCTGCCCAGTGGTTGGACGGGCTGGTGTGTTTAGCCCCTTAATTTCTTATCCTGCTAGGCTTGGAATTTCAGAAAGAAAGATAAAGCAACCCATAATGAAATGTAGAAGCACTGGCCCTGACTCACTGCTCCAATGTTAACAATAAATAAATGAATAAAAATAAATAAATAGTCAATCATGATAAATAGTCTTTCACTGGAAGAAAGTTCTTTAAATGTTTAGGTGGATTTTCCTTTCCTGTAGTTTGGATCTATTGCTTGCATCCTAGTCCCCAGAGCAGCAGAAATCAAGCTTGCTTCTTCCTCAATGTGACATCCTTTCAAGTATTTAAACATGGCTATCATATTGCCTCTAAACTTCTCTTCACCAGGCTAAACATACCCAGCTCCCTAAACTACTCCTCACAGGGCATAGCTTCCAGACATTTTATCATTTTGGTTGTCCTCGTCTGGTCATGCTCCAGCATGTCAACATCCTTTTTGAAATGTGGTGCCCAGTGCTCTAGAATTGCATTGGCTTTTTTAGCTGCTGCATCATACTGTGGACCCGTGTTCATTGTATGGTCAACTAAGACCCCTGGATCCCTTTCACATACACTGTTTTCACATGTACTGTTGTCTATCCTACACATGTGCATTTCATTTTTTCTGCCTAAGTGTAGTACCTGTTGAAATCCATTTTGTTACCTTTGGCTCAGATGCTGGGCATTATTCCAAATATAGGATGAATACTTTGGAGAACTCCTCTGACAGTCTGGACTAAAAAGCAGAATTAATCCACCAACCCTCTGACCCAGAATCCACCAGCTGCCATTAGAAATAAGATGCATGTGTTAATTTTTTCTTTGTTTATCATGAGATTTCATTCAAAACAAAATGTTTTCTTTTAAAGTGCAACCATATTAGTTATACCCACTGATATTGTCCACAAAGGAAGACACTGATCAGCAAAAGTGATTATTGATTTCAAAAGAAAAAGAGAAATATTTGTCACAAAAAAATACTTCCAGTAAGTGCACTGAAAATTTCATTAGTCCTTTCCTTGGTGACACCAAATTGCTAAGATCCTGATTTGCAAATGCTACATTGGAGTCTTGCCATTAAAAGAGCAGCAACATCTTTTAATATATTTTAGAAGCAAGAAAACAAAATAATATATAGAAGTAATAAAAATGGGAGCCCATTTAATAAGAATAAAATAAGAAGAGTGCATTAGGAGGAATTCTGCCAAAGATATAGAAAAACAGAAAGGAAACTATTTGCAAGCATTTGGATTTCTACCAGTTGTTGCTTATTTAGAATCCTCAGGTTCTAGGTTATCATTTGAGGTCAGGAAAATTATCCCACTGTATGGCTGTGGCTGTGCCATGAATAATATTTAGTTTGTAGAACAGAATCTACCAGATCATTGAGAATATTTGCTTTCATTTTGGCTGTGAGAGGCGGTGGGGAAAATCCCCCACCAAAAATCCAGGTTTCATTGAGGCAGCAAAAACTATCAAAATGAAGGAGACAACTGAGTTGAAAGCAATTCTGGCCACACTTGCAGTGTCCAGATATAAGAATGCATCCAGACTGCAAAATGCCCTCTCCTTCATCATGGATTTTGGTCCCAAGTCTCCTGCCATTTGAAGACCTGTGCTACTTGTCACTTTCCTCCTGCTACTCTCATAAAGATATACTTTATGTCTACACTCCACACATATTTAGCAGTGTGACAGCATGTTAATTGTCATAACTCCATCCTATAAAATCCCGGGATTTATAGTATGATGACATACATAAAATATTCTGCTAGAGAGACCTCTAACACCCCCAAGGGCTACAACTCTTCAGCAAAGAATCCTGGAAGGTCCCTCTACAAAAGATATATCTGACTTTTAAATGCTCTCAAGTTTTAACATCTGATAGTTAGCTGCACTCTTTATACATTATCAAGGGATTAGCTACTTTGACAGATACATTTTAATACCCTGGCTACTCACAGGCCATAGTCCTAATAAGGTGAGAGTCCCGCTACTTCAGGCTCTCCCCTTGCTCACACCATGTACTACTCATAACCTCAGACATTGCCACATTTGAAACTGAACCCAGAATCAGAACTGACATGGCAGCAAAATAGATTGTTCATATGTCAGAAAATGAGCAGTGTTCTCCAGGTTGCCTTTTCCTTTTAGACTCCAAACACTTCCTATTGAGCTGATTAGACGATTGACTGGCAGATGTCCATCTTAGACTTAGATTCTAACTGTTTATTGTTAATGAACACCCTTATCCTGACAGATTCCTTTTGTGCTCTACTTATCTTAAGCAATTTAACAATCCACTTGAGCAATTTAGCTATCCACCTGGAAGGGCTAAACTGCAAAGCTAACTTCTTCATTGGCTAGACCAAAAATCTTCAAGTGACATTTAAATGCTGCTGCCAAGCCTCATTTGCCAAGAATCCCAACTCAAACATTCCAACTCAAACATTGTCCTTAAAAAAAAAAGAAAGAAAGAAAAGAGTTTACTTATGGGGAGGAGGTGTCAGAAATGGACTACAGGAAGTAAAGGAACTCTGTCATGAAAACTGAAGGAGGTTTCAAATTGAACTTGCAACAGCTTGTATGAAAAGATGGGAGAGTTGTGCTTCTTACAGCTACAAACTAGGAAGAAAGAGGCTATGGAGGGATTAAAGGCATGCTTGATTTCTGGACTGTGGGAGTAAGTTGAGGGATGATTTACATGGGAGAGGAAGTTATAGTTTGTAGGGTGTGAGGAGTGCAGTAGCTGTAGCAGATGGGAGAGATTTGGAATACAGCACTGGGTGACTTATTGGACCTTTTCCTTTGTTCTCTTAAAGGAATGTCTTAAAGGAATGCCTCTCCCTGTATAATCTGCCTCACACTCTTAGAACCTCCGAGAAAAATCTGTTGGAAGCACATCCAACCAGATTGGTATCAACTTCCCAAAGAACCTTTACCTCAGTGGCTCCTAAACTATGGAACAACCTCCCGGAAGAGATCCGTCTTATTACCTCCTTGGAGGGTTTCAAGAGGGCAGTTAAGACGGATCTTTTCTGGCAAACCTATCCACCTAATCTTCTGTGACGACATCATTCACTCTTCTATCCAGGATCAGAACATTTTATCTTATAAATGTTGACTGCACTGTTTTTAACTGTTTTAATGTTTGAAATTATATGTTTTATTCTTGTATTTTATTGTTACTGTTGGTTTGTAATCCCGCCTCGATCCACCTGGGAGAGGCAGGAAAATACAAATAAATTTATTATTATTATTATTATTATTATTATTATTATTATTATTATTCTAGACTGCTAAATAAGTTATGCTTTTGTTTCGGCTGGATCATGTCAGTGATCCAGTGAATCTCATCTGAATTCCAGACTTTGAAGGAGCTAATGGTGCTGAACACTATCACCAAAACAGGTCTGGCATCTTGGTTATCCTTTAAAGTCTGAGGTAAAACCTAGAGCAAATTGACTGTGCCACTGACATGGAGACCACCAGTCATCCCTGGCCTCCAGATGTTGTTGGACTACAACTTGGATCATCCTTCAACAGTGACCATGATATCTGTCCGATGGGTCCAGTAACATTTGGAGAGACACATGTTTCCCAGCCCTGCTTTAGAATTTGTATCTTCAGGATACAAGTCCACATTTGAAGGGTGGGATATCACTGAAGGGGAAAAAAATGCAGTGAGGATAGATTAAGTACTTCTTCATCTTTATTATTGTATTATCCCAATCCCAAAGCAGCTTTAAAAGGGTGGAGACATTTCCTATGTACGAAATGTCTACATTCCCAAGGCACTAGTCTTTCAGAATTAAATGTCTGTGGGCTTGTTAATCAGCAATATCTGTGTTTTCCCATTTATGAATGTGCTTTTTCCACACTCAGATTGTTTTTATAATATAAATAATAGTTGTTCTGCTCCCATTTTTAAAGTTACAGAGTTTCTAGATTGACCTTGGTAAGGATATTTCCATATGAAAAGTCTAACCAGTATTTTCTCATCAAAGATTCAGACATGTGGAGAAGATTTCAATTGTTGTCAAAAAAGACTAAACTAAGTCGCATTTCATCATAACGGAATCATCTCACATAAAAAAAAAATCTGTTCGAATATATGTTGGAGTGGGGAAAGAGAGCTGATTTTTAAAATATTCATTTCTAAATGTTTATAAAAACAAAAGTATGAAATGTTTTTTGTGTACTTTGAATCATTTTAAGGTGGTTCCTGAAGGCCAGGGTTGGAGAAACAGGCTATTTGGAGGCAGCAGCCTTCTTTTACAGTTACAGGCCATGCTCCCACTATGATTTAAAGCAAATTGCTGATCAGGTTATATGACCGTCATTCCCATTTGAAACCTGTTCCAATCCTACTGTGATCAGTTTCAATCACGATGAAATGAGGCAAACGCAAAAAAAAAAAAAAAAAAAAAATCCTCTCTTTCCTGACACTAGTTCTTTGGTGTT
Organism: Sceloporus undulatus; assembly: GCF_019175285.1. NCBI lineage: Eukaryota > Metazoa > Chordata > Lepidosauria > Squamata > Phrynosomatidae > Sceloporus > Sceloporus undulatus. The sequence goes on from NC_056523.1 coordinate 285,243,945, forward strand.
TCTTTTGAAAATAATTAAAAATAAATAAATAAATAAATTATTTCTATCCTGCTTTTTGCCAGGCAATCAAAGTGACATACAACAAGCTAAAATACATCCATATATACATAGTACCCCCCCTTAAAACATGATTAAACAATTAATTCCGAAGCATGTTCAACAAGTGGGAACAATGGATCTGAATCACATCATTCTGGAGGGGAGGGACTAATGGCAGAGTGGTAGTTATCATTCCTCCTCAGTTTTTGGTAGATCCACCATTCCCCCCCAGTGCTGCCTTTGACCTATGGATGCATGATTTTTAAAAATAAAATAAAATAAAATTGATAGAAGATTTGATTCATTGATTTTGCAACAACTTGCAATCAATGAGGCAAGTAGTTTCAAATTCAAATTCATTTATTTATGGTCTTTGACTAAAGTATCCCAAACTTATAAAACATTACAGGCAAGTAGTTGCAAAACCAGTGAATCAAATCTTCTATCAATTTCTTTTTAAAAAAGAAATTTTAAAAAAGAAATTGATAGAAGATTTGATTCATTGATTTTGCAACTACTTTCAATTATCCGGGCGATCTGATGGCAGCTCATAGTGAGGCAAATAGTTGTAAAACCAATGAAACAAATCTTCTATGAATAGTTCCCCCAAGGCTGCCACTTACATCCCTGATGATGCACAGATGATTGACATGCATTTTGAAGTGGTGCAAACTAGTGGGGATGACAATCATGCCAAAAAAGAAGCAATTGTTGGTATATAGAGTCACAAGGAAAATGTACAATGTGGTTTTTAATAGTAACCAGGCATTAAAGGGTTACTGTGAGACATAATGATTAGGCATTTAAATAGGAAGTGACATAAAAAATATAGTCAACAAGTGCTGTAAAGTCCTGTAGACTGCTGCCAGTCTGAAAAGTCCCTCAGGAGGGTGGCTGGATCCTTTGTGAGACCAGAGGGAGAGGCAAGGCCTAGTAGGCCTCACGGAGCCTTTGCTAGAGTAGTGATGAGCATTTTACTACTAGTAGTGTGGATGGTGGATGGTGTTGATGCATATAATGTTGTACACAGTGGGACTTCTTCTAAGAATAAAAGCCTCATCTGAGAGAAGTTTACAGTGTCTCTTTGCTCATTGAGAAAGGGAGAGGTGTTTCTCCAGCTCACAAGCTGCTGACTACAGTCACAAAGGTGGCAAATCTGGTGGCAAATGTTGACATGTTGCCTCACGCACTGCGCAACATCAGAAGCATTTTAACAGTGATTACAAGGGGATAATGATCTGTTTATATAGTGGGAACGATGGACCTTTTGGAATCGATTCACTGACATGAAGTGAAGGCGAATCACAAACCAGTTTAAATGTAAGCGGGAATGAGCCCACATTCACCTCTATAAAGAACACCGCTCTTCCAGATATAACAAGGCCAGTGCAGATACAGTGCAACAATGGAACACGCAAGAGAGCACAGACCCTTGCCTAGCCTGGATCAATTGGGAGCAATTGCTGAATTTCATGAGAACAACAGAGCTGCTGTGGAATATTTTTTCAAGGAATACATGGAAAACTGAGAAGCCATGAAACTATGTAGAGAAAGGGAAGGGAAATAGCTGGAGGTAGAAGGATCCATAGTGAGGGACAATGAGCATCTTCGATGCAAAAAAAAGTATTGTTGGTGCAAGCCATGCTGGATGTCAGAGGATAGCAACCGGGGGTGGAGGCATGGTAATGGCACCTCAGTAGCAGTGGTGGAGGAGATGTGGCGATGAAGGAGGCAGAAGAGCAGCCCCAGTCCCTCCAACACAGCGATCCCTACAACCATCACAGCAGTGGGGTTGGGGAGAGCAGGACCATGCCTAGTCTGTAGACAACTGGGCTGCTGACTGTTATGGGAATGACAGAGCTGCCTTGGAAGAAAGTTTTAATGAGTACAAGAAAAACCAAGAAGCAATGCAACTCTATACAGAAGGGAGCAAGAGGAAAGAAATAACTGTAGAGATGGAGGCAAAAGGATCCATAATTGTCTGCTGCAAAGTATGTGCAATGTTGGTCTTCTTATCAGAAAACATCACCAACTATACGTGCAACAAGTGCAAATTGGTAACTCTCTTTGGTCAGTGCACTACAGCTTTGTGTTGTGCCTCTTCAGTGTGTCAGAGAACATGAGAACTTCCTGGATAGAACATAAGGAGACTGGATTATACAAACCAACAGCAAGAAATTGAAAAGGAAAATAAAGATGCCTATAACAGTGAGGAACCACCTTGGAGGAAAGTCACTGTCAGGAGGGGACTGTACAGAAGGGATTCAGAATCTCTCCAACTACACAGTCACTTCCTATGTAAATGTCTATAATGTTATGGTTTATTGTTCTTGTTTTTGTTTGTATATGTTTGATATTTCACCCTTAGGTGGAAAGGGCATTATAAATAAACATTATAATTATTAGTAGTAGCAGT
>NC_056523.1:285246409-285379203 GCF_019175285.1 Sceloporus undulatus
ATCATCATCATCATCATCATCATCATCATCATCATCATCATCATCATCATCACATGTTCAAGAGGATAGCAGCAGTGAAGATGGTCAAATAGAAAACTAGCAACAACTAATATGCCAAAGAAGGAGTCAAGGTAACCCCCAACCACATCAAGAAAAGAAAGTTGGTGGTGGTTGGGGACTCATGTTCATGGGTACAGAGGCATCTGTGTCAGTCTGACAAGATGGGAAATGTACTGGCAACTTACCAAAACTCCTCAAGAACACAGATCAGTACCCCGTTCTCCTTTTTCAGGAGTTACCAATGATACATTCAAGAACACATTTGAGCAGAACACCTCCAACTGAAGTTTGGGCTGGAAGCTGAGGGAGTTTGAGTCACAGGCAGTATTCTTGTCAATCTTGCCAGTGTAGGCCCTTCCTACTCTGTGACTCTATGACTGTATGGCCAATGTTTCTTCTAAAGAATAGCACTCTGTTCTTCTAAAGAACAACACTCAAGGTGCCTAATAATGATCAAAACAAACAAAGTTAAAATGCCCAATAAACTGAGAACACTATTAAGAGTATATTAATAAAAGAAAGGGCACAACACACTTAAAGCTTCTTCCACAGCAATCCAAATTAATTGTCAAAAGCCTTTCAAAAAGAAAAAAAAGATGTTTGCCTGCCAAAGAACGACAGAGATGGACTTGCCTTAGTGTGCCTCTACAAGGAATTCCACAGGCTATAAGTAGCCACCACAAAAGACTTCTATTCCATCCCTATCCAACAGCTAAGAGGGGTAGGAACAAGAAAAAGCCCTCCCACAAACACCTAGAGAGGTAGCAGGATTATATGGAAGAACAAAGTCTTTGAAATAGCATAACCTCTGTGTATTATATATGTATTATCAATTTGCTACATTTAAAGATGTTATTCGTATTACACATTTTTAACATTATGCAGCTTATTTTTATTAGGAACCATCTAATGAGACAATAAACTTTATGCTTTCCATTGGAAGCATATTTATTTATTTAGATCATTTTATCCTGTGAAAAGCTTCCAGAGGAGCTTGCATAAGATCAATAAAAAATAAGACCATAGCTGCCTGTGATTTTAATATTTTTAAAAAATTTTATTGCAGCATTTTGTTTTTTTTTTTAACTGCCTTGTGTGCCTTTCTTATAGCCCAAAGGCACTACAGAGAAGCTTTTAGCATTTTAACATAAATACATATGGGTGGATGAATGGCTGGAGGCTGGGGAGAGAGAAAGAGAATATATGTGCATCTATAGAAACAAGATCAAAAAGCAACATGGAGGGAAGAGGAAAACAAGGAAATTCAAGCACTAATTCTTGAAGTGGCATGCATCACTTTATGTATTTTAAGGTCAAGGGGGAGACATCACTTTGTGTATTTTAAGGTCAGGGGAAAGCCATTTAAGCACTTTCTTCCTCTAAAAACCTGCCATGAGAACTACAGCAACCCTTCGTTTTTTTTCTTTCCAGTTCTTCTTCTCTTCATCCTCCCTTTCCTTCTATGCTATTCCACTGTAGTGGCAGTACAGTAATGAGAGAAGGTGCTAGAAAGATCTTGGTTCATCTCATTCCATCCTCTTTCTCCCAGGGAATAACCCTGTTGCGACAAATATCAAAAGAGACATAAGCCAAAATCCAACTGCTAGTCTCAGCTACTGCAGGTTCATTGAAATAATGGAGCTTCTGTAAGCGTTGACTTAACCACTTATAGCTGGGACAAGTGACTGGATTTAGTGTCTGGTTCTAGTATCTTGCATGCCAGAGAAAATAGCAAGGCTAGCTTTCTTCCTACATACCTACCACTACAGCAGGGATGACTGCAGCAACAAAACAGATAGGCAATGACGTGTGATTTTAAGGCAGAAAGCTAGCAAATCCAAAGGAGAATTTGAACTGTAATGGTTGCCATCATGTTTAAAGTGACCATCCGGACCCCTAACAGTTCATATTTTAAAACTGGAATTTTAAAAATTCAACAATATCTTTATCTGAAACATCAACCTGACTCTGTGCTCTTCTCTCCTGCATTCTCTTCAGTTAAAACCAAATGAAGTGCAAGTGAAGCACAAATTACAGGTTGATAGTGGAATACAAAGTGCTGCTGTAGCACTTGCACTTATGCGAATTAGTCAGTATTCCATGCTGTAGTGCTCCATGTACATTTTGATACATTTAAAAAAAAACACTGATGTAATTTGGGGTTTTTTTTTGTTTTGTTTTTTTGTTACAGTATTTTTTTAATAAACATTTATTGACCTATTAGACAAAAGATGGCAATTTGTTATAAGGAAAGAATACACAATAAAAATAGCAACACTAACTGACAGAACAGAAAAGTAAGCAGAAATAAAATAAAATAAACCATTCTATTCTGTTTTGTTCTGACCTCACTTGGCTTATAGGATCTAGTTCTGGCCACCACAATTCAAGAATGATGTTGACAAGCTGGATATCCCATCTTTCAGGAGTATTTTGATTGTGTACAGTTGGCCCTCTGTATTCATGGATTTTTTATATACAGATTCAATCATCCATGGCTTGAAAATCAAAAATAATATAAATTCTGAAAGCAACCCTTGATTTTGCCATTTTTTAATAAGAAACACCATTTTACTGTGCCATTGTATTTAATGGGATTTGAGCATCCACGGATTTTGGTATCTACAGGGGTTTCTGGAACCAAACCCCAGTGAATACCAAGGACCTACTGTATTCCTGCATGGCAGGGAGTTGAACTGGATTGCAGCCAGATTATTTTTGCTGGTGTGGACAAGACCTCATTCCAGAAATATGAAACTCTAGGGCAGTAGAGCCACTTGTCATAGAACCATAGAACCATAGAATCATAGAGTTGGAAGAGACCAGAAGTGCCATCCAATCTAACCCTCTGCTATTCAGTAATACACAATCAAAGCGCACCTGACAGATGACCATCTATCTCAGTGATGGTGAACCTTTTTCAGACCGAGTGCCCAAATTGCAACCCAGACCCCACTTATTTATTGTAAAGTGCCACATCCCTCTGGCTTTCTAGTAAGAAACTCTGGCAAACTCTGTGCTGGGGTGACATCATGTGTGCCCACAGAGAGGGCTCTGAGTGCCACCTCTGGCATGCGTGCCACAGGTTCACCATCACTGATCTAGCCTCTGTTGAATAACCTCCAAAGAATGACATTCCACCACTCCCCGAGGCAGCATATTCCATTTCCTATTCCAGTCAAACAGCTCTCACCATCAGGACATTCTTCCTAACATTTAGACGGAATCTTGTTTTCTGTAGTTTGTGTGTGCTAGTTTCTGGAGCAACAGAAAATAAGCTTGCTCTTTCTTCAATATGACATCTTTTCAAATATTGAAACATGGCCATCATATCACATCCTAACCCTCTATTCTTCAAGATAAACATATCCAGCTCCCTAAGCCACTCCTCTTTTACCATTTTGGTCCCATTCTTCTGTAAATAAGAGTATGCTGCTCTCCACACCCTTGCCAACAGTGGCCTTGACCCAGTTAATGTGAATAAGACTAAATATAATACTACCATGCTCAGTTCAAGACTCTGCCACATCCCCTTTCTCTATTAATATATAACACCAATGTAGATACACCAATACAAGAATGTAGATTTCTGCCTGCAAAATACCTAAGTGGCAAAAAGGCCCTCATCCTCCTATCCAATCCTCTTTGTTTCTTTTTGTTTATTTTTTGAATAGAAGAAATCACAGACTGGGATCTCAAAAAGCATTACTAACAATGGTTCTTTCACCCCTGACAAGTCATATAAGATATTTCTGTCTCATGGTAATTTCCCCAGAGGCAAACATAGAAGTGTGAATAATTAAGATTACCTTTCAGTATTGTGCTAATAAACACTGTGATACTGGCACAGAAATCCCAGTGTTCATGTGAGTATAAAAATCCTGAAATCATTAATCTCAATAGGTAATTTTCCCATGATTATCTGCGGACTCTTTGTTCAGATAAAAATATTGCTTTGTAAACAAAGGAACATTACGTTATGGTTATGCAGCAGCAAGAAAGCTCCTGAGAAATAATGATTTAATAGACTTGCAAAGGGCGAACTTCCTTTGTAGAGAATCAAATAATCCATAACACTCCAATAGCAAATAAATAGTACAGTACAATCTTTTCTCAAGATGATGCCAATTGATAGTGAATTGCCTGTGCAGCACAACCAGCCACCATTACAATATCTCCTTAGAAGTGATGACTGCTCAAAGTTTCCCAGGGCAATTCTTTTGATTTCAAATGAAGCAGACAGCTGAACCAATACTTGAACAAATTATGGCCACTGAACAGTTAACAAATGCCTGATTTTGGTACACCAAAGTGCTGCAACTGCATGGCAAAATGACAAGGACTGGCATAATTTTTTTTTAAAAAAAAATCTTTTAAGATTATCAGAAACAGTGAATGCCAGTTCATGGTAGGCCTTCTTGATTCCAGTTTGATCTTCTAATGCTAAGCTAGAAATCTTTGCACTGTGCACTGACCAGACAAGGAAATAGACATTATTCCTGTTGTTGTTTTCCTCACTTGCACTGCAAACCATATGGTTAGATGACTGGGGCCAATTTACACTACACCAGTACTGTATAGTGCTATGATTCCACATGTTTCCCTCCAATGGAATCCTGGGTTCTGTAGTTTCTTTAGCTGAGAGAGCTCTCTGGCTAAGATTTCTAAATGCCTGTCCCTAAACTTCCAATCCCAAGAAGCACTATAACTGTGTAGTGTGAATTGACCCTGATGTGTATTGAAGATCAGTAATGTGGAATGTAGCAATAAGAACCTTAAGAAAAACATTGCTTGGCAGCATACACTTTTGTTTATTTTATTTATTTAATTGACTTACATCTTGTTTGTATCACGATACTGAGACTCAAAGTAGCTCAGAAGAAAATTAAAACAAATACCGTGCAGCTAAAAACAAGATAAATTCATAGTTAACAAACCATTAAAACTATAGTTTTTTTTTAAAAAAGGTACAGAAGTAATCCATTCAAAGTCCCCGTTTCAACAGCCAGTCATTTGCTGAAAGCCTACTAAATAGAAAGACATTTTCCGGTCTTTGGAAGGACAACCAAGAGCCTAGCTTCCTTTGGAGAGGAGTGTTACAGCCTAGGAGCAACCCCCAAGAAGATCTTCTCTTGCATTGTCTCTATATATGCCTGTTCACAGGACCTAGACAAGATTGCTGCCCTGAAAATCTCAGGCATCTATGGACCCAGCCTGTAAACTGAAGTGATAAATTCATGGAGGATAGCAATAGCAAAGGCTATCAGTCATGATGAGCTCCATAGCCTGTGAACAGCCACTAAGAAGGTTCTTTCATGTTGGTGGAGCTGAGAAAAAGCCCTCTCTCAAAGATCTTAAAACTCAGGCATGTTTGTATAGAGATTTTGCACTTTTTAAAATTATATGAAAACTTTGCTAATGATGTTCAATCTATGACAGCTCTTGCCTCACACACGCAAATTATCAATTGACATTGACATTGTCAGTTGATGAGGCTGCACGTGTGAATTTGGCCTAGATTCTTCCTTTACAGCAACACTTCATAAGGCATGAGAAAACTACTGCTTGACTGGTGATACAGTTAAAGAAACCCTGCTCTGCATCCTGTTATAAAACAATTTTCAAAAACAATTTTCAGGCCATGGATGGTTGAATCTGTGGCTTAAAAATCCATGGATACAGAGGGCTAACTGTACCTGAATTTCAAATGTGGGGCAGTGTGTGTATACAAAATCGCTGCTAGAATGCAGTGCTGGTATATAAATAAAGGAGCTAGAACTGCTACTCAAAAAGAACCTCCTTTATAAGGCTCTTTGCCCCTCTCATGAATGGCGTGGTTGAAGATGCTCTTATTTTATACACAGTGGGGTCTAATGGATCAAAATAAAACCCCACAAATATGTTTAGATTTTTCAAATGCATCGCTGAATGAATGGAAGCATGTCCTCAGTTTAGCAAAAGAAATAGCTACTGTCATCCAAGCATAGCCTGAAGTCACAAACTTTCACTCAGCTAGGAATAGAATTCAGGTGTCTCCTCCTATTTTGTGGTCTCATGTTTTCATCAGAGAAATCTGGGGCTTAAGGTGGTGGTGAACTGAGCTGCCCTGCAGACTAATGTATAGAGTTGGTTTTCTCTCCAAGTGGTTTACCAAACATTTACAGGAACTAATAGTCCCTTTTCACTTTGGGGACTGAATTTGGTCATTCCTGAGGCATCAGCACTGACCACCCTCTGAGATCAATTTCTTCTTTGTAGAGAAGAGCTATCTCTGTTATCTTCTCAAAACACCAGCTATCAAGTTTGCCCATACTAGATTGTAAAAGTGTTATCAGTCCTCTGAAGAAATATACCGTACCTTTATCTGTACGACTATATATACGCTATTGAAATTTCATGTTGTCATAGCAGAGAGAGTTCACATTTATAGTGTTTCATTTTATAAGTTACACACATTGCTGATGTTAGGATGTTAGGTTTACTGCTTTAATAACTCTCTGTGCAGGAACACTTGGTTAAAAGAGTGCAGATGGGAGGAGAAAATGCGAGAAAAGTCTCAAAAACGTTTCACAGTTGAAAACAGTTTTCTCCAGCCTGGTGCACTTCTGATTGGCCACAGTGGCTGGGAATGCTGGGGGTTGCAGTCCCAATGCACATCAAGGACACCAGGTTGGAGAAAGCATTTCCCAGTGAAATTAGAAGACCATTTCATCATTTGGGATGTGAGCTCATGAAGGATATCTGAGGAAGCTGTTGATAATGCAATGTCTGTAGAGAAAAGCTTGCATATATTTACACATTGGAGTTAGTTTTATTTATATAAGAACATAAGAGAAATTCTGCTAAATCAAATGGAAAAGGTGACTTGGTTTAATGATCCATTTCTAATGATGACCAGCTGGATGCTTCAGGGAAGTTTCAAGTAGGACAACAGCCCTTTCCTCTTGGATGTCCCTAGATGCTTGTATTCAAATGTATGCTGCCTTTGAACAAGGAGGTCTAGTTTAGCAATTGTGGATCCTAAGTTTGCTTCTGTTGCTAGAAGTATCTTATATGTGATCTTCTGCCGATGGGGCACTCCCACTTCAATGGCAAGAACCTGCTCACTCCCCCACTCCTCAAATCTATTCCACATGATTGAAAGAGTCTTTGCAACCGAAGAACTACAGTGAGCAAGCAATTAGCAAAAATTAATCCACTTTCTGCCAGTTAATCCTCTCAGTAGAAAAGAGCACCTTCTATTTGTGGGAGACATACTTAGGGTGGAATCCTAAACCCACTTACTTAGGAAAACCAGTGAACTCAAGATGACTTTTGAGTAGACATGTGTAGGATTGCCCTGTTTGTATTCAACCTGCTGACAGTTCCACATACCATTCATTTCCTATCTTAATTAAAATGTTCTAATCTTCATAGATTATCTAATCCAACCCACTGCTGTGCATGAATACACAACAAAAGCACTCATGAAAGATGCTCATCCATCCTGTGTTTAAAGACCTTCAAGGTAGTCTGTTCCACTGAACACCTCTTACTGTCAGGAGGTTGTTCCTAATGTTTAGGTGGATTTTCTTTTTCTTTTTTGCCACAGGAACCCATGGGTTCAAGTATTAATCTCTAGAACAGCAGGGGAGATGCTTCATCTTCTATGTGTGTGTGTCTGTGTGTCTTCAAGGCGCCTGCCAACTTATGGTGACCCCATGACTTTCATATGACTTTCTTAGGCAAGGAATATTCAGATATTTTGCCAATTCCATCCTTTGAAATATATTTCCCTTCAAATAATTAAAGACACATCTAATATCACTTCTTAATCTTTCCTTCTGCAAATTAAACATACCTATCCCTAAGTCATTCCTCAAATGGCTTGGTTTCTATGGGGCAGTAGAGACGAGAAGAAAGGGAAGGCCAGAGGCCATCCCTTTCTTCTCAGGATCATTGCTGTAGCAACCACACGGTTGTGGCAATGATCTGGCTCAAAAAGGATCTCTGAAACGGAGCTCCTTTTTGCACTGTCATAAGATGGTACTTCCGGCTACAGCTGTTTGGGCACTCTGGCACCTTTACGTCATGAGGCCGTGCCCCGTGTAGATGGGGTCACAGCCTTATGATGTAACAGCACTGATATTAGGGCTCGTGAATGTGGACACTGAGCCACATCAAGCTGTTATATCACTGCCGCCATGCTGCTTCGCGCCGGTATGTACCGGCCCTATTTTACCAGTTTGGTTGCCTGCCTCTAGACACATATTCATCAATATTCTTCTTCTCAAATGCTATCTAAGCTGTGACTGGCAGTGGCAGCAAACTCCTTAAGTTATTTGTGTGTATTTGTTCTTCCTGCACTCCTCTCAAAGAGCCCTGCACAGCATTTTACTATAGTAGCTGCCCTATGATTGAGTGGGTTGATGGAAAGAGAGTGCCTTAAACAACATCAATTGACCCAAATTTAATTGCTACCTTGAATTGAAAAATGGGATTTATATAAATTCTGACCTGTCAATCAGCAACTAGTTCACTGGGTCTGCTCTGCCTAAGACTAGCAATTGAGACATTATACAAAATGTTAACTTCAGTTGATATGGAAGTTCTGTCTGTGATCACAAAGGCCAAGGGAGTGCCAGTGAGTGTTGCTCTCATACTGTATTTCCCCAAATTCCCAATGTGCAGAATGTGCAGTCTGGCACAGCACTAGGAATGGAATTTAAAGTCACTCATGGCTTTATCTGAAACAGTGGCTTTCCAGGAAACACTTTAAACATCAAAATTAAATAATCACTGTCTTCACAGGGGATTTATTTGTGATATGTGGCAGGGAGGTGAAATTCAGTGGACACTATCTTAGCTGGCAAAGTGTGGCTTCTTCATCACAAACACTGTAGCAGCTTTTTAGCTTGTTTTGGGATTAGCACAAAGATCTAGCCAATCTGGAATCACCTGATTATCTCACATAGTGGGCGCCTGGAGCTGGTTGAGGGCTTTCCTCCAGCCTCCTTCAGGAGCATATAAACAGCACTGTTTGGATAGTTGAGACTGGATCCTTTCTTCCCAACCACCCTCTCTTTCTTTGTGCTTTGTGCTGAGTATTAATACGTGCTTTTATTTCATCATAGCTTTGTTCAGTTTGAAATGGGGCTGAGATGCAGCTGGTGGAAGACAAGACTAGTGGACTTGTGAAATCAAGTTTTGGGGGTTCCCCTTAAGGAGTCTGGAAAGTATAGTCTACCAAAATCATGCCCAGCTTGGGGGCATCTGGATCTGTCTTACTGCCAGGTGGCAAGAGAATCGCACAGTGGTTTTTGCCCAGGTGGAATCCCACATCTGTCATTCCTTGTTCTCCCAGAGCACAATTAGAGGCAGAATTGAACTCAGAAGCCAGCAGGCGGGTGACTGATGCCTGGATCTGAACTCCTACTGAGCTAAACATCTTCTGCTGCAACAAATTAAAATGTGGCCTTTTCCATTTCAATAAAACAATGTTGTCTGTGTTGAATTTAACCAAAAAAAAAGCATTTCATATATCCACTGGGACAGCAAACCCACAGATAAACAGCATCAAGCCTGACACAGATTCAGGACCATAATGTAGGGTAAAACCTCATTCATGCAAGACACTGACTAAACTTCCTAGGTTTTTTCAACAGCTCCTAAGCACTGAGAACATCACTGAACACATCTAAGTTTATCCATAGGCCATAGGCCATAGGTTGCCCTGGGTACTGGGTGCATGAAAGATCACTGATTTGCTGTCAGGACTCACCGAGAGTATTGAGCTCCATTCTGGGCATCTCATTGTGAGAAGGAAATAGACAACTTGGAGTGCAAAGAAGGGCAACATGGATGATAAAAAGGTGTGGAGAACAAAACAATGATGAAAGGTTGAGGGAGCTGGGCATGTTCAGCCTGGAGAACAGAAGATGGAAGGCTGACATGATCACACTCTTTAAATGTCTAAAAAGCTGTCACAGAGAGGCAGGTGCAGGTTAATTCTCTGCTGCCTCAGAATGTAGGACCAGGTCTAATGGTTTTACGTTACAGGAGAGTAGATTTAAATTGAACATTCAAAGGAGCTTCTTGACAGTGAGAGCAATTCCACGTTGGAACCAATTGCCTAAAGAAGAAGTGAAGTCTCTTTCTCTTGATAACTTTAAAAAGAGGCTAAACAGCCACTCTGCTCTAACTGGATTTCTTGCACTGAATGAGGGGTTGGACACAATGCCCTATGGGACCCCTTTTAACTTGATAATTATATGATCTATCCAGGACATGAGGCTAACCCGGTCCCACACAGGTTCACATGAATTCCATCCAGACTTTCTGGCTGACAGATTATGTGTACCACAGTGAAAAGCTGACTATTCAGGGTTGCACATGGGTTATTAGGATTTGTCTGTTTAAACTGTTTCTATAACACTGATGCTTCACATTGATTTAATAAATTGTTTCCAACCAAGAGTGCCATGACCTGGGCAACCATTCTCTTAAACCCCTTTCCCACAAATGTTTTTTTTTTTTTAGCAACCATATGATAGTTATTCATTACAAGTAGGTCCAAACTGGAATTTTCAGGAGTGGAGTAGTCACAACACCATATCTTTAACATTGGGGTGAGGAACTGGAATCCCTTTATGTAACAACACATTCATCACAGTTCGGATCTGCCTTTACAACCGCTCTTCTTCACCAAATTTAATTACACCTCCTAAAAGCTTAGAAAGTCATTTTCCAAAGTAAATTGTTCCAGTAGTGTCTAAAAATAATCCTTTGCCATTATACTCATTGCAGTTATGACTAAGTAACTCATCATGTTACTTTTCATCCACATTGTTTTCCTGTTACTTTCTGTTACTTTTTAAAAAGAAGAAACCTTAAGACTGATACAAGAATTATATGAAATGTTAAGTATCAAACACTCTGACTAGGACTCATGTCAGTTTGATCCCCACATACTGAAAAATTAAAAGGGATGATTTAATATGCAGAAAATTTGGTAAGAGTTGCACACACACACCCTCTCCCACTTCTTCTGAGATCTAAAATTCTCCTCCTGACCTTTGCTTCTGGCTTTTTATAAAGACACTAGGGCAGAAACAAACTTAGACAAGGAAGTAACAATTGCTGGTGGTTTTAATGGCTTAGACTCAACAAGGTTACAGAGGTCAAGAATCAATAACTTACGAGCATTATTTTTAGTGGGAAATGCATAGGAAAGACAAGTCATTTAAGTCCATACTTGAGAGATATCATTTAATTATCCCTTCCTGCACTTTTACAATATAAGGAGTACTTGCTTCATTTAGAAATAATGGATTGGGTTATATTGCATAATATATGAGTGATATCTCCTCACAAGTATGTAATATTTATCAAACAAATTAAATTTTTTAAAAAGGCACCAACATGCTGTTGTGTTATATGTATGTTAGGGTTTAACATGTAGCTTATCCCTACACTTGCTTCTCAGATTTGACTATATTGTTATAAACACTGCTATGTGCGCAGTGCTCCCTATTACATTCTAACAAGAATTATTTAGAGGTAATTGGCAAAACAGACAGGGAACACTAAACCCTCCACATCCTCACAAAGCAAAATGCCACACATTTTTCAATTTCCCCCTTTTAAACAATTCACTTAAGGATTTCTGGGATCTTTCACTTTCTTGGCTAATGTTTAAGCTTTTTAAAGATTGTAATTCAGTTATTATAGCCAGAGAAAGAATAAACTAATAAATAACAAGAGGCAGAATGGAAAGGACATCTTTATTGGGCTGTTGAAGGGAATAATTTGGGGGTATAGGATTATTTATCACACTCATTAGCGACCAAGAGGGAAATGCTGTTTGGAAAAATAATCAATTGGAACCAAGGACAAATGAATAACAAGGAAGAATAATAAATCCCGATTGCCAGGAAGTGAGAGTAACCAGATATTCCTGGCACATTCTTCTGAAGACTAGATCATAGAGAAAATCAATTCCCAAACAGAAGGATGTCCACTAGCCATGGCAAAATGGATCTGAAGTGAAATTAAATTGTCAAATGGCATAACTAAGAGCTCTGCCCTCTCGTCTATTCCACCAAGTCCTTTCAAACCTGACAGTCCTCTTCTCTGAACTAGCATTCAGCGTAAGAGGGCCCCACATTTCATGATGATATTTGTTTGCTACAGCAAGATATAATGCGGCACACACCATCCTGAATAGCATCATGGTGCATGCCTCATTAGTTAGGAGGAAGCAGTTTATAGCATGGAGCACATGCATGGCACTGTGACTACAAAGCTGGGTGCTTCCACAGTCAGGATGCTGCCACCAAAAAGGCCCTTTCTGAGGTTCCCATGAGTATTAGGATACCAAGAAGGTAATAAATAATAGGAGGGTTCATATGGGAGGGGTGGGTCTTTCATATATCCTTGCTCCCAAATCATTTAGGGCTTTATAGATAAAAACAAGTATCTTAAACTGTAAGCAAAATTGAGTTCCCCCTTTCTGCAAAGTCAACAGAAAGTTGCTTTTGCTAGTGTGCTAGTGTGTTGCTTTTTTCATGAAAGTCATGGAAGAGAGATAAAGATCTGATGACTAGGTTTGTTGTTCATTTCAGCTAGTGTTTCATATCCTAATCACTGTCCCTTTATTTGTATTATTTTTTCCCACAGAAAACTATGGTCAAGGAGCCTGCAGGGTTTTGTTTGTATAGACAAGAAAGATAACAAAACATAATCCTCCACACACTGAAATAGTTCAATAGAAATTAACAAATACAAAATATTACTACACTTGAATACAGGGCACTTGAATTATCCTGAAAACCAGATATTTAACTTTCCATTCTCCCTGTTGACTTAACATTGGTTTTGAGTCTGGAAGACCACAGTTTGCACCCATTTAAAGGTTCACTAATTTTTGTGTTTGTTATTGTTATGTGCTGTCAAATCAGCTTCCCACCATGGAGGCCCTCTAGATGAAACACCTCCAAGAGGCCGTGCTATTAATAGCCCTGTTCAGGTCTTGTGAATTCATGGCTGTAGACTTCCTTGATTGAGCTAATCCACTTATGTGTCATCTCTTTTCCTATCACCTTCAGTACAAAACATTATCATCTTTTCCATAGGTTGTCTCTGTCAGCGCAACTGCTGGGGTCCAACAACCCTTGTCAGCAACTCAAACGAGTCCTGGGGTTAAATCAGACCCTTGTAACAGAGCTGGCAAATTTCCAGAAGTCAAAGTGTGGCTCCCAGAGTCCAATTGGGTTGACAGCAACTGGATGTCTTCCAGGAACTGCAGCAATGCAGGAACCACCAGGGACACACAGCAAACCAATGCTGTAGCTTCTTCTGATAAACCACCAGAGAAACAAAAATCCCCAAAGTGCTCTTTATTCACAGTGCTATAATACAAAACTAGAACTCTCAAACTCCACAACATACCAATCCTACTTCAAACCCACACCACACCCTTGCAACCCCTGGGTTTATATATACTCCAGACCATGTGGTCTCCCAAACCCAGTGAGTTCAGGTGTGTAGCCATGCCATGTGTCTCCTCTGCAATCCAGACACATGTTTCATCATCCATGGCTACCTGAACTTGGACACTGAAGAGTCCTTGACACAATGAGCTTCAGCTGTGCTGTTCAACCTTGCCACTCTGCTGAATGCTCATGGCCAAACACACACACATCAAGCATTTCCCTGTGTGCTGTGTTTTAACCCTTCAAATCCCTGACAGTCTCATATGTCCAAAGCATGACAGCCACAGTTTAGTCATTTGGTCTGAGACTCTGCTTTCACACCTGTATATAGAAACTAAAAACACTATGACATAGATTATCATGATTTTGGTATTCAATGATATATATTTACACTTGTAAATTCTTTCACAGCTGCTCTTCCAAATCTTAGCCTTCTGATTTCTGGATTTACAGTCTCCAGTCTAATAAATGACTGAGCCAAGCTATAGAAAAATAGAAAGATTTATTTTAAGCCATGAATACAGCTACTTGTCCAAGGTCATCCAGGCACAATATTGAAATACAGTAACTAGCAAAAATCTTGTCAGCACCTAACAGCCTATTTTATCCCCAACAGCTTTAATCTGCACTAAATATCCTAAAGGCACCAGATACTATCTGATCCTGGAAGCTAAGCAGGATCAGCCCTGCTTAGTACTTGGATGGGAGACTGCCAAGGAATACCAGGTGGTGTAGGCCATATATCAAAGGAAGGAACTGGAAAAATCACCTTTGAATGTTCCTTGCCTAAGAAAACCCTATGAAATTCATGGAGTTGCCATAAATTATGATTTAAAGGTGCACATGCACACAAACATGTATCCACCCACCTTTTTCCTTTCTAGAGGCCTGCCTTCCTTGAGGTCAACTTGCACAACTCTAGCTTTTGAATGCAAATATATAGCTGTATTAGTCTGCAAAATCAGTATGTAGAGAGATCTTGTAGCACCTTTGAGGCTAACTGAAAGAAAGAAGTTGGCAGCATGAGCTTTCGTAGACTTTACTCTATTTCCTCAGGTGCATTTCTCAGATGCACTGAATGTATCTGAGGAAGCAGACTTAAGTCTACGAAGGCTCATGCAGCCAACTTCTTTCTTTCAGTTGGTCTTAAAGATGCTACAAGATCTCTCTAGCTTTTGAGATCTGCTTGCAGAGCCTGTGGCCATTATGTCAAAAGCAAGTAAGAGTAGACAAACGACCTAATGCTGGCTCCAGATCCAACTTCGCGGCTTAAATTCTAAGCCAAGGTAGCCCCTTGGGAGCACATGGAAAGAAGTGTGACTTGTGCATTGCAACTCTTCTTATGCCAGAGCCACTATGGTCAGGCTGGTGCAGGGTGACCAGATGTCCTAACTGCAAAGGAGGACAAAACACCACAAAAGAGACGAAAAAAATGCAGGACATGACCAAAGAAAAGCTCAAAAATTCATAGAAATAGAATGCATGTGTATTAGTTCTGCTCCAAATAAAGGGCATTTGAGAATTCCTCCTGGACAGAAGGTGGAAATGTAGGACATGTCCTGGAAAAGCAGGATGTTGGGTCGGCCTGGGCTGATGCTATCAGCAGTCATGAAGTGAACAGAGAAAGACAACCAAAGTCTCTTTCTTCCTTTGACAGATAGCTGGGATGAGAAAGCAGATGGAAGTCTCTTTGTTTGGTCAACACTGCCACCTAGAGACCAAGAGCCTGAATAGGCTCATTGTCTTCTGATCGTTTTGAAGTAGGTTTCAGAGATCTGGGCATCTCCTCCAGATCCTGGTTGAATCTGCACTTGGAGGCCTTTAGCAGGCTTGGCTCCCTCTTAAGGCATGCTGGGATCTGTATTTCGAACTCTTTACTCCATAGCTTTGAAGGACAGCTCCCAGGAGTGGGACTGAAGATGACATTTGGTGGTGCAGGTTAGGGTGACTAGGCTTCCTCATTTTTCCAGGACACATCCTCCATTCCAGTCCAGGAGGAAGCATTTGAAGTAGGAGGAAAGAAGCATGAATTGACATTGCTATGAATGTTTGGAGCTTTTCTTTGGTCATGACCCTCCATATATAGATAGATATATTTTAATGTCCTACATTTTGCAGTGCCTTGTCCTCCTTTGTGGTTGAGGAAATCTGGTCACCCTGGGTGCAGACAGGTGATAAGATCTCTGCAGGGTGGATGAAGGAAGCCCCCTCCTTCCAGCCAAATGGGAAAAGTTACTGTACTACAAATCCCACGGGGGCTGGGAAGGTGGAGAGCTGTAGTATTTTTCATCTCCACTTTGTCCCTCCATGTTCCTCTCCCTCTCAGGTTGCATCTCATTGCAAACATAATCTAGTTTGACACCACTTTACTGCCATGGCTCCATGCTGGAATTCTGAATTTAATAATAGTACCATTCCCAGAATTCCATAGCATGGAGCCGTGGCAGTGAAAGCGGTGTCAAACCAGATTATTTCTGGCTTTCTTTAGTCCTCAGCCAGCTATCAAAGGCAACTCTGTTACTGCAATAGGAAACCGTTTCCTCTCCAAAGAAAGCTGCTTGCTCAAGGCGGGGATCAATGGCCCTATATATGCTCCTCGGACTTATAAATAAATAGCTCCTGTTTGCTTGGCAGGCTGGATGCTCTCTGACTCTTCTAGGAGCCTGGATTTTCCAGTAACACCCTGCCTCCCTCTCTCCTTCCCTTCACAGCTCTCCCGAAACCAGTCCTTTCTTACTATTCCATCCCCTCCATCATCCCAGTTTCCAACCTGCAGAGGCAACCTTTGACCATACTAATTGCTCTGATTTAAGAGTCCCCATTCATCCTCTGCCGTCCCGTGTTTTTCAGCTGCTTTGAAAATGTCCCACTTTTTCTCTCTCCTTCTCCTCTCTTTGTCCTCAGTTTGCTTTGGTTGCTGCAAACTGAATGCAAAGTTTTCTGTGGGTTTCAGGTTGTGTGGCCCTGCATTCTGGAATTTATTCCTGATGTTTCACCTGCATTTGTGGCTGGCATCTTGCCAGCTACAGTTGCAGGTGAAATGTCAGGAATACATTATTCCAGAATGCAGAACCACACAGCCTGAAATACCCACAGAAAATTATGGATGTTTTCCATGAAAGCCTTTGAGTGCCACATTGTCTTGCACTCAATTGACTCGACAGGGAGGAGAAGAGAGAGGAATGGGATCCTGCCCTTCCTAGTAGCCAGCGTGGTTTTAGTGTTGGACTATGGGAGCGTTCCCACTTGGCAGATAAAACAGATTATATTGGAGCGATTTTGATTCGGATTATGTTCCGAATAATTCAAATTTTTCCCATCGTTTCCATTACCAAAAGGGGCAAATTACCTTGATTCATTTAAACCTTGTTTTTTCCCATTTATTTTAAATCGCTTTATTTAAAGCGGATTAACTGCTCCCCGTTCCCATTTGTGTCCACAAGCTGCCAATCAAGTGCGTAGGCTTCAGACGTCACAAGTCTTGGGGTTTTGGTGGGGGCCCCATGAACTTTACTGCATCCAAGGCTCTTCTGTTGTGTCTCCCCAGACTAGAAGGAGGCTTGGCAAATCAGATCAAGGAGGAGAAGGCAGCGGGCTTCATTAATGGAGAGAGAATCTTTGGGGAAGAGAGAAGATAAGGTTCGATCCCCCCCCCCCCTCAGATTACTGGACGTCCAGGCTTTCCATTCCCCAAAATCGCTTTTCCTCCCCCATTGCTCCTTGGGCTGTTTGGAGAGCGATCAAGCAGGGATGTCCTGAAATGCCCATCCCATAGTTCCTCTGGAATGAGCCTTCTTTCCCAAAATCGCTTTGCCTCCCCCAGTGCTCCTTGGGCTATCTGAGGGGCGATCAAGCAGGTATGCACTGCAAAGCCCATCTGCTGCTCAGGCGCTCAGGCAGAGGTGAAAAAAGAAAAAAGAATAGTTTAAAATAGTGTTCAATGGCTCTCCTCACACATCGGTCTATGAATGAGGAACAGAGGGGAGGTTGCAATCCACTGGGGGAAAGTCTATGCAAATTGAAGAAAATGGCACTGGCTATGCAGAAAGAGACCAAAGAGGGTGACACCCCCAGGCCAGCCCCTTGAGCGCTGCTCCTCCCATCTCCAGGTTCCCGAATCAGACACCCTTTTGTTCCCATTTGGATACAGCAAATTGTACCCTGCTTTCAAAAATAACTTGCGTTATAAACCACTATTTTTTTAAACCGAATTATAGGCTGATAATCCGTTTTAAACATTTTAATTCGATTCTAATTTGAGATGCTGTGGCAATGAATGAGGGGTAATGGAGATTAAATTCGAGCTTCAGTGGGAACGATGCACCCTACATTCGGATCATGACCCACTTTATAGGTAAGTGGGAACGACCCCTCTGACTCTGAAGACCACTTGGCCATGAAACCCATTGGGCAAGTCACATTTTCTCAGCTTCAAGGGAAGGTAATGGCAAACCTCCTCTGAACAATCTTTGCAAGAATACCACATGAGAGGTTCGCCTCAGGGTCGTCATAAGTCAGAAATGTCTTGAAGGCTCACAACAGAGAGAGAGAGAGAGAGAGAGAGAGAGAGAGAGTAGGCTCAGCCTCTCTCAGCTTGTGTGATCTTCCTCATTAATAACTTTTGCCATCTTGAGACACTCAGATGTTGCCTGGCACAGGTACCCCAATTTTCATCTGTGAAATGTTGGGTGCTATGTGTTATTTTTTGTGATATTTCTGCTCCTGTGTTAATGAATACTTGTTTAGAGTCTCTCAAGCACTGGGGAAAGTAATGTCAGAACTTAGCATGATTATCTGTGTACAAATTAGCTTATGCCCACCACATGCATGCACAGATAAAAATTGGGATTTTGGCCTAAATCTTATTGCTAGTCCTGACAAAGTAGACCCAATAAATAAATTGAATATATCTCTGTGTTCACTATTCAACAATTGATTGAAGTGGTCTACTCTAGTTGAGACTAACCAACAAGATGCAACCTATTACAGAAGCATTTCTCTTTACACTTTACTAGGTAAAGGGATGTATGGTTGCAACCATACACTACAGTCCTGTGAATGGAATTCTCTTGCTCTTTCCCAGGTGTCATAGAAACATTGAATTAATTGTTCAACATTGAATCAACATGGAGATAAATCCAGCTGATCCAGTTGCTCTGCTGTAATGAGAACTAACAACAGGAGTTAGTGTGTGTGCCTTCAAGTCTTCAATTTAGTGTGTGTTGTGTGTGCCTTCCCACCTTTGGCAACTCTAAGGCAAACCTATCATGGAATTTTCTTGGCAGGTTTTTCAGAGGGGGTTTGCCATTGCCATCCTTAGGCCTATATTTTACTTACTTACTTGTAACATTTACATCTGGTTTTGCCTTCACTGAGCTCATAGTGGGGCTGTGCTTGGCCCTTTTTAATCCTCGCAGCAACACCTTTGAGTAGGTCAGGTTGTGAGACAATGACTGGCCCAAGATCAAAAAGGCTCAATCTGCACTCCAGAAATAATTCAGTTTGATATTGTTTTAACTGCCATGGCACAACACTGGGGAATTCTTGGATTTGTAGTTTTGTGAGATATTTAGCCTTCTCTGTCACAGAACTCTGGTGTCACAAAAAATTACAAATCCCAGGATTCCACAAGACTGAGCCATGGCAGTTAATGCAGTGTTTGACTTTTAACTTTTAACTTTGTATTTTAAACAGTTTAAACAGTTTTAAACTTGATTTTTAAACAGGTTTGGTTATTTTAAAAAATAAAACTGGTACTATATATTGTTTCAGTTGCATGTTTTCAACTACACTGTAGGGCACCTTGGGTCCTACATTGGGGAAAAGTTGGGATATTAATTAATTATAATTAAATTACAGTGGCAAAAAGGTAAAGACTGTTCCCAGTGCATCTTGTTCTCATTCAGAGTTTGTTCACATAAACTCTCTTTCCAAAGGGTGAAAAACTGTGATATTTGTGTAATGTTTGTGTGAAGGTAGCCATAGTAAGCACTTTAATGACTGGATCTTTCTTGACACATGCCAGGGAGCATATGACTCACTGAACTTTCATTACCTTCATGTTGGCAGATTGTGGCTTCAAGCATGAATATACTGAGCTGTAGAGGCAGCGGGGACTGGAGCAATCATTCCTGCTGCAGGAATAGGTACTGAATTTCTATCTGTCCGATCACAACCCATTGGTTTTTACTGAACCCTTCAAACAGAATGTGACTCTAAATTTCATCTGGACAAGAACTAATACGATGAACATGTGCAATCTTGGTTTCCAGGATCTGGGGCCTGTGCTTGCTCAGCAATGAATTGACAGAATGATCTTGGCCAAATGACATTGTAGTGATTTTACCACAGCCCTTGCACAACAGCCCCAACATGTTGTACAACTGCTTCTCATTCAAGATGAATAGAAAGGTTTATGTGATGTGTAGCACCATCTGTGTATTTTGTCCAGCTTGACATGGGATGAGGTATGGGGTGATCTTTTTTCATCATTCAAAACACAATGTTTTGAATCTGGGAAAACACAATATTCTTCATTTTTATTAAATATTTGAATTTTTTTTACTGCTAACAAAGGTAAAAAGTTTTTTTAAAAAATTGGGACTGCATTTGGCATGTTTCAGATGAACAGCCTCTAGAAATTTCCCACATGCAACAACACAGAGACTTTGAAATTCAGAAAGGGAACAGAGACAGCCTGGGTCTCAAAAATATTTTTTTTTTCATGTTGCTAATAGAGTTTAAATTTTATTTTCTTGATTTTACAATTCTTTGTCTCCCAGAGCCCATATGGCCAAAAAGAAAGAATGGCCTTTGCCTACATGGCTAACTTGACAAAATTTCGGCCTGTGACTTCAGCATTTTATTTTATTTTTTCTTTCTCCTGATTGACTTTTAACACCTTCATCTGATGAAGAAGCCACTGTAGGTTCAAACGCTTGCAACATGTATTTTGTGCATTTTGGTTGGTCTAATAAAGTTATCAGTATTTTGAGGATATGGGATGTTATTGTGCTTTGCTGAGTGGCCAACACGGCTACAACATGGCATGTTTTCTTCATTTTTATTGTGAAGGGTGCATTCAGTTCACAGAGTATATTTATTTTTTTATTGTAATCGATGTATAGAACATGACTATCATATTATCATTATCACCTACTATGTCTACATTATATGTGGATCTTTCCCCATTGCTTGCTTTTCTGTGGGGGCTCTTAGTTACCCTTCTGTACAAATATAGTTCTAATGAATTAATCCAGCATTAACAGCAACAAAGAGTTTTTGCCTTTCCCCATTAGAGCTGTGACCTACTATTGTGTATATGTTTAATTTTATTCTTAAAATGTTGTTTTAAACTGTGTGGCCCTTGCAAACAAAGAATGCAGCGTGCTATCAGTACAACTCTGGTCTCCACAGCAAAGATTAAAATATGCCTTCCATTTATTTTATGCAGATGGGGATGTTAGGCAATTGGCGCTGATAAGGGGTTAAAACTCATATTCTGCTGGCGAACATTCAGAACTTCCTTCCATTCCCCATCATACTGCAGCCCTCCATGCCTTCTAGAAATTGGCCCTATGGGTTACATGCCCATCCAGAAACATTTTGGGGGTACACAGAGGGATTTTTTTTGAGCTCCATGTATTCAACCATCTGCCAGTGGCAGTCTGACATTGGATCCTGTCCCAAAAAACTTGCAGTAGTTTTTAATCATTACATTTACAGTCCTCAAAAGTCCCCAAACTGCCTCAAAAATTTCTGTGAGGGACAAGAAATTAGAGTAACATAAACAAGTAGCAGGAAAGCTGACCACTAGTCTGTTGAAAAGAATATTTACTTCAGTTCTTAGTATAATCAGTATTTAACTCTATTAACCTATGTGGATTCAACAGTATTTGCATAAGGAGATAATGATAACAGTCTGAAATGTTGCCTTGAGTAAATGTTGGCTGACTTGTTCCACACTGCTGTCATGTTAGGGAATAGAAAATTTACAACAGAACAGTTCTTGAAATGATTCTATTATATTCCATGTGGTTCGGCATCAAATCAAATAATATTGTCAAACTTTGCTGGGAAACATTGGGATTCTTCTAACCATTATCACACATGGCGTGCCAGCATTTTGCTCATTTCCCATGCTTATATTTTGAGAATAAAACCTGCTTTGGCTGTAATATACATTTAATTTTAAAAGTACACTGTTCTGCCTTCGATTTCATATTCACATTTGCATGTCAACAAGAGATAAATACAAGAAGAGGTGCTTTTACTGCCATGCTTGAAAACATCTGTGGATTAATTTCAGTGTTCAGCACAATTTAGTAGAAGGATGTTCTTGGAAACCTGAATATTTATTGAATGCAAATAACTTCATTTCTTAGAGATAGGTAAAGTAAAACTTCAAACAGACCAAGTGGCTGGTGCTAAACACACATAATTTGGAAGTGAATGTATTGAGTTCACTGTAGTCTCCTTTCATGCAGTGCCCACTGTTTATTAAAAGTTAGTCAGGACTAGGATTGTTTTACACATTGCAAACCACTCTGGCACCAGAGCATATGTTTGATGGGAAACCACAACCAACTGAAATTTCCTTATGAACGTACATGTTTATTACAAAGTTTACAAACTTGTTCCTTGCATTCATACCTTACTTTTTAAGGTATATACTCTGGTGCACACCCTTTTGGTGAACACGTTAAATAGGATGTTAATTGGGCATTTCATGTGAAACCAAAAGATTGTTAGACTGCATGCAACCATGCCATCAAACAGAAGATTATGCTTTTTTTTTTCTGCTGTGAACTGAGCTCTGCTTCCTATTTCTTTGCTCTAGATATGCCTCTGGATCCAGTGCTGTGTCCCTGAGTGTCTAGTAACAGCCCCTGCCCCCTGGACCTTACATGTTTAATACCTCAAAACTTTGCTTAGTTTTTCAAAAATGTTCTTTAAAAATCATAAGATGTCCTCAGGAAGAAAGAAGAAGGTGGTTCTATGACTGACAAAAGTCAGCCAGTCAATACCATCCATTGTTTTATTATGAAAAAGTGCAGAAATGACATTGTGAGGAACCAGAGGACTAGCTAGTCAACACTGAGCAAATCCAGCTTTCTTTGAAAAACAAGGGACAGGTTTCCACTGAGCCTGATCAGTGAGAAAAGATAGCATATGTGCCTGAAATGTGGCATGTT
Source organism: Sceloporus undulatus (assembly GCF_019175285.1). Lineage (NCBI taxonomy): Eukaryota > Metazoa > Chordata > Lepidosauria > Squamata > Phrynosomatidae > Sceloporus > Sceloporus undulatus. The sequence goes on from NC_056523.1 coordinate 285,269,136, forward strand.
TTTCTGCAGCAGGTTTATTGCTAAAACAGGTTACATCTTTGGGCACTCCTTAGTCTGCTAAAATCCCATTCTCTTGCTTTCAGCCAGACTTGGTTGCAACAAACCTTTTTGGAATGTTCCTAGTGTGTTTGACATTAGGGTGTGAGGCAGCCGAGTAACTACTCCTACATCTATATACAGACATTTCAAACTGTACCTGTAGCTTATTAAAGAACTCTTTTGTTCAGTGGACTGGGTGTTTGTGCCCAAAATGTTGTTTCTGGACATGGCTAAGGTCCTTCATCTTTCTGGCCAAACAAGAACAGCACATATCCACATCAAGGTAGAACAGTACATACTATAAATATTGTGTTCCAATATCAATGACCTACCTTTGTTACGGGGGGGGGGGGAGATTATTTGGGACTAGACTATGGCAGTAAAAATGTGGTTTCTAAATAAATACCAAACTGAATCTGGGAGCTGGAAAATGGACCCACGAAAGAGGCAAGGGCACCCAATACAAGTGCAACACTTGAACATTTGAGTGTCAATATTTGGACCACAGTAGACAATACATTTCTATCCTGAGATCCCTGATCTTCCTCATCTTCCACACTTCCCAATGGCAAGAGAGTGGAAATAAGAAATGCAAAAAACTTGCTTTACTTTTTGAGCTTTTCCAAAGCTGATGTCTTAAAGATTCAAAATTGCACATGATATATACCTTATCCATGATGTCACCAGATGGCATCACTTTCTTCCACTGGTGAAATAGAAGATGGAGTGTATTTTTTTCCCCTGACAAGATGAAATGAGATAATGTGGGGCAATGAGAGATATAGCGTTAACAGAGTGGGAATAAACCATAAGGGAAGGCGAGAATGATGCTTAATATCTATCCCGCCTTCCACTCACCCTGTTAACCCAAGAGAACCGAGCGTCATCCCCACAGATCCTAAACCTGCTCCTCTGTAACGCCAGTTCGGTGAAGAATAAAAGTCATATAATCTATTACCTATTGGAGGAGGAAAATGCCGACCTGGCTTGTTTTACGGAAACCTGGCTGGGGGGATAGCAGTGCGATCTGGGCTAAAACCCTCCCAGCCGGGTATGCTGTTAAGGAGCAGGTTAGGGAAAGTAGACAAAGGGGAGGGGGGTTGCCTTGGTCCATAAAAGTAACATTACTTTGACTAGGAGACCTATCCGGAAAACAGCTCACATCGTATGTATTTACCTGACCTTGAAGGCTAGGGACAGTCTAGGGATTCTGTTGGTCTACCATCCACCCCGTACCCTAACAGACTCCCTGGCCAAGCTGACACAACTGGACTCGGAGCTGGTATTGGAGTCTCCCAGTCTTCTTGTACTGGGAGACCTCAATATCCCCTTCGAGGCTGGCTCATTAGATCCAACAGGTGCAGCTCAGGAGTTCATGAATACCATGATTTCTATGGGCCTGTCCCAATTAGTCTCGGGACCTACACACTCTGCTGGTAATATACTCGATGTGGTCTTCAGTACGGATCAGGAACATCCATGGGCAGAGGTAACCTATATCTCTGCCCTGACACGGACAGATCACTTTTTGGTCAAAGTAGGACTAAAGGCCGCTACCCATATCCCTCTCGGGGGTGGAGGACCCATTAAAATGGTCTGCCCTCGAAAGCAAATGGAACCCAAAAGGTTCCAGGAAGCTCTAGAGGGTTTTATGGTGGGAAATGATGGCAATTCTGCTGAAGCCTTGGTTGATACCTGGAATCACAATCTTACCAAGGCCATAAACACTCCTGAGCGTCCTTACCAGCCCACTTCTAACAAAAAACCATGGTACACAAAGATCTTTGAAAAATGAAGTGGACTGTGCAACGACTAGAGTGGTGCTGGCGGAAACATTGACTCTTATCTGACAAGACACTCCTTGAGACCTTATTGGCTTCTTACAGAGTGGCAATAGATGCAGCAAAAAATTCATTCTGTGCTACACATATTGCATCTGCAGAGTTTCGTCCAGCAAAGCGTTTAGGGTAGTTAAAGAGCTAACTCAATTGCCTCCTACCCTAAACCTACTACTACAACCAACTAAGGCCTGCTGTGATACTTTTAACAACTTTTTCATGGATAAAATCTCTCAGATAAGGGCCGATCTGGATGTGGGCATTATAACAGAGACAGAAAGAGAGGTGTCCATTGACTCTATGGACTACGTTAGACTGGATCAATTTGAGTTTGTAAATACCGATGATTCTTGGTAGCGTAAGGAAGACAACATGCCCCCTCTATCCTTGCCCATCCTGGTTGACTGTCCAGGGAGGGGATGCAACAAAAATACTATTGCAATCTATAATTAATGTGTCCCTCAGGGAGGGAAAATTTCCATCACAATTAAAGCAGGCAATCGTCAAGCCACTTTTTAAAAAAACCCTCCCTAGATCTCTTGGCAAGGAATAACTACAGACCAGTCTCCCTTTTACCATTCTTGGGCAAAGTCATAGAGAGGGCAGTCGCCTCCTAGCTCCAAGTTATCTTGGATGAAGCCGATTCTTTGGACCCATTTCAAACCGGCTTCAGGGCGGGATATGGGGTTGAGACTGCCATGGTTGCCTTAGTCGATGATCTCCGTCTGGCCATCAACAGGGGAAGTGTGACCCTGCTGGTGCTTTTGGACATCTCAATGGCCTTCGATACCATTGACCACGGTATCCTTCTGGATTGCCTGAGGGAGTTGGGCATTGGAGGCAGGGTCCAGATGGTGTCGCTTGGGGACAGCTATTCAACCAAGAGGGAGCTCATATCGGGTGTCCCTCAAGGTGCGATACTGTCCCCAATGCTATTCAACATTTACATGAAGCCGCTGGGAGAGATCATCCGGAGGCATGGGGTGCAGTGTTATCAGTATGCTGATGACACCCCAATCTATCTCTCCATGTCATTGACTACTGCAGTGACTAAGGATGGCATCTCTCCTCTAGAGGCCTGCCTTGGTTTGGTAATGGGCTGGATGAGAGAAAACAAACTCAAGCTGAATTGAGAGAAAACGGAAGTACTCGCGATAGGTGCCCCAAGTCAGGGAAAGGAGATTTGTCAGCTTGTTCTGGATGGGGTCACACTTCCCCCAAAGGATGAAGTTCGGAGTTTGGGAGTGCTCCTTGATTCATCTTTACAGTTGTCATCTCATATAGATGTAACTGATAGGAGTGCCTGGTATCAGCTTCGGCTGATACGCCAACTGTGTCCCTACCTGGAGCAAAAGGCCTAGAAGCAGTAGTGCTTACACTGGTAATCTCTTGTTTGGACTTCTGTAATGCGCTCTACTTGGGGCTACCCTTGTATCAAGTCCATTAGCTTCAACTGGTTCAAAATGCCACAGCCAGATTGGTTACCAGTACATCTAGGTTTGACCATATTACACCAGTGCTAAAATCTCTTCATTGGCTGCCAATTATCTTCCAGGCGCAATACAAGGAGTTGGTTATTACCTTTAAAGCCCTACATGGCTTGGGCCCGAGTTACTTACGGGAACGCCTCTCCCTACACAATCCGCCCTGCACTCTCAGAACATCAGGGAAGTATTTGCTAGAACATCGTAACACCAGGTTAATCACAACTTCCCACAGGACCTTTTCAGCAGCAATCCCAACACAATGGAACAGCCTACCAGAGGAGATCTGTGGTATTACCTTTAAGAGAGCACTCAAAATGGACCTCTTTCGGCAGGCTTACCCAACAGACTTTGTATGAAAGCTAATGAGAAGAACCCGCTCTCAACTTTGTTTATGGAAAGATAGGTTTTAGAACACTAATAGGAATTGGTAAATTCAGTGTTAGTTTTTAATGATGTATGAATATTTTGTATTATTTGTACTACTTTGTATTACTTACTGCTGTAATCCCACCTCGATCTTTGGAGAGGTGGTAAATATAAATTATTATTATTATTATTATTATTATTATTATTATTATTAACTCCAAACTGTCACATTTTGAGGATGTAGTTTTATTTTGAAGGGAAAACATCCAGTTGAGTAAAGCAAGGTCATCAAACAGTCCACAGTATTAATATATAATGCATGGTTTTATTGCAATTTTTTGATATATACTATATTTGCTTCAGTCTCTTGCACACCACAGAGAAATCTTCACTATAGAGTGGTTTGTATATTCTATAAATAAATTAACAATAAACATCAGTGTGAGAGCCAATGTGGTATAGTTGTTTGAGCACTGAATTACAACTCTGGAGATCAGGGTTCAAATCCCCACTTGTTCATGGAAGCTCTCTTGAGTAAGTCATACTCTCTCAGCCTCAGAAGAAGGTGAAGACAACCCCACTTTGAACAAATCTTGCCAAGAAAACACCATGATATAAACAACTTGAAGGCACACAACAACAAATAGCAATCTCTCTCTTTTCCCTTGGCCCTTCACCAGAGGCTGAAAAATATCTTGGGAAAGAAGTAACCAGATAGAAAGCTATCAGGTGTACGAATGGAAATAATATTTTTAAAATATTTGAAAAGTGGTTGAAAAACGGGATTGCTGAATACTGAGAAATCCTTAAGAGGAGATTTCTAGATGGATGTAACCACAGTTCAAGACTTATTCTGCACAATAAAATAAAATAAAAAAGGAAAGAGAGAGGGAGAGGGAGAGAGAGAGAGAGAGAGAGAGAATGCTTTTTTTTGCACAGAAATTTGTACTCTCTGCATAGAAAGCAAGTTCCCTGTCAAAACAACAGCAACAACAAATCCATTTCTATGTGAAAACCAAGTTTCTTCAAGAGAAACAATATTTTCTATACAATAAATTTGTTTTGTATGCACCCCTCCAATGCATTTATGTATTGTGAATCGTCTTTGTCCAGTTGTTGATGATTTTCTCACAGTAAGGAGAAAAATGATAATATATATATGAATAAAATGCATGAAGATTTGCACATTCAGGACCCATGCATTGTTCCTCTTTCTCTTTCTGTGGCTTCTGTACCAAGAAGAATTGGGCCTAATCTTCTAGGAAGGGTGAGGGGAGGAAAACATTGGTTCTCCTTGGAAATGCAGTCATAACCTTTACCTATTTACACTTGCATGGGACAAAGGATTTGTGTGCCTTCAAGTTGTTTCTGACTTATGGTGACTCTAAAGTGACCCTATCATGGGGTTTTCTGCGGCTGAGAGTGTGTGACTTGCCCAAGGTCACCCAATGGTTTTCCATGACCGGGGGAGGGGGATCCAACTCTGATCTCCAGAGTTATGGTGCAATGCCTAAACCACTAATCTACACTGGCTTTAGGTGTGTCTCAACTCCACCATTATGTGTTTCAGATGGCTGAGAAGGGAAGGCTGCAACACCTCCAGGGTCCAGTCCTCTATGGTCTTGTGCATGGGAAAATAAAGAGAGAAAAACAGATGAGCAGGTGGCACATACTGTTTTCCACCTAGGACTCAATCCTCCACAATGTCCAAAGTAAGCAAGAGAGTGGATGCCACAGCCTCTTTTCTGAATATTTCTCTGGTAAGAGATCTCAGAAAGCCTGTCAGAGTAGCAGGATGGATCCTGTTACCATATGCAACACCCTCACATTGTATATGGGGATCTTTACATTTTCATATCTAGAGCCAGGCATGTTTAAAGAGGTCACAATAACCTTTGAAACTTAGGGAAGTTTCCCATGGGAAAGACCATTGACTTGAAGACATATGAAAGATTTAGGTAGTACCAAAAGAAAGGTTAAATGGGTTTGTTGATCATTCCATCCTCCCCCAGGCTTTGTGCATATCCTCTTGAACTGGAGATAAAAATTGTTGCACTAAAGCTAGTAAGACAGTATCTCCTACCTATCCCCTGCCGTGTTCCCAGCACATTTCTCTATCCATCCACACTGGGGTTGTCCTAAATCCAATCAATGTTTTTGTTACTCTGAAGTTAAAACCATCAGTTGTTCTGGAATTGCATTGTCGATTCCCTGAGAAAATCATCAGGTCTTTATTACACTACAAGACAGTATCAAGTAACCTTCAAGGCTGGAAAATCAGGTATAAATATTAGCCCCAGCTGTAGCCTTATATAGGCAGAGGGTCTCTTTCACTCACTGTCTTGCCCTCAAATGCATCTGAGCCACACCTCACTTTCTGTGGATTCCTCTGCAAGACTAGTAAATTTCACCTCCTCTACAACCCTAAGCTTCCATTATCCAATTTCCTTACTTCTATTTCAGCTAGCCTTGTATGGTGTCTTAAGACTGAATTGTTACTTTGTGTTTCTGCCTATTTCCAAATAATACTGTACCTTTGTTCATGAAAGGTGGAGTCCTCCTCCCACAGTTAGTACTGGTTCACATGGGTGAAAATAATCCTCAGAGTTACTCAGCTTCTCGCAGGCTCCCTACTGAGGTAGTAAATCCCCCCCCCCCCATATGCTATCACTTTTGATGGGGGACCTGGGGTAATAATCTGGGATGCATGGGAGAGTTTCCTTTCCTTTTCTAACCTCTGCTGCATAGATTGGAAAGGAAAGGTTTGCTATTTTGTGGTTCCTCGCCAATCAGCTACTCCTCTTTCAAAATAAAAAGCATTGCTAACCACCCCTTTGCTTTTCCAAATGTGTGTTTCATATCATGCACAGCTAGGCAGATAGTATCAAGAGATCTACACCAATTAGGTCACCTCCTGGACTCCTCTGGCTAGGCACAGCTGAGAAAATATATATTGTGTGATTTCAGGCACGCGATCTTGACCAAGCATTGCAACAACATAATAGACTAGTTCCCAGGCCTACAAATGCCAATCTCCTTTGCACTGAAGTTCAGAGGCAAACTGAGGAATGTGGACTGCTGCCTGAGTCTGCACCCCCTCAGCCCTCATCTTCCAGAGGATTTGGGACTCTCTGGAAAGGTGGACTGGGTTTTCCAGGGAGCAGGGTGACCAGATGTCCTCACTGCAAAGGACAAGATGCCACAAAATGTAGGACTCTCAAGAAAAATGACCAAAACAAAGCTCAAAACACTCATAGAAATAGAAGTGCATGTTTCTTAGTCCTGCTCCAAATGGAGGACATTTGAAGGGAAAGGAGGATGTGTGGTCATCCCAGCCCAGAGGCTTCTCTTGCCTGGATTGTTTTTCAACACACATCATCCCAGGAAGAGGTGGAAGTGAAGAACGAAAGAAGGAAGGAAGGAAGGAAGGAAGGAGAGAGAGAGAGGAGGAGGGAAGGAAGGAAGGCTTCTCTTCCTTGGATTGATTTTCAACAGACACCATCCCAAAAAGAGGTGTAAGAAAAGAAGGAAGGAAGGAAGGAAGGAGAGAAAGAAAGGAGGGAAGGAGGGTTCTCTTCCCTGGATAGATTTCAACATACACCATCCCAAGGAGTGATGGAAGGAAAGGAAGAAAAAAAAGAAAGAAGGAAGGAAGGAAGGAAGGAAGGAAGGAAGGAAGGAAGACATGCAGGCAGGCCTCTCTTCCCTGGATTGATGTTCAACACACACCATCTCAAAAAGAGGTGGAAGTAAAGGAGGAAGGAAAGAAGGAAGAAAAGGAAGAAAGAAGAAAGAAAGGAGGAAGGGAAGGAGGGCTTCTTTTCCCTGGATTGATGTTCAGCATACACCGTCCCAAGAAGAAATGGAAGGAAAGAAGGAAGGAAGGGAAGAAAGAAAGAAAGAAAGAAAGAAAGAAGGAAAGAAAGGAGGAGGGAAGGAAGATTTCTCTTCCCTGGACTGATTTTCAACACACTCCATCCGAAGAAAAAGGGAGGAAGGAGGGGGTTGGCGTGAGGAGGAGGACTAGGAAAAGGAGGAGGAGGAGGGCAGAGCAGCCCAGCCTGAGGAAAGGGGCTCATGTCCTCTTCGCAGGTGTGGCTCTCTCCTTGCCCTGCTGCCAGGGAGCCCTTCCACAGTCACACACACCCAGAGGGGGAAAGGGTGTGCCCCCTGGCTGCCCTGGGGGCGAGGGTCGGGGTGTGGGCCGAGTGGCGTGAGGGGTGTCCTCCCCTGCCTGAGCCAAGAGGGCAGGGCACCTGGCAAGAAGACCCTCCTGAGGGAAGGGGAGGCACTGGGGCTCGGGGCTTGACAGGCGGCTGAGAGACGCTCTTGGGCACTGGCTGGGTGTGTGTGTGTGTGTGTGTTGGGGGTGTGTGTGTAGCTCTCCTCCCTCGTTTCTGAGGGGGACGGTTGTGGGAAGAGAGCTGCCCTCCAGCTGTAACCACTGAGCCCTCCTCCTTCTGGCAAAGGGAAAGGACTCCAGCGCCCGCGCTCTCTCGTTCTCTCCAGAGTTTGCCTTGGAGCGGGACTTTTCTTGCACCTTTAGCCGGGCGGGAAGAAAGAAAGAAAGAAAGGAAGGAAGAAAGAAAGAAAGAAAGAAAGAAAGAAAGAAAGAAAGCTTGGAGGCGGACGAAGCTGAGAGCCCCTCTCTTTGGACTGAGGGACCAGAGTCCTGAGACTTGTCGCTTTGGAGCAGTGTGAGCAAGGTAAAGGCAGCCAAAGGTGAGGGGTTCCCCTCCAGCCACTCTCTCAGCCAATAAGCTTCTGGGGGATGCTCTTCAGTTGTGAGGGGATCCTGGAAACAGACTTTTTGTTCCCCTTGAAACAGACTTTTTTTCCTTCACTGCAGCCCCCAGAGGTTGGAAAAGTTACTTTGGGGTAGGCACAACTGTAGTCCAGTGGCAGCTGTAGTCCAAAAAAGGTAACTTTCTCAAGCTCTGAGGAGGGCTTTGGAAAGAGAGGGCTTTCCTCTCTTTTTCCCACAGCTGAGTTTTTCTTTCCCTACATGGCTGCTCTGAGGAACCTTTCACTTGATACATAACTCTGATGCATCAGGTTACCTTTTGTAACTCCAAGGTGGAGTTTGGAGGTGAAAACAGGATACTGTCTGAACTCTGTGATAAGTGTTCCCACTTCTCTCCCCTTCTAAATTGTTATTGTTGTGTGCCTTCAAATCCTTTCTATCACAGGGTTTTCTTGGCAAGATTTGTTCAACAAAGGTTTGCTGTTGCCATCCTCTAAGGCTGAGAGAGTGTGACTTGCCCAGGGTAACCAAGTGGGTTTCTCTATCCAGGATTTGAACCTTGGTCTCCACTTGAACCCCTACACCACACTGGCTCTCAAATTGCTTAATTCCTATTCATTCTTCATTTCTAAAATTTATTAGTCACTCATCATCATCATCATCATCATTATCCTGTCCCCCCCTGAAAAAATTAGGAATCAAAGTATTTACAATTTAAAAAATAATAATACAATTTATTAAAATACAAGTGACCAATTGAAGCAATAATGTTTCTGAGCATCCTTAAATGAAAAGGAAGATCTTTGGAGGCATCTTTATTCAAGGAGAGCAAGTTCCCCAACCCAGATTCCTTCCAAAGTGTATGGGTAGACGTCCAATGGCCTTTAGACAGCATAGAGCAGGGGAAGAGTAGTTCAAAAGAACTAGATTCACCAAGGACAGCCCAAGTGGCTGACTTGAAAGAAATAGGAAAAAGCAAGGACCACAAGAACTGCCAAATGTTAGTAGGGATATTTGGAATTTTGCACCTATGCCGGATGAGTTGCTTTGCTAAAGTCCCAAAATAACATCCCTCTGGTCCTCTTTTCCCCCTTTGCTTCATATGGAGATACGCGATGAAGGGCTGAAAGGACTGGGGATCCATTCCATGCCAATTCTTGAAACTTGTTGTTGGCAAAGGGATCTGCTACAGAGACCATGATTCTCAGATAAATTCTTTCTAATAATGGTCCTCTTGAGAGAAATAGGGGTAGGAAAAACTTGGAAAAAATAGGAGCCTCTATCATTGTGGTTCTCAAGCTTCCTAATGCTGCAACCCTTTAGTACAGTCCCTCATACTGTGGTGACCTCCAACCACAAAATTATTTTCGTTGCTACTTCATAAATATGTGTTTTCCAATGGTCCCTGTGAAAGGGTCATTCGACCCCCAAAGTGGTTGCAACCCACAAGTTCAGAAATGCTGCTCTAGCATAACCTGTCAATAAGATCAGTTGGTCTCCAGTAGTTGGGAGTGTTTAATGGGATCAGAAACAGGGTTTACCTGTATGAACACTCTTGCGCACATGCTCAAAGGGAATCAAGTGCTTCTGGCAGCTGTCAGTCTACTTCATGCAGGTAATATCAGTTATTTGCCTACAGGACATAAAAAGATCACAGCCTCCAATGTTTGGTCTTACTGGGGGGGGAAATGTTACATATTTTTCAATACTTACAGATGATAATAGTAAACCCACAGCAGCATTATCTCAAAATTCTAAAATGAGCTGGTTTCCTGACTTTTTTATTTAAATAGAACAAAATATTTCTTAATTCTCATCCTAAAAATGCACGTTTTCTTAAGAATGGGTTAAATGTATTACAGCTTTTTCCTGGGAAGTAGTTGTGGTATTCTTCTTTGCTAGACATGGCAGGTAATGTGTACCATGATGTTAATGTTCCTAAAGTATCTGGAAAATATTTTAGATGGTTTTGGAAGGATTTTGCCATGTTGGAAAGGCATGTATTATAGCTTCAATAGGCTGTGATAAAAGTGAACTTTCTAAATTCTAAATATAACTGAAAAAAATATTTGTACTTTATTCATGCATTACAATTTATGACAAAAGCTTAATGGAAAACTATCTGTAAGTTTAATATGTTCAGTCTGTAAGTACTTCAGTGAATGTAAAAAAAATCAAAACAAGAAGGTGGTAGCAAAATGAGTTTTAGTAATTCTTGTGTGGAAAAAATCTGTATGATGTGGCACAGTATGTCTTATAATTCACATTCCAAGAAGACAAAAGAATTGGTATCATTATGTACCGTACTTTTGATAACTGTGTTTTCTAAAACTAAATCTTGCATGATTAGAAAGTGACAAGTTGACAGAATAAGCTGTTAAACCTTTGGACCTGGATTTAAACCAGTGTTAGTCCCTTCAGTGTCACAGCTGCTCAATTCCTTTAGTTCTGTATATTAGCATCATAAAACACTTTTTAATTGCAAAGTGCTTTACAATATTTTTCTTGTTCAGTCCCACAATTGTAATTCATTCGTTCAAAACAACACACCATGTGTAAATTTGATCATAATGAAGTGCTTTTTGGTCCCATTAGTTTCAAAGGAAAGAAACCTTTGTTTCTTGCCTGACTTTTCCATTGAAATCAGTAAATTCTGAATGTTGTACATTCCAGGTGGTCACTCTCCAAAACTGTCCAGGTAAAAGTGGAACTTTTTTGTCACTGAGTCATGCTGGGTTTTTCTAAGTAATCAGTTTTCTGAAGAAATCTTCTTTCCAAGAAGAGAGTCAGAGTCGCAGTGAGGAAGTCATCCAGTGTTTGAACAACAGGAGGCATTTGTGTTCCATCACCTTTCTTTTCAAAGCAGCTGACATAGGACACAAAATAAAACTCCCTGGTTTCTCTCTTTCACTCAGCAACATTCAAGCAATGATCTTACATCAGGGTGATGGTGAAATCAGCTTGCGGTGTTAATGTGCATAAGCTCAGAACCATTAGTGGAGGCAGATATCCAGCCAGCATCAAATGGCACAGCTCTCCTTAGTTCAGTGAACATGGTCTATTAAACTACGTACTCTTAAACTGACAAGACTTGCAAAATAAACAATAAGCCTAAATTCATTACTGAATATGTGCTCTCTTCAAAGAAATAAAAGTTAAAACCTTCAGTGATACAATGAAGAAACATCTGCTCTGTGGCACATGTGTGCCAAGAGTCTGTCTTACTAATGAGCCTTTATGCCCAAGGTTTAGACAAAATATAATGTTCTTATGCTTGTGGTTTTAATGAGAAAAACATGCTTGTTGTAAAGTTTTTCACTGACATGTGGGTGTGTTCTGATTCAGGAGGGAGAGATCAAAATTATAAAAAAGACAAACCAGAAGCTACTGAGAAGACAATTATTATAAATAATACTTCCGTTATATAACTTGTAATGGAATCTGTTTACTGTTGCAAATAATTTTGTTTTAAAAAATAAGCTATGATGAATATAAATTAAAATCCCACCAGAAAGGTAGCACCCTTTGCAATATTATTAGGTTTACTTCATTGTCCTTCGGTAAGATTGCTATTTAGTAAGTTGTTTAATTTCTGTAAGACTTTAGTAATGATGATAAAATTGGCATCATCATGTTGAAGATTCATTGAACAAATTGATATGAGAGGACACCAGAACATTTGCTATGTATTTTTTACAAGTTATATTATTATAAGTTGTTATTTTATCATTTTTGCTGATTTTGATTTTAGATTGTATGCTGTAGGCAGGGTTTATCTGTATCTTGGTTGATGACTATGGAAGGTGTGGTGTAAACTTACGGTGCTATATAAATAAACTATAATGATAATAATAACAACAACAACCATTTTTCAGGTGTGATTAATATTTCAAATGTGAGGTATGACAATGAATGGGCTGAGAAGAGTAGGTGTGTGAACTGGTCCAGAATCCTTGTTAGAACTGTGACAAGAAATGGAGGGATGTGGGGTACTCTTGCTGCAAATCTGGGCCAGGTTATCTGGAACCGGAATCAAGACAGAGTCAAAGTGGCACTGCTGACATTCAGTTGGTAACCCTTATTAAGTCTCTATTTTTTAAGACTTTGGCTGGACAGTAATACTATTAGCAGTTGTGCACTAACGCCTCTGACCTTCACCTTCTTTGGCATTTGTAAAGCAAACTCAAGAGAAGCAGGGCTGAGTCAAGATGAGCAAGAATGGACTCTTTGTCTCTCACTTAATGCTGCTGTAACTGCCAAGGTGAATCCCACACTGTCACATTTTCCAATGTTATCCGTAATCAGGCTCATCCAGCAAAATCTTAGCCAAAAACTACGCATGACTTGAGCTGGTACCTCTAGTGAAGACCACTCCCATCCTGTTTGTCCATGCTACACCATTACCTGATGGGGGTGAGTTGTGAAAATAGACATGACTGAAAAGATCCATGAGACTGTTTAGAGTGGGCTCCTAAGCCAAAGTAACATACCATTTCACATCTGAAATGTATGAGGGACAGAAGGAGTGCTCACTACACCTCCTACCCCCCCCCCCTGCTGCTGGGTTCCAAGGTGCAGAATCAAACCAGCTGGGTGTGACCCTAACTGTCAAACTGTTGCTCCCCATCCAAGTTGGCAGCAGGAGAATTGGATAACATGGGTAGAGTGCCAGATACATTGGAAGCGTGAGCAGGATTGGACCAGCTCCAGAGTAGAGGAAGACAGGGAGGAGTAGGAAGGGAAAAGGAGGAGAAAGGGCTGTAGTTGTAATTGTATCTGCTGCCAGTAGAGAAGCAAGGAGAAACACCTTGCAAGTTACCACTGGAAGAGTGAAGGGGGCTCTGGTGTTGTTTGGGTGAGTAGCTTGATATCTTGGCCAGAGGGAGGATATTGGCTTCCCACCAAGCTTGGTTCACTCACTGGTGATTCTCTGGCTAGTCCTACAGATTGCTTGCTTATTTCTGCTGCCCATATCCATGCTCCTTCCCTTCCTCTCCTGATCCCCTGGCAACCTGGGGTTGTGAGTGGGCTAGGCGACTGATAGAAATCAGAAGTTAGGGCAAGTAGGGAAACCAATGGAGTAAATTGCCTACAGAGCCTTGGTAATATAACAGGAACCACGGAGCTCTAAATGGCGGAAAAGGTTGGAATTTGGGCTAGATGTTGGGGGAGCTGAAATGCTGAGAAAGAGGCAGGGCAGAAATAAAGTGTGACTGCCCCACTCAGACTGGAGCAGCTGCAGGGTGTGAAGTAAGCAAGAGAAAAAAACATGCTTAAAAAGCAGGAGAGGGTCTCTCATAGTTTATTAGTAATGGGTTCTTCAGATGCATTCAGAAGAACAACAGGAGGAGTTGTGTGGACCTAATTCAGTTAGAATTTAGAGTGTGGCTGACTGTGATTAGAAACATGATGGCATTTCATTACTATAGTGCTAAAAGTAATTACATCTCTCCCCTTGTTGTTTTTTATCTTTGGTGCTCAGCGCAGTGAACCTCCTTTCTGATTATGTGGAATGTATGGAATTATGTGGCAGTGACTTGTTTGGTGCTCAGTTATCAGATAGGGATGGGCAATCTGGTACGGGGTTTTGCAGATCCCAAAGCATTTTAATGGATCTGGATTCTATCAGACTTGATAGCTTATGTTATTGGCCATGGTGACACAATACAATTATGACAGATTCCCCACCAGATTTTTTCCCAGCACTGATATCAATGAAACACATTGTGAGAAAGTCTGTAACTCATAGATGGGAAAGTATTTATACAAAAGTCTATTGTTGCAGATATCCGAGCCAAGAACTACAATATATGAATGTTGCATATTGAGCAGGGGATAAGACCACCTATAGTTAGCACTGAGGAGAAAAGGGTGTGTGAGTGAATGGTGACACAGCTAGGTTGAATCTGGACTAGCCTATCACCATTGCAGAAATAGATCATGCCTTCATCTCTGATAAAATCAACATACTACTAGCAGAACTTGTAATTAACTACTAGCAAATAGTGAAGTATTTGAAATTAATTCCTTTTCCAATAATCAAGTATAACTAAGCTCTGCATAACATAGACCCCACCAGCTGAGGGCTGTTTCATATTCACTACATCCTATTTTATGCATGGCAAGTTCTGTTACATAGGAGGAATTCTGGTCCCAGTTTGGGCAGTGTTTGTTGATTTAAGTTTGTTAAAGTGTGGGAGTCTTCCTGTGAAAATCAGAAAGATAGTCTATCAAAATATACAGAAAAATATTGAAATTCTGAAGATGTTTTAGTGGATCATTTTCAGTTCACAAACTTCTCTTGTTTCTTCTAAGGAATTATTAGACATTCTGGCTCCACAGTTAGCAGTTCAAGTAGAGTTAGGTACTTGAAAAAGCAGCTTGTAATTTTTAAGTAACAAAATGTTCTTTGGGGTAAAAAAGAATCTGAATGTATTTGGGATTTTAATCAATGGTGTTTAAGCAGGATTAGAGGAAACAGCTGGCTAAACAAATATTGGGGCAGAGTGGATGCAATGGTATAAATTAATAATGCTAGTCTTTCTTTCTGCCATGAATGGGAGGTTTTGTGGCTGTATGATATATTAACTATGGTCATCATATGCCACCTAGTGGATATGACAGTATTTCGCTGCTATCATTCACACATATACACACATTTGTAGCCAATTTTGCATTCAGTTAACTCTAAGAAAACATTAATAGCCAATGGTAGCTTTATTATCTCAAGAACTAATCCTCCTTCTAAAAATCACTGTAGTATTAGTTGACCATATCAGCCAGTTGATTGGCCTTTGTTGTTTCTGAAGCATTTATTTATTTATTTATTTATTTATTTATTTATTTTATGGTATTTATACCCCGCTCTTAAGCCCTAAAGGCTCTCAAAGCGGGTTACAAATCAGGTTTTAGATACAGCTATCTAAAAATGACAACACTTACAGCCAATACCAATAGGGTTTTCAAAACTACATTGCGCAAAATGGAGGTGGGGAGGGGACCCTTCAGTCTCTGAACTTTCATGCTCTAGACTCCTCCTACTCTTTCTTCATTTCTTATCTTCCTTCTTCCGCTCCTCTCCCATGGTGGCATTTCTGGTTCCTTCTTTTTTTCAGCTGCTATATTGTGATGATAAAAGTTATGAGGAAAGGTTGAAGGATCTGGGAATGTTCAGCTTGGTGAAGAAAATACTGAGGGATGACATGGTTGCACTCTTTAAATACCTCTAGACTTGTCGTGTGAGAGGAGGGGGCAAGCCTTTTCCCTGCTGACCCAGAAGGTAGGACCAGAGCTAACTATTTTAAATTACCAGAGAATAGATTTCTATCGAACATTAGAAGGAAGTTATTGACAGTAACGGCAGTTCAGCAATGTAACTTAGACATGTAACCAAACTAACCAATGAAGCCTAGTCAGGTGATGAGATCTCCTTCTCTGGAGGTCTTCAAAAAGATGCTGGGCTGCTACTTGCTGGGAATGTTTTAGCAGGAGATCCTGCATTGAACAGGGGGTTGGACTGAGTGGCATCACCAGGCTTGGTGATACCTGGTATGGGGAGGGGGCTGCCAAGGAGGAGTGGCAGCAGAGGCCTGCACACACACACACCTGGCCACTGCTTGCCCCTTGGGGCTTCATTGGTGGCCTGTCTCCCTTCCTGGGGAGAAAGCTGGGCTAATGACAAAGCCATAGGGGGCTCACTAGCCCCTCCGCTGTGCTCACTCTCACTAGTACTTCAGCTCCCTCCTGAGGGAGAAAGCCAGGGCTGTGGCAAAGCCATGAGTGGCACGCTCACCACTCTGCTGCAGTGGTAGGAGGTCCCAACCAAAGTGTCCCTCCTCCTATGTGGTGTCACCTAGTGTGGTCCACACTCCCCATACCCACTCAAGGACACCACTGGTTGGACTCAATGGCAATGAGGCCCCTTCCATCTCTATTTTTCTATTATTCTATTTCATCTCCCCTTTTATGTTCTATAATCATTATAGTATAATGGTACCTTTGGCTTAGTACATATTAGCTATTTTGTATACAGGATAACAATTGGTATGTGGATTAACAATTTTCTAGTTTTGATTTTTGATTTTTTTAATTACCCAGTTTGACATATGCACAGTGCACACTGGAGCAGGCATAAAGGAAAGACAATCAAGATTATGAAAAGTAAGTCCTATATACAAGAGGTTGCAGGAACTGGGAATGCTTAACTTGAAACATGAAGAAGGCATTGTAGTCTTCAAATATCTAATGGGCAATCCCATAGGAGTGCACTGTGCTCCCCCAAAGGGCAGGACTCATTCTACTGGGCTTAAATTATGGTTGAATATTAGGAGGATTTTAACAGTGTAAGAAATTCAACTGTAGAACCAGTCACTCAAATGAATGGAAAGTGTCCCTCATTGGAAGTCTGCAAGTAGCAATTGGACAGCCATCTGTTGGAGATTCTGTAGTTTTGGATTTATTGCACTGAGCAGTCAGTTGAAGTAGATATCCTTAAAAAGCCTGCTCAAATTCTGTGATTCTAGTCTATTGTTCATGAACCATGCCACAATTTCTACAGCTAACTGCATCATGATGCTTTTGATTCCCTGCATACAAGCTGGGGAATTCTGGACCTTGTAGTTCAAAGATGTAACCTTTCTGAGTTCTGGCTGAGAATCATCAGCCCTTAATAAAAAGAAATAAAACAATCCAGCAGCAAGTGTGAGACTCAGGAGATTATTGCATTACCTCCACTTCCGGCATATACCTGGGATGTAACTTTCTTAAGGCAGATCTTATCGCATTCACCTATCGCTGGGCAGTATACAGCCTTTATGCAACCCGGGCTTCTCCAGGCTTGTCCCGCATCTTTTCAAGAATGGGCAAATCCCATTTGAAGCTAATGTGATTGGAGGTGTGGCAACCGCACACCGTGGTGTTTTTTTGCCCCCCCCCCCCCCCCAAAGCAGGAAAATGCTGCTCCTTTTGGAGCCAGAAAAAGGGTTCTTTTGCCACTACTGTGGCACTTTCTGGCATTCCTTTTGGTATGTGTAATCTGGACGCTGCACCAAAGTAGTGCTGTGATGCTGCCTGCCGTGCAGTTGGTTTGTTGGCTGGCGTGACGGTGGCTTGTGGCTGGAGTCAGGGTGTGCATCATGCAGCTGCCACGCCCCTACTTCACCCAGACATCGGCCCTTTTGGCCAGTCTGTTCAGTCCCTCAAAACTGCTACTGGATTCTTTCACTATTAAAACAAATGAACCTGCTTATCTCTTTGAATATGCCTTCTTTGAAAATACTGTAATAGAAAGCGCTGGTAAGGCAGTATGGAAGTTCTACTGCTTTGTAGGAAATGTTCTTTGCCTCTCATTTCTGGGAAAGAAATTGGATCAGATCAAAGGCTAAGGGTCCCTACCATCTCTAAAATTCTGTGATACTTTGCTCAAAGCACATGGCACAACAAGTCTGATCTATTCTGGATTTAGGCCATGCTGGGAAAAATGAATGAAACTGTTCATTTAAAAAAATAAATGAAACACCGTGTGGAAAGCTTCCTTTGCCTTCTTCACTCAGCTTCAGAACAGGTTGTTTCCCTTTAATTCATACAACAGGGTGGAAATCCTGAATATGACTGACAGCAGTGAACTCAAACATATAAAAAAGGCAGTATGAATGGTCTGCCTGAAGACTGTTCACAGTGCTTGGAAAACATTTTGTTTAACCAAATGATGTGAAATATTACTTTAATAACCTGTTGGTCTGATGCATGAG
This sequence comes from Sceloporus undulatus, assembly GCF_019175285.1. NCBI lineage: Eukaryota > Metazoa > Chordata > Lepidosauria > Squamata > Phrynosomatidae > Sceloporus > Sceloporus undulatus. The sequence continues at coordinate 285,287,359 of NC_056523.1, forward strand.
CTAATGGCTGAGGCGAGCAATAATTTCCTCTGTCATTAGAAAAGTGAAGTTTACAAATTGAAATTGCACTTGATAAAATAGCTCAGCAGATAATAAAGCCAACACATATGATTTCAGATTTCATGTGTGGAGAAAAGAGATTTGGTTTCACAGGTGAGAGATGTAGAGTGCTGTACTTCAGTTTCCTACCTGGCAGAATGGAGATCTTTTGTAGGGCCAAAAAGCCTGGAGCAGTATGAAGCTTTCCATTAAATGCACACAAAACAATTATATTTATAGCAGATATAATCTTCATTGCTTACATGTCACAGTTTAACAGAAAAGTTTTCTTCCTGTTTAGAAAATAAATGTCATCTTGGTATTTTATCCCATAGCAAGAGATCTTGTCACAGTGTTATGTTAGCAAGTTTCCTTTTGGAGGGACTGATGTGGATTTAGGAATTGGTTTCTCTATATTTGTCTTGATAGAAGGATAGATGGTTATTTATTAATAGTTTGAAAATACAGGGTTGCCCTCCTATACAAGACACACATACACACACAAGCTGTAGATATAATTTTTATGCATGGGTTCCCTGAGATCTGAAAATAATTTCAAGGCCTCCTCCAGGGTAAAAGGCTAAGAAAGGATGGTATTTAAAAAAGCATGCATTTTCTAGGGATATCTAATGAGAACTAGGATTGTAGATGTAGCATCCCACATTTTTTCTGAGCTCAAGGGGTTCAGAATAAACAAGTTTGCAGCAGTGGAGAATTTTAAGGGTTTTTGGCTGCTACTTAGTAACATAGGATTCTGCTTTATATTGAGCCAGACATTTGGGGCACTAGCTTGCTATAGTTTACCTTCCCTAGCATCAGCTCTTAAGACTTTCAAGCAGGAAAGTTTCCCAGTTCTGTCTGGAGATGGCAAAGGAAATGGGACCTTTTATATATATTCTGCCTCTTGATATCCTTGTAATGCAGTTCACATTTTTGTTTTTTACTGTCAAAATGTTCCATTTGTGATACATGATCCAACCATATGCATGTATGTGCATATATTTACATACAAAATGCATATTGATTTTATCTGCGAACAAACTGTTCTAAAAGGGAGTTTGTTTTTGCTGTTCTCCCTGATTGATAACTCATTATTATGGGCTGTACACTATTGTTGGCTTATGTTTCTTTGCACAGTGGCCATCATCTCCCATTGATTCACAACTGGTACCTCATTGTTTGCATGGCTAGAGGCTGGTACCAACTGTTACTGTTTTGAAGCTTATTTCCGAAAACCTCACATCACAATGCAAACCTATTCATTTAACCACCAGTCTCATGAATAATAATGCAAGTCACAGTATCAGATTTTGTATAGCTATACTTGGGAGTTAAACATAATTGTGTGTATTGTTTGCCAGAAGTTGGGGAATAGATGGCGAATGGGAGGAAAGCCATTGGAATGGAAATGGGTTTTATAATAAGTGGAAGGATAAATTCAGTGGGTGATTAGATAAAGTCATGTTAAAATTGAAAAAAGAAGTGGTTTTCGGAGGATGGGGTTGTTTGTTTGCTTGCTTTAAAAAATTAAGAAACTTTATTAAATATTTCCAGCATGCACAGCTTTCAGAATTATACACTGAGGCATGGATCCCCTCAGGAATCAATAATACCCTATCAGAGGAAGGAAGTAGAAAATACACATCTGAGTATTCATGGCTTAAGAAAAACCACAAGTCAACAGTGATTAGAAAGCACATGTCTAAAAAGTTAATAGAGTGCTGAATGAATGTTAGCTGCCTGGACATAATGGGAAGTCCAAGTGTGTGAATCCAGCAGGCCAAACTCCACTCATGTATGACCAAATGTAATGCAAGACACATTTAAGGCCACTGATTTAAGGCATTGGATTTTAGGCAACGTGATAATTAAATTCAAATTCTTGCTGTCTCTTGTTTAAAACTGCAGTATTTCTTACAGCTCATGAACATTTAATGTTCATAGTATGACTTTAAGGCACAAAACAACAAAATGGTGTTTATTGTGCTGCCACCCAGTGGCATACTTTTTTGTTGCCTCACACAATATAGAAATTGATAGGAAAAGAACATCTTGCCTCACGCACAATAATTGGGAATTTTAAGATCATTTGCATTACAATTTAGGACATAATGATAATTCTACATACTCATGAGTACTTAACATCTTTATGTCACTGTTTTTTTAAAATAACTATTTTGCTTGTATTAAAATTAAATATTAAAATTTGTTTCACTTTTCTCTCAAATAATTATTTGTACAGTCTTTTCTTTCTGCAGTCAGAGCAATGAGTTGCAAAGAAGTAGGGGGCAGTAGTCAATAATATTTTATATATAATTTACATATTTACTTAGATGATGGGAGGAAAACCCGTAACCTTCTAAATGTTCATGTCACTCCCTACAGTCCTAATCATCATAACTAATACAGTCAGCCCTTCTTATAGGTGGATTTGCCATCTGCGGATTTGACCATACGCTGATGGCAAATCGGGAAGTTGTCCCCAGTGCTGGCGCGCGTGCACGTGCGCCGCCATTAGGGACAACTTCCTTCTCCTCTCCTCCCTTCCCTCCCTCCCTTCCCTCCTCCCTGCCTCCCTCCCTCCCTTCCCTCCCTGTTACTTACCTTGAAGGCCTCCGCTTGCCGCCACTGCTGCCGCGGGAAAAGCCAGGTGGCGGCGGCGGAGGCCAAGCCTCGGCCTCTATGCCACCGCCATAGCGGGCCCGATGGCAGTGCTGGAGGCCTCTTGGCCCCGAACAGCACCGCCACCTGGCCTTTCCTGTGGCGGCGGCGAGGAGGTAGAGTTGCCGCACCGGAGGCCTTCAAGGCCTCCAGCGCCAGCATCCGGCCTCCTTGAGGCCTCTGCCGCCGCGGAAGGGGCAGGTGACAGTGCTGGAGGCCAAGAGGCCCCCAGCACCAACACTTGGCCTTTCCACGGCAGCGGCGACAAGGAGGCCAGGTGACGGTGCAGGAGGCCTTGAAGGCCTCTGGTGCTGCTGCTGTCCATGCCTCCTCTTCGAAAGGAAAAGCGCGGAGGTGGCGAAGAGGAGGCACGGAGAGCAGCAGTGCCAGAGGCCTTCAAGGCCTCCCGCACTGTCACCCAGCCTCCTTGTCACCGCTGCCGCGGAAGGGCTGAATATCGGTGCTGGGGCCTCTTGGCCTCTAAAACCAGTATCTGGCTCTTCCGCGGCGGTGGAGGCCTCGAGGAGGCCTCCGGCGTGGCAGCTCTGCCTCCTCACCACCGCCGCACGAAAGGTCTGGTGGCGGTGCTGTTCTATTTAAAAACACATGGTTAAAATAACAAATACAGATACATAAAATTGAAAATCAAAAAATTACAAAGTCAAGAACTACAAACATCTAGTACAATAAATTACAGATGTCTGCTAAAATACATTAAATGCAAAACAAACAGTACCAGTCAAAGACAAATTAAACATTGGCTTAATCCCTGACACATTTTGCAAACAGCTGTTTTCAAATGATACTACAAAGATAAATGTGTAGATACCCTTGGGTCATTCACACTACGAAATAACCTGGTGTGGAACCCAGATTATTTCATAGGCATTCATATTTACCCCGACTTCAGAGGGGTTGGCCATGGCCATTCTCTGAGGCTGAGAGAGTGTGGCTGCTGCCATGCTGCAGCCTTTTCCTTCCTGCTCCTCTTCTCCCCCCACACCGCTGCTACACCGCCGCCTCTTCCTCCTTCCTCCTCTTCCTCCTTATCCTCATCCCTCCTCTTCCTTTTGCCCCCTGATTGCCGCTGCTGCTTCCCTCCTCTTCCTCCCCGAGCTTCCTGCTTTCTCATCTTCCTCACCCCATCACTGCCACCGCTGCTGTTTGCCTCCTCTTCCTCCCCGGATCTTCCTCCTTTCTCATCTTCCTTGGCCCCTCACTGCTACTGCTGCTGTTTGCCTTCATCTTCCTCCTCTTCTTCCTCCTTCATCTTCCTCCTTTTCCTTGCCCCCCTCACTACCGCCACCGTTTCCCTCCTCTTGCTCCCCTTCCACATCTCCCTTTGCTGCCAGTGCTGCCAAGTCGCTTTCAGTGTGAACTTCAAGGAGGAATTCTATCAGTGCGAACTGAACATAGTGGGAACTGTTACCCTGATCCATTCGGTGGGGCATCACCAAGGAGACCCCAGAGCTTTTCGATGCAAAAAAGTGAGTGTGAATGAGACCTCTGATGGTTTTGTGATGAACTGGGTTTACATGTATCAAGAAAGTCCTGCCACAGGTGGTAGTCTACAGGTCATGCACAAGCAGAACTTCCCCTGAACACTTTTTAGAGATGCACTGCACAAGAAAGATCTCCTGTTTTAAGTATTACTGTGTCCATTGGTTACTGATCAGACAAGCACTGCCTCCAGGTAAAAATATACTTAAAATAATAGAGCTGAAAAGGCCACAAGTGCCATCCAGTCCAACCTCCTGCCATACAGGAACTCACAATAAAACACCCCCCCCACAGATGGCCATTCAGCCTCTGTTTGAAGAACTCCAAAGAAGAAGACTCCACCTCTCTCCAAGGGAGTGTGTTCCACTGTGAAACAGTTCTTACTGTCAAGAACCTCCTCCTAATTTTTAGGTGGAATCCATCCATTGTTCCATGTCCTATTATCTGGAGTAGCAAAAAAATAAGCTTACTCCATCCTCAATATGACACCCCCTTCAAATACTTAAACAGCCCTCTTCTGGACACGCTCCAGCTTCTCAACATCCTTTTTGAATTGAATCCAGTGCCCAGAATTGGACATTGGATTCTAGGTGAAGCCTGACCAAAACAGAATAGAGTGGCACTATTATTTCCCTTGATCTAGACACTATACCTCTGTTGATGCAACCTAGAATCACATTGACCTTTTTAGCTGCATCACACTGTTGACTCATGTTCAATTTGTGATCTACTAGGACTCGGTTCAGCCGGTCAACCAGTTACTAATCCACTTACCTACCAGTTTGCAAGAATATCATGGGGGACCTTGTGAAAAACCTTTCTAAAATCAAGATATGTTATATCCACAGCATTTCCTTCATCTATCAAACGGGTAATTTTATCAAAAAAGAGATCAGATAAGTCTGGCATGACTTGTTTTTCAGAAACCCATGCTGACTTTTTGTGATTATGGCATCCCCTTCTAAATGTTCACAGACTCTTTGGGCCAGTACAGTAAAGCAGCGTGCTGCCAGCGATACTAGGGTTAGGGAGTGCACACCAAGCACACGCTCCCTAACCCTAGTCCATGGCAGCACCAGCATCATGGCAACTTCCCGCCCACACAGGGGCTACCATGATGCCGGCGCTGCCGCACAATGTCCCCATGGCCACTGCAACACAGCCCTTATGATGTTGCAGGAAGGAACTGCATTTTGCAGCTCCTTCCGAGAGCGGCTTGTTCCCGCAGCAACTACACAGCTACGGGAATGATCCTGAGGGGAAAGGGGACGCCCCTTTCTCCTCCTGGCTGTCTGGGTGTCCGGGGGCATGAAGCCCCAAGGACACCCCTTTTCTGGACCATGGAGAAGTGGCATTTTGCTGCTTCTTTGTGGCCCAGATAACGATGTTTTGGGGCTGCCGGGCTGCCAGTGAGGCTGCCCTGGCCCCAGTCCAGCATGAAAAGGGGCGGGTGCAGGCCAACCCTTTGGGGCAGTCTGTACCAGGCCTCTGTTTAATGAGCTACTCTAGAATCTTTCCTGGTATTAATGTCAGACCAATGCAGTGATAATTGTTGAGATCCTCTTTTTTCCCCCTTTTTGAACATGGGGACGGCATTTGCCCTCCTCCAGTCTGCTGGGACTTCTCCTGTTCTCCAGTATTGCCAATGGCTCTGAGATTACATGTTCCATTTCTTTCACTACCCTTGAATATAGCCCATCTGGTCCCGAAGACTTCAAATCATTTAGATTAACCAGATATTCCTGCACTACCTCTTTATTTATTCTGTGCTGTTTTTCCTCTATTTTCCTCTGCTCCATTTTCCTCAGTTTGAGGTCCCTTTTCCTTTTCTGAGAAGACAATAGTTCTGCCTTTTCTCTGTCCCCTGTTATCATTTTTCTGTCTTCTCCACGCATTGGCCCTACCATTTCCTTCTGTCCCCTTTTGCTACAGAAATACCCCCAAAAGCCCCTTTTTATTGTTCTTAACCTTTCTAGCAAGCCTGAGCTCATTCTGCACTTCAGCTTTTCTGACTTTACCTGTACACATATAAATAAATAATAATAATAATAATACACATGCTAGCTATTTCTTTGAAATCCTCTTTGGTGATTTCCCCCTTTTTTCCATTTCTTATACATCTCCCATTTAAAACTTAGCTCAGTTGAAAGTTCTTTAGTCATTCATCCTGGTTTCTTGAAACATCTCCCCCTTTTCCACCTCATTGGAACAGTTTGAAATTGTGCCTTAAGTATTTCCCTTTTGAAAAACTCCCTTCCATCCTGAACTCCCTTCTCTTCTAGTATTCCTGACCACAGGATCACCCCCAATATTTCCCTAAATTTACTGAATCAACTTTTCTAAAGTCTAGAACGCATCTCTGACTATGCCTAGCTTCTCCTTTCCACTGTATAACAAATATATACATGAACTAGTTCCAAATATGAAAGGTAAGGACCATCTATGTAGACCAACAAAAACAGCACATAGAAGGATTTATATGTCTTTTGAATACCTTAATACCTACTGGTCTCTTCTTTTTAGAATTTTTAGAAAGTATTCTTTCACATTCTGGATGCCTGACTAATTTGAGAAACAATTTGTCACAAATGTATCCACTGGAAAAAGTCAACATGTGTTTACTTCAAGAAGCCAAAAAAAAAAAAAAAAATCTTTAAAAGTTGTTTACATGAAATGACTATACCAGTTAATCAACTTGAAAGTAAATTGGTCTAATGGGAATTTGTACTTGAGGTTTTATTATAGTGAAGACTTGGCATGGGTAGAACCCATTTCATGCTCCATTTGCCATTATGTTTATTCCACTGAGTTTCTTGTAAATGTTGTTTATGACACTATAGTTATTTCTTTGGACATATGGTAGTATGTTCAGTCAGGACCTCCCCATCCATTAAATTTCCCTCACCAGTTATTTCTGGCAATGTATGAAACATTTCAACCTAGTTTTGGCAATATTTACCAAACCTGTATACTTTTTGTTGTTTATTTACACAGATGAACAAAGCAATAATACGGCTGACTGCAAATGTTGCTTGCTAAAAAATAGGCCTTGTTTTGAACCTTGAAAATAACAGAATTGGAGCTATAATTTTTCAGGCCCATGAAGGTTCCCCTTCAGACAGCATAGTAAATTCAAATTAGGTACTGAATGATTCCCAGCTTTAGTTCCCCTGGTGTTTTTGGATTACATTGCCCATCATTGCAAATCATTCTGGCTAGGGATGATGGATGTTGTCCTACAATAACATCTAGGATCATGTTCCCAAATTTGGGTCTTCAGAGACTCTCACTTAATAAAGGCCCTTTCAGGTCACTTATTATCATATGATCAATAAATGGAGGAAACAGCTCAGCATCAACAATATTGACAGCATTATTGATCACTATGGACCATTACTTCTCTCTGTCACTTACTTTTTAGCTCTGGATTGCACCATTATTATAAACGATTCTATTATTTGTTTTATTTCAAAAATCATCATTATATTTCATCCTAGGAAAAGAAAAATGAAAAATTAGAGCTATCAATACTTCAAAGAGGACTGCTGTCAACAACAGCAACAGCCAGTAATTAGGAGGTAGCATAACATGAATTGAGCATTTTACACAGGATAATGGTCATCCAGTGTCAGGGAAAGAATGGGACCATCTGATACAAGGAGATGCTATCCAAAGAAAGCTGAAGCATTTCAAAGCAGAAATCACTGATCCCATCACAGTGTGTTTTTTTATTTTGGTTAGTAAAAAGGCACTTAAGGGTGTTTCAAGACAAGAGACACAAATGTCAGAATTGCCCAGAAAGCAAAATAGTGTTCTTGAAAAAGGCCCCAAATTAATGAACAAAGAACCAGGTGAAAATACAATTTGCGCAATAGCACAGTTGCAAGAAAAAGAAAAGAGCATCACTTCTGCTGCTGACTGAAAATGTGTCTCAGATATAGTGGGTCCTTGTTATCCACTGGGGGTTGCTCAAGTGCTCAAGTGCCATTAAATATAATGGCATAGCAAAATGGCATCCCTTATATAAAACAGAAAATCAAGGATTGCTATTTGGAATTTATACTTTTTTCAAGATTTTCAAACTGTGGATACTTGAAGCTGTGGATAAAAAAAATGGATAAGGTGTGCTGACTGTAATGAAGTGAGTTGAAGTATAGGATAGAGGGTATGGTCAATCCTTATTTCTATCAAAAGAAAGTATGCAAAAGATCCTGCTGTTCAGAAATGTGTGGCTGAAATTCAGTGCTGTTATTCGACCCTTGAGTGCAAGCAGGAGGGCCATAATCTCTCCTTTCTTCCACCTCCTCCTCGGAATCCTAAATATCTTAAAAACCTGTTTGAAAGGGTGGTGAAACTTTTTAGAACAGATTTTCAGTGCTGGGAAGGGGGAGAGGTTGAAAATCCAGTGCTACTGTGAATGTCAGCTTGGAGTTAGGCCTATGCCTCATGTTAGTGATACTAATGTGAAAATTACAGGTTGTTGTTATGTGCCTTCAAGTCATTTCTGACTTATGGCAACCCTAATGTGAACCTATCATGGTTGTGGCTGGTGTTTCTTTTTTTTTTTCCTTTTCCCTTTTTTGTTTTTTTGTTTTTTGCAGGGGGAGATTTGTTCTGAGGAAGTTCGCCATTGCCTTCCCCTGATGCTGAGAGCATGTGACTTGCCCAAAGTCACCCAGTGGATTTCATGGCTGAGCTGGGAATTGAACCCTGGTTTCCAGAGTCCAGCACTCATATCACTATGCTGGCTGTCTGAAAGTCGTAGTCACAGTATATAAAGTATTTTTTTTCATGAGAAAAAAAATAAACAGAGACAGTAATGGTGTGCAATGCATAGTAGTCTTAAAAGCCCAAATGAGCAACTTTATTTTGAATCAAGAGCTGATAGCATGAAAGAATCTGATTTCATGAAATACCTAGCATACAACTTTGAAATGATATGTTTTGGCTTGGACCTTCAGTGTTGTTGTTCTATGGCAAAGCAGCATCTCTCCTTACAAGGATGGATTAAGTTCAGAATGGCTACAAACCCATTTGGATTCCTTGGTGTGTTTGCTCAGCTTAAAGAAATTCTATGAATGAGCCTGTTCGCAATGATTCTGGTGTAGGTGCCTCCTTTATTCTTCCTAAATTACAGATGATGCAGGAAGAGAGATGCGGCTGCATGTAATAGATAACTCCAGGACTAGAAAGGTCATGATGATATCACTGAAGTACAGATTTCCATTTAACTGCTAGTATACATTATGGCAGCATTTCTTATCAGGTTGTGGTAGTAATATTCCAAATACAGTTCCTTTTCTGCCCTTTGACCTTTTGCCAGTGGGATTAAGCATTCTTAGAGCAGAAATTGCTACATCAGCAAAGAGCAAAAGGGAGCTGCATTGCCAAGGAATGTCCAAGCACAATTTCAAAATTGCAGGTGCACACTTCTGAAATCATCACATTTTCTTTATATATAAGAATAACAACATGTAAAGCAATCACTTCAAAACAATGCTAGTAGCTAGCTTGGCACAGGGTACTGTGAAACCATGCTTTCTCTGCAGTTGCAAAAAGGATACTATAACAGTAACAGAATCAACGCTTAGCTCCTAATTTCACACCAGAGTATTTAATCAAACTTTAATTCATTTTTCTTGGATTTCTGTTTTTATTGTTTTATGGGTCACATGATAGGAGAAAGGTAAGATAATAAATAAATAAATAGGTAGCCACTTTGCATTTCTGAAAGGCAAAAGTGCAGCCTAAATAAACAAATACACATTTTGTAATACTTTACAAAACTACTGATTAGTGTCACAGTCAAAATCAAAGGTTGGGAACCTCAGCCCTGGGCCAAAATCCAGCCTTCCCAAGGTCTCAACATACATACCCCTTAAGGATTTCCCAGAAGGCTATGTCCTCTTCTTCATGCTGTCATCATTTGATGGTGTCCCAGGTTTTGTATGTCTTTCCCCCATTGTAAAAGGTTGAAATGCCTCAAGGCAGTAAAAGTTTTAAGCTAAAATATACTGGCATTTTTAGTTCTCATCATTTTTAATTTGGCCTTATGTATTGATGGAATGTGGTCCTTGAGAACGTTTCTATAGCTAAATTTCTTTTAAACTGAAAGCTTTTTTCATGCCATACTCTGAATGTTGGCTGAGACTTGAGAGGGAATACTGACCGGCACTTTGTGCCGGCCTGTGGGTGGAGTCACGGCATAGCATCTGCACACTTGACACTGTGACCCTGCCCCCATAGTGCCATTTTTGCACATGCCCATTTAAACGGTGTGTGCCATGATGATGCCACTGCGGCGCAGCACCCAAATGGCGCAGCGTGGAAGGGGTGTTATCATGGCACGCTGGCGCACCTATGATGCCCCTTCCAAGATGCTGAAAGGAAGCTGCTTTCCGTGGCTTCTTTTTCTGTCCTCTGGAGACCGTGGCATGCAATTGCCATGGTCCCAATCTGGGGCAAAAAGAGGTGGCTACATGTTGCCTGTCTGTATAGCCCCTTCAGTCCTGTACCCAGTTTAAATGAGAGGAGCCCCACTGAGAATGTGATGAGAAACATTGCATGAAAAATGCTCTGTTTGCTGGTGTGATATAGACCCCAAATGAAGAAGTTTTCTGTTTAGGAGATAAATAATGTCTGAAGTATCTACATTAGTAGAGCTGAGCTGGACATATATTCTGAATTGCTGCCAAGCGAGAGTAGTGACTAACAAGTAAGACAAATGAAGAACTGCAAATACAGTGAACCCTTGTTATCTGCTGGGGACCTACCATAGATACCAAAATCTGTGGATTCTCAAGTTCCATTAAATACAGTGGCATGATAAAATGGTGTCCCTTATCTAAAATGGCAAAATCAAGGTTTACTTTTTGGAATGTATACTTATTTTGAATATTTTCATGCCATGGATGTTTGAATCCTTGGATAAAGAATCCGCAAAGGGCCGACTGGGTTACCTCCTGATTCCAAATACTTGCGAAATACTTCACAAAACATATTGTAAAAATAAATTCCACAATGGAGTTTCTATAAATGGAATCTATAACCTGAAAAGTGATTCCACAATAGAAAGATACACTTTATTCTATGTGTGTGCATCAACATAAATTTTCCTCAATAAAATGTAATGTAGTGGATATAAATAGAAAAATTATAAGAGGTGAACTGGGATTTAAGTCTTTCGTTTTAAAATAAATGTTATTTCCATAATATCTGCATATTACAAATTGTAACCTTAGGCAAGACCATTCAGCAGGAATGGTGCAAAGTTGCACTGCAGAATCCTTGTTCCTTTTTGGAGCAAACTTGCTCAAGGTCAAGCAGGAATATGGCACAGCTCTTGCAGAGTGTGGATCATTCCCTACATCCTCTATGGTGAAAATTTGTGTAGCTAATATTTTCTTTACATTTGGGACACATCTGGCTGATACAGTGTTTTCCACCTGTGCTAATCTCTTATACCACCTTGAAGCAGTGGATGCAACAAGCAAGGTTAATGTAAAATCAGCAAAAATGCAGAGGAAGCTCCCTGAACAATATGAGGTAGAAGAAAGCAGACGTGTATGGAATTCACTGACAAATTAGGTTCTGCTAGACCACTACGCCATTTCATTGCTGGAGGAAAAAATATAGCAGCAGCAGTACTCACCTTCTTAGCAAGAAAAGGCAGGAGGGAAACAAAATCAAAAAGGCAACACACCATTACCCTCTGGACATGGAGATGGTTCAGTTAAGCACACCTGCTTTTGCTGCACACCTCTTAAGTTTGGTTTGTCATTCTGCTACATTTGATGTCTATGCTTTGAATTAAGATAGCAGATGAACCTTGAGGTTTCAGTCATGAGCAGCAAAGAAAGGGGGAAGAGAAATGGGTTGCAGTGGGCCCAATTAACTACTATCTATGTATTTGAGGGTAGGCCTATGATAGCCTCCAGCAAATAGGTGATTCTCTTAAAGAAAAGGGCAGCTTGTTCTTCAATGCAATCAACATTAACTGTGATGGAGGAAGAACAAATGGTATATCAGATTCTATCACTTGGTTATTTGACAATTTTAAGATACTGGCAATTTGCCTAGCTTCCCTCTTCCTCTCCCCCTCCCTCCTTACTTCCTGTCTGTCTGTCTGTTTCTCTTTCTCTCTCTATGTGCTTCTGGAATTTCTGTTCTACTTTTCAAAAATGTAATCAACATAGCTTACAAATGATGCTGAGAATTAAATTTGTCATAACATGGTAACTAGTTCAGGAATCACTGCCTATTCCTATACAAAAGTAGCCATGTTGATCCATGAAAAAGAACAATAACGAAAATCTACAACTGGGCAAGAGAGAGAGGTTTTTGAGCTTTCAAATGCTCCGTATCGGTTTTGAAGAATTCAAAGGTTTGCATGCTTTTATTGTACTTCCATTGGTCCTAATAAAGGTGTTGCCTGTTGTTGTTGTTTTAAATGCATGAACAATGTGTTCACACAGAGGCCTTCCCCAGTTCTACAAATTAAGTGTCTCTTTTAATTGGAGAAACAAGATTGAACAAGGGAGCTTCTTGTTGTTGTTAGCTGCCTTTAAGTCAATCTCAACTCATGGTGACCCTGTAGCTGAGAAATCTCCAAGACACCCTATCCTCCACCACTCTGCTTAGGTCTTACAAATTCATATCCATGACTCCTTAATAGAGTACATCCATCAAGCATGTGGTCTTCCTCTCTTTCTGCTTCCCTCCACCTTTCCCAGCATTATTATCTTTTCCAATGTATCGTGCCTTCTGATGTGGCCAAAGTACGACCAGGGACGTAGCCCGGGGGGGGGGTTCTTGGGGTCCGGACCCCCCCTTCCATTAGAAAAATGAATGGTGTGTGCTGCTGCGCCGCCACACCCAAGCCCCATTATAATAGTGGCACTTAGTCTGGACACCCCCCCCCCTTCCTAAAATCCTAGCTACGTCCCTGGTACGACAACCTCAACTTTATCATCTTGGCTTCCAGGGAGATCTCAGGCTTGATCTGTTCTAGGACCCATTTGTTTGTCTTTTGAGCTGTCCACAGTATCCTTAGCACTCTTCTCCAGTACCAGATTTCAAATGAATTGATTTTCCACTTGCCCATTTTCCTCACTGTTCAGCTCTCGCTTCCATACATGGTATATGGGGAATACAATGGCTTGTACTATTCTCACTTTCATGCTCAGTTGTATTATCTTTACTAGTTCTTTTCACAGACGCTCTCCCCATTCTTAGTCTTCTTCTGATCTCTTGACTGCAGTACCCATTCTGATCAATGTCTGATCCAAGGCATGGGAACTCTTACTATTTTGATTTATTCATTGTCTAGGCTGAATTTGTGTAAATTCACTGTGGTCATTCCTGCCTGCCTTTGCACTTTCTTCTTAAATTTTCTTTAGTAGTTGTTCCAAGTCTATTATGTTTTCTGCACCAGGCAGAAGATAGGGCCAGTCAGTGTGATCTTTTCTGCCTGCTTTCAGTTCAGTGTTTACGGAGTGCTACACTGTACAAGCTTACAATAACAAATATTTTTCAGACACCAATGCAAGAAATATAGCTAACTAATCATAGCATACACAGAAAAAACCCTAGGTTATTTTTTTTAATTACATGCATTGCAACTAAATAAAATGCATGACCCACTTATTCTGCAATAATAGCAGAATTGTATGGATGTTTATTCAAATTATTTGAATTATTCCCTAGTTATTTAGGAGTGCAGAACTAGAAGCCACTGCTCTATATGTCTCACTTCTGTCTAGTCTAACTGGAAGCAGGTCTTTACTGGAGGCATTTCCTATTTTCAGGTGAATGGTTTTCTTTAACTGGAGAAGCCAGGGATTGAACTCGGGAGTTTCTGTATTGAAATTATGCATTCTATCACTGAGCAAGAGACCTTCGCTTTCTGTGTGCCCAGGTTTAAAACAATGTAGAAAGAGGACTATGAATATAGAACCCAAAACTGTGATCCACAGAGTTTTCAATCAGGTGTACTTAAACAATTGTTAGTCATGCTGATTCCAATCAGACTGATCAGGAGTAAGCACAAGTATAGTTTCTACTGCATTATGGAATGTAGCCATTATGACTCAAGGCATTCCAATGGATTTTGGAATTCATCCCTAAAAACCATCTGGTGGGAACCTCTAGCATCAAGCTGGAGCATTGTCTTTTGTTCCAAAATTTCTTTGATATTTTGCCTTGAAACTCTGTTTTACCATGTGTTCTGTTTCAGGGGCATCTCCTGCTCCCTAATATCATGCTGGGTTTGAATCAGAGAATGCACCTGTACTCACACAGGGGCAGGCATGCAATACTTAACAATGTGTTTGTTTGTTTTTGTAGAAGAAATTCCTTTTAGCATTAATACCTATATGACCAGGTAAGATAAAGTCCTACCTTTCATTCTTCTCAAAATAACTTCAGGGGAAAAAACTTGGGCTTTATATACATACTGCCCAATTTAAGTCACAAACCCTTTTAAAAACCACTTCCATAGCAATATGGTGGGGCTGAATGTATAAATATCCCATATGTATGATAAGGGCCCTTGGCCTTTGCATAAGAACATAAGAAGTGACACACTGAAGCTGACAAAAAGCAGTTCTTGTCCATCATTCTCTTCCCAGTGGCTAACTGAATGCCTATAGGAAGCCCACCAGTAAGATCCAAATGCCTTCCACTCATGTTCTTCATCGACTGAGAACTCTTTGAAAAGGCATAAGGTGTGATTGTTATCACATCAGATTGCTCATATGCCAGTACATCTTGTACACATATTGGTTGTATACATAATTGTAAATGAATGAAGACAAATTAAGGCAGAGAAAATGAGATTAATCCTACATCTTCTTTTGTGTATTCAGCATTCCAGTGTCTAGCCAAGATTTTAGTACAAAGTGAAAGAGTTTATTAGTCCAAGAAAACAGTGTGCACAGAATTCTCCTGTTGTGTTTTGTTTTTAATATCTTAGAGCAAGTGATTCACATTTCTAACCCCAGCAATAAATTGTCAGCATAGGTTGTTTGGGTAGCAGGGCAATATCAACAGGGAAACAAATACAAAAAGTTTGCTATTCGTTTTCTAGAGGCAATTGTTGCTTGACATGGTGAGCCTGAGCCGCTAAGATAAAAAGTTGTTGTCTAGAGTCAATTAGATTAAATTAGAATGCATCCTAATTTCTTCCACTGAACTTTGTAACATTCCTGTGAAGCATACATTTAAAATGATAACAGAAATTCATTGAAGTCAGATTTTTTTATAAGATACCCAAAAGACTGAAAATGGGTTTTCAGAGAATGCATTTATTGAGTTGGCATAGTAAAAAAAAATCACACACACAAAAGTTTACAAAAAGACTTGAGATGAATGAACAACATTTTACAGAAAATAACTGAACACCATATAATTCAAATCATTTCTCAGTATAATCTTGCTATGATTGAAAGGAAATGTGACAAAATAGTAATGAAACCCCTTAAAGTTTAGCATGCAGATATACTGACAGTACAGCATAGTTAAAAGTGAGGAATTTGTTATATTGTTACAGTATTTGTGGTGTTTTTACTATTCAAAATGTCTTAAGGCTAAGCTACAACATTCAAATAGATATTTCTACAAGCTCCTTTTTGGTCACACAAGGACACAAATTCATTTTAGCCATTTAGTATTTTTATGTAAGTCCTCTTCTGTCTGACACATCTAGACAGGAAATTTCTTATTTATTTATTTTTCCCCCTCAGTGGAACTTTGTATGACCGAATTGTTTACCTAAAAACCCCACAAAAATGGGCCTTATAATTTTTCTCATGCTGGTGCCATTTGCTACATGTAAAAGTATTTAAAACCACAGCAGGAGGTTCACACAGTACAGATGCACTGTCCTTCAGTGATCTTTGCCAGCTGAGGTGTTCTGATGCATCTTTAACCAGTTTGACTCATATTCTGGGAAAGACTGCATAAGTAAAATAATGTTAGACTTAACATTCTGCTGGTGGCAGTTGAACAGCACCAGCGACTTTTCACATAATGTGACCCATTGATCACCTAAAGACCTAAACCTGGATTCTATAAAATTCTTCTTTGCCAGTGTAGTTACGTAGGAAGAAGAAGAGTGATGGTACACAGTGGAGCATGGTGACAAGAAAAAAGGTGGAAGTGCAAGCAGTAGAATGAAGAAGGGGCTGCCCACTTTTCTCTAGAGGCACAGGCAGTTTTCCAAGCCCCTCCACCCCAATTGTCTTATTCCTGAGAAGCCCTTTAAGTTAATCTGAGGAAGTAGACTTTAGTCTATGAAAGCTCATGCTGCCAATTCTTTTTTCAGTTAGTCTCAAAGGTGCTACAAGATCTTTCTATATACTGATTCTACAGACTAACATGACTATATCTTTGAATTCTACCAAATGGACAAGAAACAGGCTACACAAAGAGAGATTCCTCCTTTTGCCACCATGGCTACCAATGCTGCCCTTCCATTTGCCCAAAGTAGTATTGGATGCCTCTTTGTATGATCACCAAGGTTGTAAAATTACTCATGTCAGGGTCCATTGCATGAGCAATTTACCATGACAGAATCCTGGTCTCACACAGTAACTTTTGCAATATCAACTATCCTGTGGCCTGTGATAAACCTTAATGTGGGACATTGAATAGTCATCTTGAGGGCTTAAATGTTCTCATCACAATGTTCACCAACACTATATGATCTCTCTCATGTTTAAACCAACCTACTTTATCAATCATATCTTATAATAGCTCTTTACCAGGCATTCAAGAAGCATGTAATGAACCAAAGCTTGACAATTTTACTTTTGGACTATAATTCCCAGAATCCTTCAATCAGTTGTGGGTTTATGAGAGCTGTAATCAAAAAAGTATTTTTTCCAAGATGTCTAATAAACATGTGATGGAGTGGCAGAGCCTACTTCTTCCCTATATACATTCATTAGGATGCTTAGATTGTGCATGTAGCATGTAGGCTACATTTATATAGTCTAAGAAGCATTCATAGGTTATAGCATCCACCAAATAGACGTTTAGTGCCTGAACATAACTACTCTTTACAGACATGTCTACATGAGGATCTTTGCCTAAAATACTGAAAAAACTTCTGGAGCTTCAAGAGTTTGTTCCATTTTCCAGACATTTTAAGGTGCCAGCATCCCATAGGAAATTTATAGAAACAGAAAAAATTTAGGCAGAAATTCAGATGAAAAGTTGAGATCTGACATAGCAGAGCTGTGTGACTATTTCATTGTTAATCTGAATCCTGTTAATTTGACAAATCATCACCCATATATTTCTTTGCAAATATATTTTACTATAACAAAATCAAACAAGATGGCTTCATTTTAATAGACCTTATGCTTGACTTGTGGTAACTAAAAATGAAGCTCTGAACCCAGATTAACCATGAAGATGGAAGTCATTTTGTTGGGTTTGTTGTAATAGCTTGCACAACATGCTAGGAGAACACAATCATGGCAGTCCTGTATCAATACATTTCTATATGGCAGGAGCAGAGACCTTTTTGACCTTTCAGATATGTTAGATTTCAGCTTCCAGGAGCCCCGAACAGCATCACCAAATGTGAGATCTTCTGGGGGTTCTTGCCTGAACACCCAGAGAACCAAACTTTCTTCTTCTATAGGCATTGTGTATTGGTCCAGATAGCAGAAGATGCAATGTTAAGAAAGCAGGACTAATGTTGAGATTGTGCTCACTTTTTAAAAGGTAGCAGAAATCAAGGTTTCAGTATTTTCATATAGAGATTGTTGAACCAGTGGGGTGTTCTGAAGTCAGCATTGATGGGGGTTATTAGTGTGGGTTTCATAGTAAGCCTAAATCTGACTTTTAGCTGAGTCCAAGAACTCAAGCAGCTAAAGAATCCCAGGAAACTTAGAGAAAGCATTAAGGCATATATATCAGAACCAGTGTGGTATAGCAGTTTGAACATTGGATGACAACTCTGGAGACCAAAGTTCAAATCCCCACTTTAATATGAAAACTCACTGGCCCTAAGCTCCTCAACCTCAGAGGAGCACAATGGCAAACCCCCACTGAACAAAATTTGCCCCATGATAGGTTTGCCTTAGGGTTTCCATAAGTCAGAATTCACCTGCAGGCACACAACAACTTATAACACTGCTTTCCCCAAATCCTGCTCCCCCCCCCCCCCCGGTTGTCACTGTTTTATTTACTTAGAATACAGATGCTTGTTTGTGCTTAGCTTTACTGGTCAAGATTTAAAGCACCATGTGAAGATCAGACTAGGATGTCTGATGAACAATTGAGGAGCTGTTAAATAAACAGCTGGTGCAGAAAAGTTCAGCATGTTTCCAAATTTCATTCAGGATTCATGCTGATTTTTGCTGCTAGGTTAGCAATATCTTTTTAGGGGTATTTGAATGACAAGCCCTAAATGTCGAAGTTGGTATTAAATTTTTCCAGGATTACAAAAGGAGCTTTACTAATGAACAGGGAGTGAAGACTGCTGAGTCTGTTAAACTTTTCTTTCCTATACTGTGGATATAAATGGAGGCTCTATTATCAGTGCCATGTTCTCTGCTACATTTGACCAGTTTTGAACTAACTTGTAAGGCATCCTCCACTGAAATGAACTCTTCCTTTATTCTTAAAAAAAAGTTGGAGTGGATCAGCTATGCAAGAGCAGGGATAGAGAATTAATCAGAATATTACATACTGTGGTTCAGTGTAACTCACTCTGACGCAGATACACTTCTGCTTAGTTATTGTTCTTCAAAGCTAAGAGGGGCCATTCCTGCAGGTTACTAAGATGTGGACAGCCATTCAAGAGAAATTCCTGGTCAAGAATTCTTGATCAAGTGGGATGGAGTCTACAAAAGCTTATGCTAGATAAAACATGTTACTCTTTATGGTTGTGTTGCCTCATTTGTTTTTTTTTTCCTTGCTCAAGAAATACCTTTCTGCATCCTTGACAACACTATTTGGTGACTAGTCTTGTATCAGGTGAATAAATATCCTGAAAGCTTTGTTTTCAACAGCAGCTCGGACTAATCTAAGTTACCACAGACATTGCAACCCCCCTCCCTGACATACGCACCTATACACCTTAGCTTCAGCATGAAAGTCAATGACACTGATTTCTCTCACTAATGATATATCTTAGATAATTTGTTGTTTATATTGTACAAAACAGCCTGAATTTTTTTTTGTCATGGTGTATGAAAATGGAGAAATGAGGCATGCAGTGAACCTTCTCTATCTTATTTATCAATTGAGTTCTGTTTAGCACCAAATCTCCTTGTGGCTTTTTCCTTCTTCCTGGCAAGGCATCTCCTCTGAATCTGCATTATGGCCTTCTCCCACTGCTTTCTTAGGAGCCTGCACCACACAAAAGACAACAGCAGAAAAGGTCCACAGTTTCAGGCTGTATTGCCCCTCTTGTAAAAGCTCAGTGGTCTTCTGAGGTGGGGTTACTGTCTCCCTACAAACTTCCTTCCCCATGTGCGCAGTCTTAGCCTTGTCAAGAGAGCCTAGAGGGAATTTCAGACAATGGGAATGATGACACAGATGCAGCAGACCTTTTCCTCCTCGTTCACCTCCAACTTCACACAGAAGAGATGAGATCCAATCACAAAGATTCCCCTCCATGCACGTGCTTAATAGCTTATTAGAATGGGATGTGTATTAGTAGCTTGAACAAGCTTTAAATGATTCAAACTCTTCCTTGAACATTCGAGATATTGGTCTTCTTTTCCTGAAAAACAAGAATTAGGAAGATAATTTTCATTTTATGGGGGGGGGGAATCTCAATTCACTATTTGATTCCCCTTATACAATGTTGAAAACAACTTAGGTAAATAGGAAAAGAGCTATATAAAGCATATGGAGTGAAAGCTGGACAGTGAAGAAAGACACAAAAATCCAGTCATTTGAAATGTGGTGCTGGAGAAGCATTCTATAGATACCATGGGCTGCAAAAAAGACAGATAGTAAATGGTTCCTAGAGCAAATCAAGCCACAGCTCTGTCTGCAAAATCTGAGCAGGGCTGTTGAGGATAGGCTAACTTGGAAGTCTTTCATAGGGTCACCATAAGCCAAAGTAAACTTAATGGCAGTTAGCAACAATAAAATGGTATTAGACAATGGCGGGATATAGACCGCCATTTAGTACGTATTCTATACGTACTAGGGTTAGGAAGGGGCGGTGCTTCTGCACCCCCCTAACCCTAGTACGTATAGAATACGTACAAGATGGCGGCGCCCTGTTCATACGGGCGCCACCATCTTTACGTATCGGACGCTGTGCGTCCGGACATCGCGCGGCGTCTATGACATCGCGAGTCCGCCCCAGGCGCCTCGCGACGTCATAAAGGCGCCGCAAAAAGAAGCTCCAAAATGGAGCTTCTTTTTGCTCCGCGCGGGAGCCGCGCGGTTTGGCTGCTGCGGCTCCCGCACGGAGCAAATGGCGCCGGTCTATATCTCGCCAATATGGTGATATTTGGATCCTTAATGTTCATAAATATAAAGAAGTCACTCAAACAGCAGATATAAATACAAAAATAAGCAGGAAAAGAACTATGCTCTGTAACATTTACACTTCAAACCAGCATTAGCAAGGCTGTATTTTCCAAAATGCATGGAAGTTTTTTTAAGTAACCCTTTTAACTCTTTGCGTAATTTAGTTCTTGGCACACACAGTGAACATGTAATTCTAGATAGTATTGCCAGTGTGTGTTTGAGTAGTGAATTATGGTTTGCTTGCAGTATTGCTGAATGTCATTGAATATAATGGAAAGAAGGGGCTCAGAACACAGTCTTTTATCTTTTTTTTCTTCTGCTGATCTCACTCACTTGACCACAGCCTTGAACACAACTTTAATTTTGCTGTTACTATAGTGACACAGTACACAACAGTTTCACTGACAGACACTTCATGGAATGTATTCCTTAGGAAAGTCATTAAAATACAGAGATCAGAATCTGAAAAGATATGCATTTCCTAGAGAAGGCAAATAAGCTTATCTGACATACCTCGTATACTACAGTTCCTAGATTTTTATGCAAAAGGCCCCCCCCACACACATATTCAGTGGAACATATGCCCAAGTAAAAGATGGGTGGTAGTATTTGTTTTCTGATACTATTGTTTGCTTGTATGTTTGGTTCTCAGAGCTTTTGCACTATGTTACAAGTTCTTTTATTTTATTTTCAGAGCAATCAGGTATATACACTGCAAACATTTTGAAAACTTTTTAAAAAAAAATCCACTAGTATCAGAAACACCCATGTGTTACTTGCTTACCATATGGATGAGGAGCCTGTCAGGAGAAAGGTGGGATTTAGCACCACAAACAAAACTGAAGATATAGATGTGAGCACTCAAATCCCTCTGCCGGGATGACCTAATTTTTCAGTTTCACTTTCTCCCACATTTGTTGTTCTAAATCTCAAGTTTATTCCGTCAAAAGAATGAAGACATCTGCAAATATTGTAAAGTTCTTGGTTCCTTTTTTTTTTTAAGTAGCCAAATAAAGTTCCCACCTAACCCCAAACTGACATTTTGATTCCTCATGATGCTATCATTTAAAAATTGCCCATTCTTTATAAGAACTGCTGTTTTTATTATTCCCAAGAGCAATGCAAACTATCAAATAAAAACATAGCACAGTTTCCTCCTAGTACCAATTATAGAACTGAGAGTCAATTCTGATAGAACATTTAACACTGATGAAATGGTTCCCAGAAGGATCAGTCTGGCTGCAACACTAAGTACTGATTTACATTCCATGTAAATGGATCATCCCTGTAACTTGCTCTTTCGTGAACCCATTAACTGTAACTAACTTTAAATTTAATCATGACTTGTCCTAGAACTATTTACTCAAATTCACAAGAAGGATTTATTGCTCTGAGAGCTATTAAAAGTTATTTTCTGATTGCAAAATCTCACTGTAGAAAAGGACTTGAGAAAGCCTCCACCACAATATGCTCCAGATATTGGAGTTAGGATGGCTTTTACCTTTACCATACTATGGTTAAATTTACAGGGACAATATGATGTTGCATTTTATGCAATAATTAAGCAGGCAAATCCCCAAACAATCATGATGTGGGATAACAGGGCCATCAAATGAAACCAAAGCTGTCAGTATTAATTACTTTGCTCATAAGTAGAAAAACTGGCTTCGTCCTTTTACCTTTGTATTGTTTGACCTATGAATCAAGTATTATATGTAGAGAATTTGCATGAAGTTATTTTTTTTAAAAAAAATCCATGCTTAGTTTTGTGAAAAGGGGAAAAAAACGATATTTATTGAAAAAGCAAGTGCAGTGTATTAGCAGCTGGCTAATACTTTTTTGTTGCCTGTGCACTGTCACACAAACACACTGCCTGCGACCTCCAAGTATTTCCCATATCTGCCTAGATGCCACATTAGTTGGCCACACAGTTGCATGTGCAATATTCCACTGTACATTGCATTGGTTCATCAGTGTGTCAGTGATATACTGATGACTGTTCAACAGTGGAACATACTCCCTCAGAGTGTGGTGGGATCTTCTTCCTTGGAGGTCTTTAAGCAGAGACTGGATAGCCATCTGTCGAGGATGCTTTGATTCTGACTTCCTGCGTGGCAGGGGTTTGGACTGGATGGCCCTTGTGGTCTCTTCCAACTCTACAATTTTATGATTCTGTGGAGGCCCCCCCATGCATGCCCCCTTCACCCCATGCCCCCTCCCCATTGGACTGTCTAGTTTGTATTGTAATCCTTTTCTTCTGACTTGAGCAAGGAGGCAGCCACACTCTCCTCAGCTGAGAAAGAAGCCCTTTCAAAGCAAAGATCCAGTGCCATTTGCACTTTCAAAATGTCCTCTTCCTGATTAATTTTGATTTTTAGAAAGCCTACAAATCTGTTAGCTTTATTCTGTATACAAAATATCCCATCACCAACATCTCAATAACAGTGCCACGATACTTTGCCATAGTAAACAGAAATAACAGTTGTCATTAACAGGCATAGGACAGTACAATATCACCTTGTTTACAAGGATAGTGAACTTGTTATTCTGTATCTTGAAATGGACCACCTATTTGTTCCTATATGAATGTGTCCCTTGGTTGTGATGGACTGCTGTCCCCTTATGTGATGTAAGCAGGTACTTGAGACAAATCTATTTTATTATATGTAAGATATAAATAGAAATGAAAATGTGTTTTGATCCCCCACCATGAAATAAAGAGGACAGACACATAAATTGGATGTAAATAAATGGGCCTTTATTAGACCTAAAACCTATTTAAACTCCAACTGATAACTGTAAACTTTTGAGACTTCAACTGAGGGTGAAATCCTGATGCGGGTTCTGCTGTCTTTACCTAGACTGGCTCTTCAGCCTTCCCCATAGGGTGAAAACACCAGACTCTGAGGGCAACCAAATCCTCGGATTGTACCCTCAGCCAGTCATAGGGAGGTAGATATGAGGCACGCCCTCCCAAACTCCCTCGAGTTTGTAAGAGAAGGCAACCCCCCCCCCCATATCTTCCCCAAAGGCTGTTTCACAAGCAGCCTCCATGGCCCTTGACATGTAAAAGCTGCCCCTATCCAGATGTTTCACCTCAGTGGGGTGCCTGGGTGCACACCGATTGTTCCCCCACCCCCATTTAGGCCAGGGGAAACCTATTTAACATCCTGCCCTAAGCCCATTACCCATCCCTAGAAACAGTATGAGGTAGGCAAAAAAAAAAAAAAAAAAACAGGAAAGAGGGGAGAAATTCCTACCTGGCCCAAAGCGACCAAACATTTCCATACTGCCATGAGGGTGGGATGCAATCTCGCAAAAGAGGCTGATGAGGACAAGACAGATTAAATAGCTTTGGTCTGCTCCCTGTTGGCAGGTTGAGCCCATAAGGCCCCGCCTTTTATTATAACCCTGGTCTGAATTCATGGGCAGTCTCAAATATTACACCCAAGCCTATAGTGACAAGCCACTGTTTGAGTGTCCATTAGATGTGTAAAGAATACTTCCAAACTTTATTCTCCTTAATGAGAAAGGATTTCTTGACAGGCAATAACTTATTGAGAAAATAATCAACCACAGCAAGGGTTTGTTTGTTTGTTTGCATTTCAGGGGCACGTTCCCACTATTTTTTATTTTTTATTTATTTACAGTATTTATACCCCGCCCTAAAGGCTCTCAAAGCGGCTTACAATTATTATTATTTTTAATAAGACAGTTCCCTGCCCTCAAGCTTACAATCTAAAAATTGTAAAAATCACTATGATTTAAAGTGAATTCCTGATCCAGGTACTGTATATGACCATCGTTCCCATTTGAAACCAGTTCCGATCCTACTTTGATCGATTTCTGTGACAATAAAACAAGGCAAACACACACACACACAAACCCAGACAAGTGTTTCAGACACTAGTTTCCTAGCAGTTCTTTTGAAGAGAATCAACTCTGAAGTGTGTTCAAAAAATGGGAGCAAAGGATCTGAATCACATCATTCTTGGGAGGGGAGGGACTAATAGCTGAAGGGTATTTACCATCCCTCCTCAGTTTTTGATAGATATACCATCCCCCCCCCCCACCAGCACTGCCTTTGTGCTTGTGGTGTGACCTATGGGCACATGATTTTTTAAAAAAATAACACTTATAGACGATTTGATTGCAACTACTTGCCTCACTGATTGCAAGTAGTTGCAAAATCAGTCAATCAAGTCTTATATAAACTTCCCAAGCTGGGCTGCCCAGGCTGCCACTTGCATCACTGATGATGCACAGATGATTGACATGCATTTTGAAGCAGTGCAAACAAGTGGGGATGACAAGATCCACTTTCATAGTGGAAACGACAGACCTTGTGGAAACGATTTACATATGTAGAGAAGGCGAATCATACACTGGGTTAAATGTAAGTGGGAAGCCCCAGGTCTATTTTGTGGAAGCCTACTGCCACCCCACTCCCATGTTTTGTACAAAACCTCTGCAGAAAGTGGTTTTCTGTGCAATGATTCTTTTGCACAAAAGCTTGCCTTTGTTTAAAATGACCAGCTGATTTTTGTCCAAAAAAGTCCTGAAATTCTTCCTCCTCCCCCCAAAAAACCAATATAATCTCATTAAGTGATGAGAAAACTTGAAATGCTTCATTCTGGTGTGCAAGAACAAACTAGATGTATTTTCAGGAGAGAAAGGGGTTGTTTTGAAAAACCAAGGATATATGATATACTTCAGTGTATGGTGAGGAAAAGCAGGAAGGCATGAAGAAATAAGAGACAGGTTTGCTGTATTTCTCTGGACAGCTCTTATCCATTGCTAATCCAAACAGGAACAGTACCATGCTAAACTAACATATGTTGTCACAAATCTAGCTCAGCATGTTTCATTTAGTCCATGAAGCCAAAACTTTTCCTGGGTTCCAAACCCACTGTGTCCATCACTGGCATAAAAATCAGTGACTGTAATGGAAACCAAAAAGTCTTACAAACACTGTGCCTGCTGGAAAAGCAAAACCAATTACAGCCAATACACAAATTTATAAAACAAACATTTCCTAAAGAGAATCTTGACTTAGAACTCTTGTATTCAGATAAAAGGATGTTTTGCAGTGTATGCCACCAAATATGTTTTCTCAGTTCTGTTTCAATTCCTAGACTAGCAGTCAGTTGAGAATGGGAAAAATAAATATGACCAGCATCACGCAAGACAAATTAGTGTTGAGTAGCATATGGTAGTCTTGAGAGGACCACTCCTGTTCTTTTGACAGAGTAGGGAAAGGTAATAATAACAATGATAAATTTTATTTATGTTTCCCCGTCTCTCCCATTGGATCGAAGCGGGGTTACAGACTGAAAAACCATTACAAAATTGTAAGGTAGGCATTGTGGTAAAACAAACTGGAGGTGAGATATATATTTACTCAAAACTTTTGGAACCCTAAACAAAATCAAGCATCAGAATTGTTCTGCAACTGTCTTCAAGAAATAATTTAACAAGTTATTTCACATCCATAGGTATAGACAAATAAACAGACAGAGATAATTCCTACTTATTTTTTCTATTTAGTAAAAAGTTATTTTGAAAAAAAAAAGTTACATTGGCCATGTATTACTTTTGAATTTTTAAATAGAAAACAAAGAAAAAGGTCCCCAAATAGACTGAAATGAAGCAAAAAGAGGTGAATTCACACTATACAATCATAGCACTATTATTCCACATTAACAGCTGTGATTCCATCCTAGGGAATCATAGATTTGCAGGTTAGTGAGAGGTATATGCTCTTATATCTCCCAAACTACAATACCCAGAATTACATAAAATGCAGCCATAACAATCAAAGTGGAATCATAGAAGAATAACTGTGTAGTGTGAAATGTCCCTACTTGATCGCCTACTTGATGGCTACTCCCAAGCTCCCTTAGTACTCTCCTTTCTTAAGCAGGTGAAGATCTTTTTGGTTTCAGCAGGCCTTTAAGAGCTGACAGCTCAGGGGGCAAAGGCCTTTCATTTACAATACTGTGTTGTTTATATTTGTTCTTTTTATTGGTTATACTTTTAACTCCTTTTAATTTTATGGATCATTTAATTATATTTTTAAATTTTATATGATGTATATTTTTCCAGCTGTATCTGATTTAACTTTTGTAAGCCATTATCAATCTTAGACTGGCAAAAAGGCAGGGAGATGATGATGATGACGACAACGATGATATAGCAAGTTGGCTGTTTGTCCATATCATTACATTGCCTGACACCTGCAATTTAAGAGGATCATGTAGTACCAAAATTAAGTACCGTCACTGGTTATGCTGATATCTGTATTTGTTGTTGTTGTTGTCTGCGTCCAAGTCATTTTTTACTTATGGTGACCCTAAAGTGAACGTATCATAGGGCTTTCTTGGCAAGTTTCTTCGGGGGGGGGGGGGGGTTGCCATTGCCATCCTCTGAGCTGAGAGAGTGTGACTTGCCCAGGGTCACCCAGCAGATTTTTATGCTGCAGCAGAGAATTAAACTCTGATTTCCAGAGTCACAGTCCAGCGTTCAGACCACTACACCACACGGTCTCTCTATTTTACATTGCTGGAAATGCATGTGCCAAGCTGCCAATAGTCCTGGATCAATAATTTCCTTTTAGCCTAAATTATAGTGATGCTTACCTGGGAAGCAATGCTGCTGGCATGCTCTTGCTGCAGCACAATATCATGGTGTGACTCTGGATGGTGATGCAGTGCCAGAGGCTGTGGCTGCAATAGCTTTTGCACCTACTCCTAAGCAAGTAATTTCTTGTGAGAGCAGCAGCTCATGGATTAAATTGCAGAACAGATGATGGTTAAAATAAACACTGCCTGTAAAATCAAAAATAGGTCCCATTTTGCTCTCTGGTTTTGCTTGGTTCCCACCCTACATTTCAATACAAAACAAGGTGGTGGGGAAGGAAGAGTGCATTTTCTATATCACTCCTATTCATTCTTGTCTGCAGTGTATCCTCTGTTCACAAGATATTATTTTCATGCACATTTTGAAAGGAGAGAGAAAGAAAGAGGGAGGGAGAGAGAGAGAGAGATAGAGTGAAATAAAAATGACGTTTCCAAAGAATCCGATATTCTGAACCTTCTGCTTAACATTTCCTTCGTTTTTGTCATCTTTTTTGTGTGTCTTCATTTGCTTAATTAATACTCTGAGGGCTGGCAGAGTTTTCTCCCTGCAGCGCTCAGCAGCTATGCTGACTGCAGAGACCCTACCTGGCACACAATTTAGTGCGTCAGCATTCTAGATAGAAATGAATGAAAAATCAATCAGGGCAACTGCAGTGGTAGCACATGCAATCCTAACCTACTTTGTGCATGGTTTTCAACATTTACTGTAGACTAGACTCTAAAATGGTAAGCGTATTCAAATAAAGTATGCCTTTGCTGGTCAGCCCCTATGCTTCTTAGACAGATGAAGGCATCATACTTCTTTGCTAAGTAAACTAGGATGTTTTTGAACATCCCTATATTATTATAATACATATAGTATTTGAGTTATGGCCCATGATAGTTAGTTGGGCAGAAATAGAATAAATTCAGAGTACTGAACCAACAAACAGACCAAAAACCATTTAACACTTAAGAACCATAGGGACTGCCTATTTCCATTTTATGATTTGAAGAAGACAACTGCATGTCTTCTCTTTGTATACTTTTAATGAGCAAAGTAATTTATTGCATGTCTCAACTGATTGTCAGTTAATACCCTGTACAGCAAAACACCCTGATAAAGAAGCTAATCTTTAAATGTACTTTTCCTTGAAAGTCACTCATTGCTTTAAGTTTTCTAGCAGAGTGGGTTAAATCATCATAGAGCAATGAGAGAATCATGGGGCTGTAACAAGTTGTGCACTGCATCACTGTTAAGATTTCCACATTTCACCAGCTACTTTGTATGTGGTGCTCTCACAGTGAAGAAGATTCTTGGACTACAAAAGATGAAGAGTCTACTTTTTCTGGTGCTGATTTCTTTCTGCTGGGCTGACGATCATGCTGCCAACTTCACACTGGAGCATGACAGAATTATTCACATCCATGGTAAGTAAAAGATTTAAACAGCAACTGTGATGCTGTAAATTTGCTACTTTTTCTTTAAAGATTAGTTGTCTTTGCTGTTATGTTGCATTCATATATTCTGAACCCTGAAACTTGCAGTGGTTTAAGATTTTAACTGCAGTTCTTCAGTGTGCAATCCTGCAATGATTTTTCACTCAGAAACACTCTATGCTAAAAAATAAAGTGCATGCATATTGAGACCAGTAGATAAGCAATTGGTTTATGAGATATACTTGCCTTACTGCAGAATTAATATTATATGCAGCATATCATATAGTAGAAGCCTTTCATATCACATAGTGATAACCGATTAGACAGTGTTGAAAAAAATCAGTGGACAACCCAAGCAATATAAAAAGTAGCTTACCTCACTAAAGAGATGCCTTTCCAGATAAGCTTTCATTGGTATAAAAAGATATGTAGCCTCTCTGCATAATCCTGTATATCCATTTCAATCCTAAGGTTATGGTTGGCTGTATGAAGCTCTGAGGCTGCAGTGTAATGCAGCTGTTTTTCAGTTCCAGGCAGCTTCAGCAGCTGAGGGTCATCCAGTATGAAGCAAGCCAAAGCATTTATTAATGCAAAAGTGACAGGCAGGATAAAAGACAATGAGCTTCTCCCAGTTGTATATATTACATTTTGACAACTTAAATTATGCAGCCTATGGGTACCATATGAAGTTTGAACATTCAATGCCACTTTTCTGGTGCACTTTCCAAAAATGTGTGCTATGCTAGACTTTGATATAAAAATAAGGGTTCAGCATTTTCAGTTCTCTCAGTGTGGATTTCCAAAGCCTAGCACCTCCAGATAACAGATTCTGTCTTCAAGGTCAAAAATGAAATTGGGATGTATTGGTGTAGGAGTGGTAGACACAAGAAAAAAATTCATACTGTTTATTTGAGGCAAGACTATTAGACTGAAAACAAATTCACTTTGTAAAAGCATGAGTATTATTAAGGGGTCCATTCTAAGAATTCAGCTCTTGATTTGGTTGGTATTGTCTGTTGATATTGGCCCCTTTGGAGCAATACTTTGGTACTTCATAACAGCAAAAGATAAAAGATTGCTTGATACATGAATATATTTTTTTTAATTCCAGGACTTTTTAAAAATAAGTTAATGGCAATGTGTAACTTTTGCTTTGGCCCAGAACATGTTTCATCATAACTTACAAAATGGTTTTCCCTTCAGGAACCAATAGAGACAGACGCAACACACTAGGGTTTGGTGCCAAACCTATGGCACACGCGCTTTCTCTGACATTAAAGGCATTTCTGAGGGCAATCAGAGAAATGGAAGGGCTGGGAAAGAGTAGGAATAGGCTCACACCTCTCTGGGCACAGCTAAAGGTCTGGGAGGGCAGGTAACAGGTGTGTGCTTGTTCCTCATCTTCCCCCCACCCTCCTAGGCCTCCAGCTGCCTTCCTGGAGACAAGTAAAGGCATGGGAGGGCAGAGAGAAGAGGTTCTCCCCTCCCCCGGCCCTTCAGCTGTGTTCGGGGAAGTCCTGCCCCCTGGAAGTCCTATGCCTTTGCATTTGGATGCTCAGTCTCTAAAAGGTTCGCCATCACTGCACTAGAGCTTCTTTTTCAGACAGCAGTACTTTAATTAAATGGCAACTGTAACTGTAACCTACTTTTGCCTATTTGAAATGTACTGACACTTCAGTGGAAAGTAAACTACTGTTTCCCTACAGTTTGTGACAAGGAAAACTAATAGCTATCCTATGATTTTTTGAATTAATGAAGCAGCATAAAGGATGTTATCTTTTTAAAGGATACAACTGTTTTTGTAAATAAGACAAAAGTGTTTGTGTTTTAACATACATGGGGGAAACAGAATGGCAAGAAGGGGCGGCTTCAAGCTGCCCCTTCTGAAGAGGGATGGGGCCATGGCAAACCCATGCCGTGGCCCCAAGCCACCCAACCTGGCTGAGAAAGGAGTGGATAAGATCTGCTACTTTTTTGAGCAGGGAAAAGCTGGCTTTGTCAGCCCCACTGCCACCCCATGGCAGCTTCATGGTGCTCTGGCGGTGTGCAGTGTGTAAATGCCACACCTTCAGAGTGTCATGAAGCTGCCTACATCTGGTCAGCCGGGTGGCTTCAAGCTGGCTTCCTGGCATCATCACAGCATGCGGCGTCTAAACACCACACACTGATAATATCTTGTTTAAACAACCCAGAAAAAGAAAACAGTAAACTAGAACTGAAACTTCAAGTAGTAATTTAGCACTCCAGAGCTGCTAGTCAAGAACAAATTTAAAGCTGCTGGTATTCATGTGACAACATTTTCAGCAATAAGGCAATGATAGGCTTGCAGTTCAAATGCAAAAAAAAAAAAAAAAAAAATAGTATAAAACTAGAGCTTGGAAGAATATTACTTCCTTGGAGTGTAACTTCCAAAATCCTCCAGCCAGCATAGACAATGACCATATTATCAGGATGCTCTGGGAGTTGTAGTGCAAAATACTAACCTTCCAATTTCTATATCAAACTTAATGTTCACACATTCCCTGTTAAAGGAACTGAGCCTGTTTGCCCTGGAGAAGATTGACTTGGGAAGATCTTATTCCTGAACACATTAATCTTTCACTATTTAAAAAATGAGAATCATACGTACACTTTCCTTTAAAGAAAGAGATTTAAAGATATATGTTGAACATAGCCCAGCACTTAAAACAATTTAACCGTTTGCCCCCTATGAAATATACCCTATGAAAAGGTAATATTTTTTTTCTATCATATTCCATCCATAGTTGTTCTTACAGATAGGATCTGTTTAATTTAAACTTCCATCTGGCCTCTCTGTCTCCAGCTAATAAGACAGTGTTTATCGCAGGCCACATCTGGCATTAATCTATGATAATATTGTAGAGAAAATTATTTTTGTATGTGACATGTTTAGAGAATGTGGTGTAGAATTTTGTGACATTTTATTTCTTTCTTTCTTATGACAAAAATGAATTGAGCCAAGTGTATGCCCCAAATGAAAACAAAATGCTGTCAATGACCATGCAATTAATATCAAAATATTCTCAGTTTTGGAAGAAAAGAAGGCCAAAGAAAAAAGTGAAAACCATAGATATGGTCCACCTTAGAGATTTTTACATTTCAGGTGAGGTACAAGAATTAACATCTTGCAACCAGTCCATGTGTGTTCTATGGTTAAGGCAAATGACTGAATACCATATATTCACCATCTGTAGCAAAATCATTAGCAGATTGAGTCATTTGTCTTATTTAACCAGAGCCTGAAAAAGTTACTGGGACTGTCATTTAAAATTTGCTCTGGGTTGTATAGTTCAAAACAGTTCTAAGCTTTTCACTTACAACATTCATTAACCTTTCCCGAAATAAATATATCTTGTATCTGAATCACTCCGTCTTCGGTTAATAGACTCTACATAATACAGCCGAACAAATTATCATCTCATCCTTTCTTGAAATAGTTCCCAGAAGGAGAATTTGAATCTTTCTTTTTTAGATGTTTTGCACTGTTCAGCTAATTCTTTGAGCCAGGGGACATGTATAAATAACTGGGAGTTTAGACATCAGTAGCAAACTGGAAGATCATATGTGGCCTCCATTCATCTGTACCAAATAAGCCACATGTTCTCTCCACATACCTCTACCTAGGTTCAGCATTATATAAGCACCATTTACACATATATTAAAATCAAGCTAGACATGCTCCTTCATGGACTTTCGAGAATGATAACTAAAGCTGCAATTACAACCACTTACCTTGAAGTGAACTCAGTTAAATTATAGTAGGTTTCTATTAGAAACATGCATAGAAGTGTGTTAAACACCTAAAGTCTGAAAGTGAGTTTAGGAGATTTGTTGGTCTCATTTCACTCAGAATTAGTTATTGTACATAATGCTAAAGCTGGGAAGAAGTATCAATGTTGATCTTAGAAGGCAGTTTTGCTACACCAAAGAGGTGGGGGTAGTGTTGCCGGAACAGGATCATCCCAGACCCTGAGGTTTCCACGCCAAAAACTGAGTGCTCAGGACAACTTCTGGTGATGTCATTAAATGTTACACATTAAATAGTAACCACAAATATTCACCGTTAAAGGCACACACAAGCACGTACAAACACACAAACATACACACACACACACACACACACACACACACTCATTCATTAATTCCTGCTTGGAAATTAAGACAAAATCATAGTGAATGGAGTTATTCCAGATCAAGGTAAAATGAGGTGTTATTTCTTCTCAGTTAATTAAGAAGACAGGATAAGGAACATTTATTCTAGCCTACTTGCTTCTGGAAAAAAGATGGAAGCAGAAGACTTATCTACAGCATACATTACATGTGATGTGTTTTTCCAGACCTTATGCTGCTTTTGAAACTTGTGGTAGGCTGGTCATACCATTGGGAATTTTTTCTAGGGTCAGCAGTACTGGCTTGTCTAAACTTAATAGTGTTGCTAAAAGATAGGAATCAATATTCTAAAGGGGTTGGCAACTTGAGAAGGCTGGGGGACACATTAGTCTCTGAGAAGACCTTGGGAGCCTTACCCCTGCTTTACCCCACAAAATTCAAAAAAAAAAATTCTGCCCCCGAATGCCCTCCAGGGGGATATGGGGAACAGTTTTCACCATGTTAATAAGCCTTACTGGGCCATTTCAGGAAATAACAAGTACAACCTGTGGCATGCAAACAACTCACAAGTCTTTTTCTGTCCCACACATTCCTATATTCCCCAAATGAAAATGAGGACGGCTCCCCAAAAGAGGCTTCAAAAAGGGATAGATTGACTTAAATAACCTCACGACCATTAAAAAAAAACAATAAAATTAAATAAATATTTTTTTTATTTCTATCTCGCTTTTTGCCAGGCAATCAAAGCGGCGTACAACAGGTTAAAATACATCCATATATACATAATGCCCCTTAAAACAAGATTAAACAATGTAAGTCTTATTTGTGGCTGAGCATTTTATTCCGGGAAGGCTTGCCGGAAGAGATCTGTCTTAATGGCCTTTTTAAAGCTCTCTAGATTGGTGATTTGACGGATCTCGTCTGGCAGGCCATTCCATAAGTTGAGAGCAGCTGCAGAGAATGTCCTCTGGGAGGTCGCCGTCAACCTGGTCTTTAAGGGCTGTAATAAATTCCTCCCAGAGGACCTGAGTGTACGGGGCAGATTATATGGAAGCAGGCGATCCCTTAGATAGGTTGGGCCCAAGCCATGTAGGGCTTTAAAGGTGATAACCAACACCTTGTACTGTGCCCAAAAAAACCCCCCCCCCCCCCCCAAAAAAAAAACCACAGAAATCTTACATGGGAATCAAATCTGGCAGATCTTAGCCTGTTAGCACACAGGAACAAAAATTCATTTTGTCTACTTCTGGTCAAAGACTGGGAATATCTATTGTGGTCTATAAACATAAATGAATAAATTAACGAATGACTACAATATCTGTTTGAAAATTCTAAATAGCAGCAAAACTCACTTAGGCCCAAGACAAACGGGCCGAAAGGGGCGTGGCGCTGGTGACCCTAGTGTTCCAGACCGCGCAGCAACCACACGGTCCAGACCCCTAGTATGTAATGGTGGCGGCCTGATGGCGGCGTCCCATCCAAATGGGTGCTGCTCGTTGCTGAGCATCTGTTACATCACAGGTGCACCATTGGCACACCCATGACATGCTCCGTGCACTATAAAAAGAACCCATTTTTCCGGGTTCTTTTTTTCTCCGGAGGCACAGCATCCCTCCAGAGGGAAACAGGCTGCCGCCAGCCCACCTTTTTGGGGTGGTCTGTCCCGGGCCTAAGTGATGTTGGGTCATTCATTGTCCTACTACAAACTACCTCATAAAAATTTTATGAGTATAAAATGGAAATCAGAATAGAACGCGGGGTAAACCAACTGTGCTTTTTGAACCTCTTTGGAGAGTAGATGATAATAAATACTTACAACATTAAATAGCAAATATTTCATCCAGGAGAGAAGTGACCAGTGGGGTCCCACAGGGTTCTGTCCTGGGCCCAGTGCTATTCAACATCTTTTATCAATGACTTGGATGACAGAATTGGGGGCATACATATCAAATTTGCAGATGACACCAAATTAGGAGTAGCAGCAAATATCCCAGAGGACAGGATCAAAATTCAAAATGACCTGAATAGACTAGAAAGCTGGGCCAAAGCTAACAAAATGAACTTGAACGAGGAGAAATGAAAGGTACTGCACTTAGGGCGGAAAAATGAAATGCACAGCTATAGAATGGGGGACACCTGGCTCAAGGAGACTACATGTGACAGGGATCTAGGAGTCCAAGTAGACCACAAGTTGAACATGAGTCAACAGTGCGATGTGGTAGCTAAAAAGGCTAATGCAATTTTAGGCTGCATCAATAAAAGTATAGTGTCTAGATCAAGAGAAGTAATAGTGTCCCTCTATTCTGCTTTGGTCAGGCCCCACCTGGAATATTGTGTCCAGTTCTGGGCACCACAATTCAAAAAGGACATTGAGAAACTAGAGTGTGTCTAAAGGAGGGCAACTAAAATGGTGAAGGGCCTGGAAACCATGTCCTATGAGGAAAGACTCAGGGAGCTGGGGATGTTTAGCCTGGAGAAGAGAAGGTTAAAAAGTGATATGATAGCCCTGTTTAAATATTTGAAGGGATGTCATATTGAGGAGGGAGCCATCTTGTTTTCTGTTGCTACAGAGACTAGGACCCAGATCAATGGATGCAAGCTCCAGAAAAAGAGATTCCACCTGAACATTAGGAGGAACTTCCTGACAGTAAGGGCTGTTCGACGGTGAAACAAACTCCCTCAGAGTGTAGTGGAGTCTCCTTCCTTAGAGGTCTTTTAACAGAGGCTGAATGGCCATCTGTTGGGGATGCTTTGATTGTGATTTCCTGCATGGCAGGAAGTTGGACTGGATGACCCTTGTGGTCTCTTCCAATTCTATGATTCTATAATATGTAACAAATATCATTGATCAATCCCAAGTGCATTTTACATTGTTATGGAAGTTGTAGCTGGATATTTTAGCAACAGGCTTATAATTATTTTTTTAAAAAGATTAGAAAACAATAAATTTATTTTTATATTTATTTTTGTCTGTTGTACAAAAATGTCTCAGATTCAAAGATTATAAGTTTATTTCCTATGAATTTAAAATATTCCGGCACTATGTGCATCTCCATAATACAACTTTGTGTTTTGGAGAATACACACTATTTCAGAATTCTCAAGAGAGAAATAAAATCATTGAAATACTCAATTTGGCTTGCAAAAATATTAATGCACAAATTCTGCTATGGTTGCTGTCTCTCTGAAATCAAAATTAAAAATATCTACGAATATATTTTATTTTACTTTACATATTTATATGCATCAAACAATCATAATAAAAGACATCTCCACTGTAAATGTAAATGTGAATATCTAACATCAGTTTGATTATCATGACATCTACCAAAGAATTCTGGCAATTTTGATTTGAAGAGAGTGTAGAGACTTTTCTGCTAAAAATTCTCAGCCCATTCACAGAACTATATCCCTACATGGTTCCCAATCTTTGGTCCTCCAGGTATTTTGGACTTCAATGCCCAGAAGCCCCAACCAGTTTGGCTAGCAGACAGGAATTATGGGAAATGAAGTCCAAAACATCTGGAGGACCAAAGTTTGGAGATCACTACCCTAGAGCTTCATGGGGTAAAGATGTTTTCATTAAACCAAGTCAAGGCATCAGACTTATGCATACTTATCTACAAATAAATTCCATAGAACGTATATTTGAGTAATGCTTGAATAAGCTTGTCACCTAGTGCAGGGATGGAGGGTTTATGGGGTGGGACCAAAAGGGCACTCTCCCCACCTTGTTGCTGCAGCAGCTAAATATAAAAATGTGATTGGCCCTCTCAGCCGCCCTTTGTCTTCCAAATCCTGTGGGACCATTGATATGCAGGACCAAGAAGGCAACCACCTCCCCCCTACCACCTTCTGATTACCATGTAGCTATGGCTATGCAGGACCCAGAAAGTGTGGTCCACACCATACACACCTCTACTGATGCCACTGCATTGAATAGAGAGTTAGAAGACAGACATACTACTCTTAGTGCTTATTAACATTTTCTGTGCCTTCTGGAAATAGATTTCTACCAAGGTAGATTAGATCCAGATGACCCAAAGATATGGAAGGTCTCTTTGCCTGGAATTCAGGGTCATAAGAAAAAAGCTTCTATTAAGAGAGTTCTTATGGAAATAAAAGTATGCATTCCATATGTATACTATTGATGGGTGTGTTTCACTCCATATCCCTCCCCAACTAAATATCTACAAGTACAGGGGAAACTATATATAAAGTTGTGAAGTGATTGCAGATTTTTCATATCAGAGTGTCTCTTTTATATATGCAGAATGTAACTGTCTACTGAAATGGTTTTAATGTGATGCAGTAATCCAGTCTTTAATTTGTCAGGATTCTTCAGGCACAGTTTTCCAGTCAGGCTTTAATTATACATTTCTATATTTTTAAAGTTTCATTGCTCTAACTATTTTCATTGCAAGAAGTGTAGTATGTAAATGTGTGTCACTTTACTGTTTCTCTCCTGAAAAGTTGCCATCATGGCCAGAAATGTAAGATTTCCATGGCTATGTGTTGGTACAATGAATTGAGGATTGTGGAATGCTCTTATTTTTAGAAACTGTTCTGAACTCTTTGTAATCTAAGCCTCAAACAAATCAGGCTACTTTCATCCCTCATTCCCATCAAGACTCCTTTTCCTGCCCTCTTTTATTGCTTCCTTGCTAATCTGGCTGTCTAACTCCAATCTCTGTGTCTCTGCAACAGAATACAGAACACCCATTGAGTGTCTATCTGCTTTAGATTCCTGTCCCAGGTCATCAATGAAGAAACTTCCCTCAACATCAGTTTGAATCAGCTTCTAGGTGGAACATGTGTGAGCCATATGTGTCAGAGTTCCCCCCCCCCCCTTAAATAAATAATAAAAAGCCAAAAAATACTGTTTTTTTCAGTTATGTTCAGGCTTCAGTAAGTGATGGATTATTATTATTATTATTATTATTATTATTATTATTATTATTATTATTATTATTATTTTGCAGTGTGTGAATGTTGGGTAATGCACTTCCTCATTATCTGTAATTATAAGAAATAGTTATATCTGTAGCCCAGACTTTTGAAAAATATGTGGGTTAACAGGGACCAGACGGTTACCAGAAAAGAGATTTACTCTATCAGCTAGTTGGAATGGATGGCCCTTATGGTTTTTTCTGATTCTATGATAACATAAAGAAAACAAAAATAATGACCATGGAATACCAACATAAATTCCAATTAAATAATGAGGCAATTGAAATAGTCAAAAATTTCTTGTACCTGGGATGAAACATTGCCCAGAATGGAGACTGCACTCAAGACATAAGAAGAAGACTAGGAATGGGAGTGACAGCCATGAAAGAATCATAGCTAGAAAAGATCCTAAAGAGTAAAGATATACAACTGACACCAAAGTTACAATCATTCAAGTCATAGTATTCTCAATCACTATGGAGATTATCACAATGTGATTTTATTGAGAGGAAAGCGGCATCAGTGATGCTGATCGCATGAATCTGCCCCATCCCAGATGCATTCTTTTTGGCCTGTTACAGACTGCCAAAATAAAGCTGCTTCGGGTCTCTTTGGAGGTATGCTATTTAAATGACGCATGGGTCCTAAGAGTCCGGAGGTCGCACCAAAGCCACACTCCATTCCTAAGCACTGGAGGGCAGCTTTGGTGCAGCTTCTGGATTCTTAGGATGCATGCATCATTTAAACAGCATACCTCCAAAGAGACCCGAAGCAGCTTTATTTTGGCAGTCTGTAACAGGCCTTTGATTCCAGGGGAAACATGTGAATGAACTGCCAGTCATGCAATACTCTGGGTGTGATAAGCCATTCTCGGGCACTAGCGTGTTTGACAGTCACATTGTCTCTATGAGATCTGAAATCTCATAGTTTCAAAAAATCATTTTAAAAAGCTTAAATCAGGGCTCCAGAGCTCCGCAATTGTGACAAAAACCAGAAATAAACATACAAAAATACTAAAGGCATGTTGGGTAGGCTATAAATGAAGGAACACAGGGTTATGAGATGAGGCAGGAAGGGAGAGTGATGGGGCAGCAGCCCTGGTTACACAAATGAAGACATGAATGTTCAGACCATCTACATCCGTGATGGCAAACCTTTTAGGCACTGAGTGCCCAAACTAAAAGGCATTCCGGCACCAGATGTTACCTGGTTCTGGGGTGGGACGGGACTTTGGAGTAGGACTTCTCCCCCCCCCCCCCCCCCGGGCCTTCAGCTGCCTCTCTGGAGACAGCTGAAGGCCCAGGACAACTGGGAAGAGGAGGAACAGGCACCTGTTCCTC
Source organism: Sceloporus undulatus (assembly GCF_019175285.1). Classification (NCBI taxonomy): domain Eukaryota; kingdom Metazoa; phylum Chordata; class Lepidosauria; order Squamata; family Phrynosomatidae; genus Sceloporus; species Sceloporus undulatus. Next base: position 285,326,540 of record NC_056523.1, read on the forward strand.
CTCTTCCCCACTTGACCTGAAAAATGGTTACACATGCCATCTCTGGCTTCATATGTCACCACGGATCTACATGGTCATTTGAAATATTAAGTCTACAGTTCTGTTTGCCTATTCATTTGGACCAACAGCTGTCAAAAACATAAGCGATCTTCATATATATAACATTAATCTACTGTTAATATAACAGTAATATAGTGAAGACAAAAATGGAAAATAAACTCAACATGTTTAAGGCTTGCTGCAATATTTATCAAGGCCATTGAACCTAGTGCTGCTTTTCAAACCCAACCTACATGCAAATACCAAGAATAGTAGACAACCGTATATGTTCTACTTATTGGTTTCATTCTCATGGAGGTGAGTTGTGCCTAATTAGGACAGGGCCATAAGTTGTTAGTTGAGCATATGGCTGTATTGTCAACCTATGGTCTGCCCTAATTAAGCACAACTCACCTCCATGAGAGTGAAGCCAGTTAGTACTGACACTACTGCTTAGACTATCGAAAGGTTCCTGTGTTCCATGTAAAGATGATTGAGAAATCAAAATACAGTTATAATTATTTCTTTTGATATTAGCTTGTCATCAGAACATTTAGTTTGCCCTCAGAACATTTCCTGCATGCTCCAATTGAAAAGCAGTGATAGAGCCACGTCTATGGAGTTTTCACTGACCATACTGGAGGCTACTGCTGGAGATGCTCCTCAAACCAGAGCCCTTCCCAGACACAAGAAGGCCACTTTCACCTCTTCTAACCTGTTGCAGCCTAAAATCTAGGTCTCAGGAGTGCTGTGCTAGTTACTGGTGTATTTTTACTTCCAAAGAAAGGAAAAAGTGCTTATATTTCTGCCTCGGGTGTTTTTGATACTATGTACCTTGCCTTCAGGGAGTGGATGTAATTTGTTGTTCCACCTCAGGCAACAGCACTATTGTATTGCTTTCATTAAACTTTAAATACAAATAAGCATAAGAGTTCCATAAGTTGCTGTCTCACATAATTTGTCATTGCAATAATGCATGAAAATGCAGACATAAAACTCCATGTCCTCATCCATAACAAAGGTCTATTGTGATCAGTTGTTAATGATAACCACTTCACTGCTTCACTGCTTTTGTTGTTTCCTACTTGTAACCCACCCACTTAATCGTGTACAGGATTGTTCCTATTTTCACCTGTGAAATGTAGGACAGCACTCCATAGTAATTTATATGTGTTTTCTTCCCAATATGTGATCAGAAAATGGACCTCGCCTTCTTGTGGAAGCAGAACAAAATAAAGTCTTTTCACATCGAGGTGGCAATGTTACACTGCCATGTAAATTTTACCGTGAACATGCATCATCTGACTCAGGCATCCACAAAATTCGGGTCAAGTGGACCAAACTCACCTCAGATTACCTCAAGGAAGTGGACGTCTATGTTGAAATGGGATACCACAAAAAGAGCTATGGAAATTACCAAGGAAGGGTATCCTTAAAGAAAAGCACTGAAAATGATGTTTCTCTTGTAATCACAAATATAATGCTGGAAGATTATGGGAAATATAAATGTGAAGTTATTGAAGGCCTAGAAGATGACACAGCCGTTGTATCTCTAAATTTAGAAGGTAAGCAGTCTTGCCTTGAAAGAAAATACTTAATAGAATGATTGCTACATGAGCAGTGGAAGAATGGTTTAATATGACATGAAAATTTTGAGGCTGTCGTTGCACAGAAAGATAGCTCTATTTTTAAAAAGGAAATTTGTCATTTTTAATCTTGAGAATCTTATTTAAGTCCATTCAGATCTCATTCCTCTCTTGAATTTCAAAAGATGTTTTGCCCCCTTCATTAACAGATAAGCATTTATTGTTGTAAGAGCTTTGATAAGGAATTGATGACTTTATCAGGGACATCTGAAGTAGGCCATTGCTTACAAATACTCATGCCAGAACAATCTAGGCCACTTCACATGTGCTACAGTATACTTGTCCCTCCATATTCGCTAGGGTTAGGGGGACAAGACCCCCGTGAATATGGAAAAAATGCAAATAACAAACACACCATGTTTTTACCTGAGAGGACACCTCTCTAGGAATCTCTAGTTCCTCCAGGGCAACTCTGTGGCCAACGTCTGACAGACACTGACCATAGAACTGCACTAGTGGAGCTACAAAGGCCTAATAGTAGAATATTCTCTCTAGGAATCTCTAGGTCTTTCAGTGCGACTTTTAGTTAAAGTTGACCATAGAGTTGCACTGGAGGACCTAGATATTCCTAGAGAGAACACATAAATCAAATCCGTGAATAACCAAATCTGAAAATATCAAAGCTGCAAATATGGAGGGATGAGTGTATTCTCATCCACTACTATTTAAAGACCTAATATATCTACCATTGTAAGAATGGAATTCTCAATATGATTCAAATGCAAGCCCCAACGAGTTTGATGAGATATATTCCTAGGTAACTAAGTACAGAATTGGAGTCTCTGAATTAGCTGCCTAAATCATATTATTTCACTAAAGCTGAAGTGAACTTGAAGTGACTTGTTCCATCTAGCCATGATATCACTGCCTAATGTCTTTTAAGGAACAGAAACTACAAAAGGAGGGGGAAGCTATTCGTAAGTGCATGTGTGTGACACATTTCATTTTCAATTCTGTAAGTATAGCATAAGCTAACTATAAATCAATAGTGCAGCAATATTTTATTTGACTCTGAATAAGATGAAGATTTGATCTTGCTATTTTTGTATTTTATAAAACGAAGTGTATTTTTTAATGAAATGGAAAAATATATGAAACGTCAGCTATGCACAGATGTCCAAGTAACTTTAATCTTCAAACATAAAACCAGGATGAAATAAACTGAACAGAAACAAAAACATAAGAACTTGCCATGTACCAAATCATACTATTAGATAATGTGAATCAATAATCTGTACATCAGAGAAAGCCCAATTCACAACCCCAAGTGAGTCTGCTGGGTGCCCTGTTTGGCCCGTGGACATTCTCTGATTGCACTCTTATGCCATCTGGTCTTGAGCAGGGTCATCAGAGGGAGCTAACACACCATTCTTAATCGCCATCTCTGGTTGTACCCAAATGTAATCTGAGCTGTGGTAGAGGGGAGTTTACATGACACCCCAAACCAGTTTCCCACCTATAGTTAGTGTAGATTCTATGTGGACCATAATCCAGTATTCCACATGGGATTTCAGATAGGAGTCTTGCCAGCCTTGCATTTAGGTGACAGGAATTGACCCTGAGATTTTTCAGATGCTAGGCTTGTCCTCAATAAAAACACCAGAAGAACAGTCTACCTTACAAGGAATATGTAGTGCAAGAACAATTTGTGCTATTGTTCCTGATTCTGAATTTTTTTTAAAAAAATACCAATAGATGTGGAATAGTGGGAACTAAAGGGTTAAGGTGCTGTGCTTGAATAACAGTTTTCCTAGGCTGTGTCCACTCTACAGAAATTATCCAGTTTTACACCACTTTAACTTCCATTACTCAATGCTATGGAATTCTGGGAACTGTATGGCAAGACATTTATCCTTCTCTGTCAGAGGATTCTAGTGCAACAACAAATGGCAGTTCCCAGAATTCCATAACATTGAACCGTGGCAGTTAAAAATAGTGTCAAACTAGATTATTTTTGCAGTGCAGATGCAGCCCCAGAGTAGCAACAATACTGCTGTGATGGGTCACGACCCACCTGTTGGGTGGGACTGTGATTGAATAAAATTGAGGCTATGATTAGAAGTGTGTGGCTGCAAAGTAGAAGGAATGTGGTTCCTTCATGCTGGCACGGAAACAGTCTTTTTGATTCTATAAATGGTTTCCTTGAGCTGCTTGCACCAGACATGTTATTAATTATTAAAAGAACTGGAAAAAGAACTCGGTAAGAAGAGCCATGCTAGATCAGTATGAAGGCCTTTCTGGTCTAGTATCCTGTTTCCCACAGTGGTGAGTTAAAAACATATGGGAAGCCTAGAGAAAAGCAGGCTAATAGTGTTCTACTGTTATTATCCAGTAACAGGTCTTCAAAGGCCTGCCATCTCTGACTCTGGAAATGGCCTATAGACATGATGATTTTTGTTTGAGAAAATGCCAAACTACTACAGAAAGAGAGCAGAATGAACTTGTGTATGAAATAATGTAAGTGTTACAGAAAGAGAAAGAGATCTTTAGTCCTTCCCTACTAGCAGTCATTATTAGGTATATCTTCCATCAATCTATCTAAATCTCTTTTAAAGGTGTTTGAATTGGTGACCATATCAATGAATTTATAGCAGTGAATTCCATAGCTGAGACCATATTGTGGAAACCCATGGTCAAAGCTGAGTTGGTCAATTTAGTGCATAAAGCTTGGCTTCCCCATTAGATCATCTGCCATATGGCAACCATGGCGGTGCTAAGAATTACAGATTTTACTTTTTGCTTACAAGACCCAATTGACTACAAAATATTGGCGGGGTACAAACCGCGCTTTGCGGCGCTCCCCTGCCGCCGCCATTTGCTCGTGCGGGAGCCGCAGCAGCCAAACCGCGCGACTCCCGCACGGAGCAAAAAAGAAGCTCCATTTCGAGCTTCTTTCTGCGGCGCATTATGAGTGTCGGAGGCGCCTGGCGCAGACTCGCGACGTCATAGGCGCCGCAACACGTCTGGACGCTGTGCGTCCAGTACGTAAGATGGCGGCGCCCATGTAGAGGGGCGCCGCCATCTTGTACGTATAGGTCGTACTAGGGTTGGGGGTGCGGAAGCACCGCCCTTCCTAACCCTAGTACGTATCCTATACGTACTAAATGGCGGTGTGTATCCCGCCATAGTTCACTTTAATGGTTTATGCCCCCCTGCTTAATCCTATTTTTGTGTTCTGCATATAAGGCTCACTACTTTTTTTTACTTTGTTTATACTTGGGAAAAGAGACAAATTTGTAATATTTGAGATAAAATGCCCACCTCCCGCAAAAAAAACTGGAGGAAAATTTGGGCTACCCTAGCATATGAATCAACTTTTACTCTAATAATTAAAACAAATCCAGAGGTAGCATTTAAGCAATAAAAATTACAGAAATGTATAATGTAATCTCATAAAATGTTGGACACATGTTGGAGTGTATGATTCTTGAAACATTGCGGCCTTTTACCCTAAAGTTATGGATTTTTGGATAAAGTTTCAAACTGTTTAGAACAAATTCTAAACATATGATAGAGCAAATGTCATTGTCTCATAATCTTTATTAAAATGGACAGTTTTTGAATGGGAAAAATGAAAGTGCCACATAAAGTCTAATGTCAATTCTCATTTGAGCTGCTAAGGCCAAATAGCAAGATCCTGAGAAAATGCCAAAGAATTAACTCTGCAGCTCTGGCTGGATTGCTCTAGGCTTCTTCCAGTTGAAAAATTGGCAATAATTTTGCACAGATATGAATCCATTTAAATCTTCGATTTGATACTTAACATGAATCAAGGATCACTATTATCTCATAGGTATTTTGGCACTTTAAAAAGAAATCGTAAGAGTATTAAGTAGGTTACAGAAAAGAGACATTGCTATATAATTTACTGTTAATGTTGTAAAATATTTTTAATTTCATATAAAATGAAAAATATGGTCATTAAAAAAAAATCTAAGTATAGCCAGGGTAGTACAGAAAGAAAGAAAAAAACACACCAGTTAGGTCATGCTTCCCCAAATCTTTTCACTGTGTGTTCATCATGCTTATGAAGATTTTTTACAAAATGCAAAACTATCCCTTCGAAAATTGCCTCCATTTCTTTGAGGAACATTCAAACGTATGTGATACAGGCTTTCATTTGGTAGATGGAGTAAATATAAACCAGGAACAAAGGTGTGAATAAATATTCAGTTTCTCTAGATACTGGGACTGAAAAAAAATGTTTTTTGTCAGATTGACAAAACCATTTATTTTCAGAAATGGCTCTAAATTGGACACAATAACTGATCATTCCTAAGTGAGCTCACTTTTCAGAACGATGTGTGTGTTGCTAAGCCAAACCATATATTAATCTTTGTTTGTTTTGTTTGTTTATAGTATTTCTGTATCACTTCCCAGCCCATAAGGGCTCCTCAGAGAATGATCAAATAAAAGCTAATTAAAATAATCCAAAGCAGTCTACAATCCTAGAATCCAGTTTTCAAACAGTTAAAACAGCAATTTCAGATACTGAATACCATGTGGAACAGCACCGTTTTGTCAGCCTGCTGGAAGCTTAAAACACAACAGTGCCTCCTCCTTGAGTAAGGAGTTCCACAGTTGAGGCATTGCTACAGAGAAAACTCTGTTACATTTACTCACCAATCTAACTTCATATTGTGTTGTAACACACAACAGTGCCTCCTCCTCAGCTTTCTGACAGGTTCATATGGGAAGGCTTTATAGGTCGACACCAGTACCTCGAATTGAGCTCTGAAGCAAATTGGAAGCCAGCAGACTTCTTACAGGACACGTGTATATGTTCTCCTATACACACACCTAACACCAATCTGGCTGCTGCAGTTTGCACTAGCTGCAGCATTAAAATACTTTTCAAGGGCATCCCCACATAGAAAAGTTGTAGTGTGGTGTAGTGGTTTGACTCTAGAGACTAGGGTTCAAATTTCGGCTCAGCCATGGAAACCCACTGGGTGACTTTGAGCAAGTCACACAGGCCTGTTACAGACTGCCAAAATAAAGCTGCTTCGGGTCTCTTTGGAGGTATGCTGTTTAAATGATGCATGCATCCTAAGAATCCGGAGCTGCACCAAAGCTGCACTCCGTGCTTAGGAATGGAGTGTGGCTTTGGTGCGACCTCCAGACTCTTAGGACCCATGCATCATTTAAATAGCATACTTCCAAAGAGACCCGAAGCAGCTTTATTTTGGCAGTCTGTAACAGGCCACAGTTTCAGCCTCAGAGGATGGCAATGGCAAACCTCCTCTGAAGAAACATGCCAAGAACACCACATAATAGGTTCACCTTAGCATCAAGAAATTACTTGAAGGCACACAACAACAAATGCCTTTGAGACTTGGCATAATATCAGAGAATGAGAAAGGGCTATAGCTGAGTAGAGCAAAGCATACACTTTGAATTCAGTGCCCCAGGTTCAAACAGTAGCATTTCTTGGTAAGATAAGAAAATTTGGAGAGCTATAGTTGGTGTATTTTGAGTGTCAAATGACACGTTAATATAAATATCCACTACAACATTTTTCCTACAGCCATGAAGTCTTTAAAAGCTCAGGGTCTTAGAAAACAGGTTTGAAACAGAAGCTCACATTTACTTACTGATGGATAACTGATTACAAAAAACAGCATTTGCAGTGGAGCAAACTCTTCTCTCAAGCAATGTTTATCTCTTAAAGGAGGTATGCTTCTAGTTATGTGCTAAGTGCATAGTTTGTTTTGGGCCTGAGACAAGTCATCCATAGAGATATAATTATTCATGTACATTTTAAATTCATGTATGCAAATGAAAATTTTCAAAAGTTTTCTCTCCCTCATAAGTGAGATTGCAGTAGTGTTTGTGAATTTTCCAATATATTTTTGCATTTCAGGACATTTTTTGTACAAAATGTAACAGTTTTTTGCCAAAACATTTTATGCAGAATATCTTTCCACAAAATACATGTTTTTGCACACACACACACACACACATACACACACACATACAAAAAGAATGAAAAAAAAGCAGTGGTCTTTTTGCTTTTTCTGGGAGACAAAAATACACTGCAGTTAATCATTTTTTGCTACAGGATTTATTATCCATTCACATCAAGGATTACACTTTTCCAATATTTATTCCATTTCTAATCACCCAATGGTTTGACTTAATGTAAGACAGCTTCCTGTGCTCCTAACCTCATTTCCTGGCTATAGGTTAAGGATAATCTACATCAGGAAACAGTGATACATTCTGAAGAAATGTGTTAATTTTCTTTGTCAAAATTAAGGTGACATCAGTTGGAAAATACTTGTCAGGGCAAATATCTGTGCCAGGTTAAGATGGTTCCACTATGGTAGAGTGTATAGCAAGTTCTTCTGTATCCCATGTTGACTCTGGCTGTCATGAGTCTGATTTTTTTATTTAGATTAGTACTGAAGGAAGCCAATTTCTTTACTCTGGCTGAAACTTTTTTCCACACGGACCTATGGTACAGGAAATTTAAGTCCCACTGTAAATACAGTGTGGTTGCTCTTATACTTAATAATTGACTACAGTGTTAACATCACACTCAAGTGCTCTTTACAAAAATCACAATTAGAATCTGAAACTTGGGCCCAGTACAGACGGGCCTCGTGGCACGTCTTGATGACATGCTAGGGTTGCCTCGGGGCGTCACTTACAGACACCCCGCAACCTTAGCATGTATTCCGTAAGTCAAAATGGTGGCACCCTGTACAGATGGGTGTTGCCATTTTGACGTGATGGACGCTTAGCTATAATGACATCATGAGTGCGCCATTGGCGCACTGCAGCACCAGTATCGCACCACAAAAAGAACCCGCTTTTTGCATGTTCTTTTTGCTCTGTGAGGAAGCTGCGCGCTTTGTCCACTGCAGCTTCCTCGTGGAGCAAAACAAGGCGCTGACAGACTGCCCTTTTGGGTGGTCTGTACCAGGCCTTGATTATTGTAAAAGTAAAATTGGTCATTGGAAAACTGTGTTGTCCAAACCATATGGATTCCACCAAATCGCATGCTCCTGCAAGACAGAAATTAATACGGAAAAATGTTTTCAGACCTATTTGGGGAAAGATGTTCACCTAATTATTCAACATGAGTAACAAAAACTCATCTTTGTCTTTAAGCAATCTTCTGCCAGTATGCTGAGAAGCATAAATAGATGTCAGAGCATGCAGCTGGCAACTTCAGTCTCCAAAGGAATAAAGATAGAATTACATGAAATAACCCATTGTGTTAGCCGGATTTTCCAAAGCTGAACATCAGCATCCCTCAATGTTCAAATCTTGGCATGGCTTTGGATAGGGCACATGAATATGTATGAGCTAAGTCTTTGGCTTTGTAGGCCTGTATTCATTCTGCATTGAAAACCAGATGTTTGATGTTGCTCTCCAGTTGTAATTAGCATTACTTAACTGTCAGCAATCATTTGTGTGGAAAAGCAATACAGAATAGCTTATCTTTAACTGGTCATCGACGAATAGCAGCTCTTGGCCAAAATAATGAGTGACCAGATATTTATTTATTTATTTATATCCTTCCTTTCTTCCAGAATGGGATCCAAGGTAGCAATGTAACCTTTTACAAACAGAAAACTGCTTTTAGTGCAAAAGTTAAAACAACTAAATCAAACTCTTGTTTTAAAAACACAAGTAAAACAATAAAAATTATGCAAGTTAAAAGTATTTTTAAAAGACATATTTATTTTTGTTAACTGCTCTTGTGTCGATCCCAACTGATGGCGACCCTGTGGATAAGACAGGGATAAGATTCCCAGTCCTTCACTGTTCTGCTTAGTTCCTGTAAACTCATCCATCCTCTCTTTCTAGTTCCCTCCACCTTTCCTAATATTATTGTTTTTTCCAATGAGTTGTGCTTTCCATGATGTGTCCGACATATGATGACATCTTGGCACCTATGTTCCTTTTTTTCCTAGCACAACACTGCAAGAATGTTGCTTGTGTGGTAAAGACCTTTCTTGCTTCAGAAATCTGCACATTTTCAAGGATCGCTCCTTAGTTTTTTGTGGGTTTTTCGGGCTATGTGGCCATGTTCCAGAAAAGTTTCTTCCTGATGTTTCACCAGCATCTGTGGCTGACATCTTCAGAGAATGCTCTGCCTGGAAAAAGTTGGGTGTATATATACTGTGTGAGCCTGGGAATGCAGGAGTGATTTGCATGTGTATGTTCTGTGCTGATGGCCAGCCTTAGGATGGATGCCAGCCATGAAAGCCTTCGACTTTACATTTAGATTGCTCCTTACCTTGGTGAAATAAAATACTGGACACACAAAGCTAAATGTAAAATGCAAAGGGCTAAAACATTAAAAGCATATACAAAACACTCTAATCAGATAAAAATTTTCATGCAAAAAGAATAACAATGCCTGTTGCACCCTAATTCACACACACACACACAAAAGATTCAATTAAAAAAAAAAAGGAATTAGGAGACATACCCCAAAGGTTGAGCATGCCTTTTAGTTTAGTCTAGTTTAGTTTAATTTAGCTTTTTTGGTTTTTGTTTATTTGTTTGTTTGTTTGTTTTTGGGGGGCAATATCTACTTATTCTATGTCTTTAAGCTCTGCAAGCTGTGGCATGAAGTAGATGCACCAAATAAAGCAGCTTCTGGCAGCTTCGCAGGTGTGGCATTCAGATGACCGCCCCATGGTGAGGCTGCACCAAGCCATGAAAAGCTGGCCTAAAAAGGGGCTGATTTAGATTGACTCCTGGCCAGCGTGGCTGGGGACTGCAAAAGTGGACCTCTTTGGGAGCAAGGCGGCCGGTTACAGTCATCCTGGCACAACCAGGGCTGAAGCGGCCTCTAGCGGCTCCTTCATGTCCATCTGCTTCACCCCTGTTTTGTTGTTCTAACTTTTGATGTCAATAATACTGGATATGTTTTAGGGAAGCACGTGTGATTCATAATAGTCTGTGGTGCATAACCAAATCGTAGTGTGAAGGCAGTCACTTTCTAGTATGTTTTTCCCCCTCTGTGAGTGCTAATTAACTACAATTCTCAAAATCCCTGGCCAGTATGGCTGATGGTCAGGAAATCTGGGGACAGATATTGTTGGGAATCTGGGATTCCCAACAGTATCTGAGGCCTGCTAATGAATGGGAGGTGGTAGTGAGATGAAGCCTGCTCCTTTAGTATTTGTTCATTGCTTTCATTCATAGCCTTCCCTCCTTCCGTTTTGTGAAGGAAATGTAGGAAACAACCTTCATTAGATCTTACAGTAGGAATTCAGTGTTTCAGAAGCTATGTCTGTTTCTTGTACAAACCAAACCGGCCTTTGTTCTCTAATCTGTAAGTGACTGACACTGAATCAGTTCAGATACTAAGTTGTGAACACATTTTCTGGTGAAATATTTCTTATGTGGCCTCTCTCTCCCTGTCTGTCTGTCTGTCTGTCTGTCTGTCTGTCTGTCTCTCTCTCTTAAAACTTAGAACAGCTTTCAGACAGGAATCTTTGTATTTTTTAGATAATCAGTAGACGTTTACATCCCGTCCCACCCTTGTATTTTCTCTTTTAGGCATTGTATTTCCTTACTTTCCACGACTGGGTCGCTACAACTTAAACTTCCATGAAGCTCAACAAGCCTGCCTCGATCAAGATGCAGTTATAGCTTCCTTTGACCAGTTATATGAAGCATGGCGATTAGGCCTGGACTGGTGCAATGCAGGCTGGCTCAGTGATGGATCGGTACAATATCCCATCACCAATCCCAGGGAACCTTGTGGTGGGAAGAACACAGTGCCTGGAATCAGGAACTATGGCTTCTCAAATAAGGACCTAAGCAGATATGATGTCTTCTGTTTTACATCCAAGTTTAATGGTAAGGAACTCTGACTCCCTCTTTTTAAACTAGGTGTTTTAGGGAAGGAACAGCACAACCCTCAGATATTTATTTATTTCAAGAGGAATCATAACTGGACTTGTGGGGTTGAGGTGGGGAGGTTGGATTAGACTACAGAAACCAATCTGGAGTTGTGATCCAACAAAGTAACTTTTGATAGATCTGATCATAAGTAAATGTAAAGTATGCACTTTGTGTGGAGAAGGCCTCAGCTTAAATCCCTAGCATTTTAAGTTAACATATCTGGCCAGAATTCACTTAGGTAGTTATGGGTGCCAGCATGGCATAGTGCTTTGTGGGTTGGACTATCTCTAGAGACCACAGTTCTAATCCTGGCTCTGCCTTGGACAAGTCACACTCTCTCAGATTCAGAGGATGGCAATGATAACCCTCCTCTGAAGAAACATTTCCATAATGGAAAGCCCATGAAAAACCCCATGAAAACCCACTGGGTGTCTTGAACAAATCATTCTCTCAGACTCAGAGGATGGCAATGGCAAACCCCCTCTGAAGAAACATGTCAAGAAAAAAACATAATAGGTTCGCCTTAGGGTGACCATAAATCAGAAATGATTTGAAGGCACACAACAACAACAACAAAAAGTTATGGCTGCATAAACACCATATTTAAGTAGCTACACAGGACTCTCAGGCTGACATACACATCCATTTCCACTTACTGGGCAACAGCCACTGTGATCAATTAGAGCCTGTTGATCTGGAAACAGCTCGCTGATATTCCCAACTCTTCCATGAGTGATCTCTGATGGAAAAGGCAAAAGTAGGTCCCTTTTGCTATTCCCCTTTGTACTGGAGATTTTTCATCTGAAAACATCAGTCTACTGCTTTCCAATGATAGGGAAGCAGACCACCTTCGATCACAATGGCTGCTGCCTGGTAAGTGGGTATTGAGGGACTTTCATGATCCCTAAATGTATGCCCTAAACTAGAGAATAGGTAAGGATTGTGAATACAAAACAATCATGAAAGTTGTTTTTGTTGCTATAATTTCTATCCCATATTTTTCCCATTTCAGAAATCAATGGCTTACAACAAGTTAAAAAAACACATTGTTAAAAATTCACATGGTACAAAAGTTAAAACAAGATTAAACAATTTAAAAAATTAAAACCAGATTAAAATGAATTCCAGCCAGGGTTTTGTTTTTTTTTAAATTCCTTAAGCCAAAATAATCATCTTCCAGGAAGCTGTTACCAGATTTTAAAAACAAAATTCAAAGTAAAACAAAATTAAAATAAAACAAAACTTAATTAAAAGAAGGGGCAGGTATAAAGCAGCCTCAGCACATTAGATAACAGAGAAAGATAGCAAGAAACATAATTCTGAATTGCTTCATGCCTAATCTTGGGGCTAATACAAGGGTGGGAAAAGTATGACCTTTAGAGCCTGAGCAGAAAGTTTCACTTTAACAAGAAAGGGTGGGGTACGAAAGGATGGGAAATTGCTTTTTTCTTTCTTTCTTTCTCAGTATTAGAATGCAATAATAGCACAGTCATCATTCGACAAACTGACGTGCTCTAATGCCTGCAAATGACTACCCTGTACAAAAGGGAGGGCCAGGACCATTGTTCAGCAAACTACTCCTTTTTGGCAACAGACTTTCTTCTTAAATATGAAAACTCAGTTGTGGGTCTCTCACATGTGTCTTAAGTTGAATGCATGTTACAGAGCAGATGTTTGGCCGCCAGCCCACAGACTAAGAGATACTCCCATTCTTTGCTTATACATGCTTGGGGCATTATTCACAACAAAATTTATTTGCTTTAAAACATGCAAAAAGTAAACATTTCTTTTGCTTTGGACAATCCTGAGTTTGTACTATATTTCCAAAACACTGAGCAAATGTTTATCAGATCCTGATCCAGCTTGATTCTTGCAAAGCGGGCTGATTAAACTGATACATACACATTTTATGCCACTTAAGCATTTTTCTGTAATTTGTGGAAAGGAAATAAATAAACACCATGGAATAAAACAGGGCTAGCCAATTTCTGCAGCATGGAAACACTGGCATTTTGTATTGCAGCTCCCATAACACCTCATCCAGTATTTACTCCAGCCACGATTGCTGTGGGTTCTGGCATTTGTACTCCTGAAATAATTTTATCAAGCTATGCTTTTGACTTACATTAATGAAAATTAATATCACCTCATGAGTTGTCTCTTTCATACCCCATACCCATGTACACTTGTTATATGCCTACATATGTATTATATAATTGAAGAAATTGACATTGGACATAGTGAAAGGTGATGGCTGCCATGCCAATGGAGTTTTGAGTATGCTCTTGGTTTTTATCCAAACTTAAAGCAGCTATCCAAACTGCTGAAACTTATTCCAAAAGTGGATTCATCACTCTGGATTACCCCTTAAAGTTCATACAAAAATCAGGAGTGGATTTGCTGTCACCTGACATGGGAATCACCAGCTACCATCCACTGACTGGATATTTGCAATTTTCTGTGTTTATACATACTCACCTGCCCACCATGAGGTTCAGCTACCTGACAAGATAGATGTGAGCTAATATCCAATGTTCTCTTGAGCACAACATACCATAATCATATGTCCACAACTGTAACAGCTTTCCTTCTTCTCAACCTATACAGTCATGACACTACGTATGATAATCAATATAGATGTTCTTAGAGTCTGTGTCAAATCAAAATAGCAAATAGTAGACCTGAAAAAAGTGCAAAAATCAGACAAGGAGATAATTTTCTTGCTATCAGAGTCAGGGGTTGTCCACATGGGCCAAATGGCCTGGCTCTCCCCTGGTCTTGCATCATCTAGTTCAAACAATGCAGGCCAAAACACCTGTGACAGGATTGGGCTCATAACGAGCCTTTACAATGTAGTAAAATAGAGTTTTGCTCCTTACCTTTCACCTCCTCAGATGGGTGATCCATCTGAGAATCCCCCCAGTCAATCCACCTGATGCAGAAACAGAGCACATGGCCACATGGTGCATCCAGGTGCCCTGGGAAGGTAAGGAGCAGCTGTGGGTCCTGGGTAGGAGCAGGGATGGTTGTGTGAACACCCACTGGACCCTGCATCAACCCAGGGACTGACTCAGATGAGCACCAGGGGCAGGATAGCACAGGCTCCAGCAAGGTTTGAAATGAGGATATGTATAGTAACATTTAGATCATTGAAGTTACTGAGCAAACACAGCATGGAGTGGCAAAAGGAGAGGAAAAACTGGTTTGTGCAATTTGTGCGTATAATATTTATTTATTTGGACTACTTTAAACCACTATTTCACAAGGGGATGTACAGTACCAAGGGGGTGTACAGTAAATCAGATAAAACAGCAATACTTAATTAACAGCAGTTAATATTTGCATGGCATATTACAATTGTTCTTGATCTCTGTACACTGTCCCATCACTTCATATGAATAGAGACTTGTGGTTTTTATTTAAATACAACCCCCACATAGCTACAGGAAAAGAGATCCCACTTCAACATTAGGAGGAACATCCTGACAGTAAGGGCTGTTTGACAGTGGAACATACTCCCTCGGAATGTAGTGGAATCTCCCTCCTTGGAGGTCTTTAAACAGAGGCTGGATGGCCATTTGTCAGGGATGCTTTGATTTAGATTTCCTGCATGGCAGGGGGTTGGACTGGATGGCCCTTGCAGTCTCTTCCAACTATGATTCTGTTATTATGAGTCATAATTCATATTAGCTTTTACAGAAACAATGTAGCTTTTTATGACATCTCTGATTTTAGGGAATATCTGAGTCAAAATGGTTATACAGAGAGAGTTAACAGAAGCTGACAAGACTATATTAATTAAAAAAGAGAGATAGCTGAACATTTAGTTTAAAAATTGTACAGCTATGATTCCTTTAATAAATCAAGGGGTGATGCATTTTAGTTTTGCCTTAGCCACCTTTTCATGCCCATTTTTCTCTTCCTGTTTTAGGCCGTTTTTACTACCTAATTCACCCAACCAAACTGACCTACGATGAAGCAGTGCAAGCCTGCCTCAAAGACGGTGCACAGATTGCTAAAGTAGGCCAAATGTTTGCAGCCTGGAAACTCCTAGGATATGATCGCTGTGATGCTGGCTGGCTGGCTGATGGCAGTGTCCGGTACCCGATCTCCAGGCCAAGAAAACGCTGCAGTCCTACTGAAGCAGCAGTGCGCTTTGTGGGCTTTCCAGATAAAAAGCACAAGCTCTATGGTGTCTACTGCTTCAGATCATACCAGTGAATGTACCTAGAGCACAACGATGTCCAATTCATCAAGAACATGTGAAGGGGTTTGTTTCAGTATGAACTCATGCAAGTTACCAAAACTGTGATAAATCTTTTTTACTTACTGTAGAGTCAATTTCATAAAACCAACCCATTAATTTGTTTTGGTTATTTTTAAAAAACAGAAAAATCATCCAATAGATATTTTAAATTAATATAATTTAAAGGAAGCTCTAGGTAAAGATGTGCTTGAAGTGTACGTATTAAGCTACATCATTCTGAGAAAACATTTTTTATTTTATTTTTTGTCCATGAATGGGGCATGCAATAGCTTGATGATTGCTAGGACTAAGTTAAGGAATGTAAGGCTACTCAAAGCAAAAACCTTTTTCAAGGGAATACGTTTACATATTTGCACCATGTTAGAATGGACCAGAGAATAATGACTGAGATCTCTAGGTCCTAACTATGATGATCTCTTTTTAACTGCCATTCTATGTGGTTTTGTGAGCAGTTAAAAACAAAGATGTGAACACAATTTAAACCAATAGTCTTTTATAGTCTACAACATGAGAATTTTTTCACTGTTAAAAATCATGCCTTTCAGCAAAGATCTGCTCAGTAATCCCATAACATTCCAACAAGCACAGTTAAGTCTTCTCAGTATCATTCCTGGTTTTATTATGTATGCAGTAGAAATGTGTGTATGAATAATTAAAGAGTGGACCCTAATTTCTTCTAGTTTTTAACACAAAGTAAATATACCTGAAATTATTGTATTACTTTGAGTAGCTTTATGAAGGTATTCCTAAAGGCCATTTTGCTAAGCAGCATTTAGCATCTACTCAGGGCAGTTATATATAAATGAACTGCTGGACAGAATCACACACACAAATGTATTAAATATAGCAGCTTGATTTCATGATAGCTTTTAAAATATTATTGTCTTTATAAATGAAACATTTAAATATTTAATATTTCTTTCTTAGTTATTCATGTGGAAGATAAGCATTTGATGAATCTTGAAACATAATAGCCACCTTATGATTAAAAGAGGGGAGAAAAAATGTGTTAGGGCAAATGTCTGTGTATTCAGTAGCCCCAGATCTAGTGCTACCTGTAAACTCCAGTTTTCACTCACCCACTTCTGTGAGTGTTACCATTCATTTTAGTGGAGACAGCCACTTTTTGTGCCTATGGAGTTGTGCCTCCACAGAAGTGAATAAGGTTGCCCTTGCAAGTCAAGGAGATTTTTGCCCATGTTGACGTCCTCATGCCTATTAGCAATCACTATAAGCATCAGAAAGCATAAGATCAACTGTACCAACATCTTAGTCTTGATTTCTTGAAATATTACTATTAGGGTTCTGCAGAGTTATATTTTTGGACTAGAGTTCTTAGGATCCCTCAACTGGCATGGCCAGCAGACATGGAGACAAGGAGATTCCGGGGGTTGTAGTTCAAAAATTGAACTTTTCCAGTCTTTGGGATTTGGGAGTTTGTTAGTTTGTCAACTGTGGCCGGTTTGTCAACTGTGATATCCAACTATGTACAGTTCTTTACAAGAAAAGTTATCTGGTCCAACATATTCCTGATGGAAATTTTTTATAAAGCAGCATATATTGCACAATGGATGAAGCTATTGGAAGCCTTGGACTTCAATGCCACAAAAATAGTTGTGACTAAGTGCTTATTGAATCTATTGGATTATTGCATGAAGTTCATCATGATGAGCTTCTGCTTGTGCAACAGGACTTTCTCCTCTTACACCCTGTAATTCTTCCCCCCCCCCCCTCCATATCATCCTCAGAGCAGATTGTTATGGATTGTGCAGTGCTATGACATTATGAGGAAGCATTCTATTGGGGAAGGCGGCTAATTAAACACCACACAGTTAATTCAAGTCCTGTTGATTTCAGTGGGACACAGTGAAATGTTCTCAACAACTATTCAGAAGTGTGTCACACTGAGTTTAGGGGAGACTTGCTCTCAAATAATTGGCTATAGAATTGGATTCTTTTTCTAACTAACTTGCTCTAGAGTAAGGTCTAGAGGTCATGAGGATGAACTTGCAGGACCTAAGCAGAGCAGTGGAGGAGAGGAAGTCTTGGAGATGGTTCACCATGAGTTGGAATGCAGATAACAACAATAAATGTGACTTAAACCAGTTTTCAGTAATTACAACAGGTTTATACTTCTTTTGGGAGCATGGATCTTAATGTTCATATAACATGACCTTGGAATAACTGGAAAGAATGCAGTTAACTGATTGTGACCATGGTTGCTTTCACCGGAAGGCACCAGAGGATACAAATACACTGGCACAGAAGTGTTTTTTCCCTAACTCCATTAACAGAAGTCATAGAATATTGATATTGTTAGGCATACATGCCAATTAGAATGTTATTTTAAGTGATTTATGAATAAAGAGAGAGAACGAGGAAAGACAAAATAAATAATTAATGCAGGAATTTGCATTGATTAAGATACAGTTAAAAACATGAACCTTGATGTGATTTTGGATTCCTTTCTATTCTATTCTACTTAGTGGGCATGTACTAGTAGTGTTCATTGGTAGCCTGGCACCTTCCTTGGTGACTTCAAATTGTTAAGAAGACCAACATTTCCATTTGCCAATAGTGCCACATTTAAATGGGACAGCATGATATTCTGCAATGTCAGACCTGATATATTTCCATAAATGTATGAAGATAATAGCTTTAGTTTTTACAGATGAATAGCTAAATTAACCTTTTTCATGAAAGTTGGTGCTTACCCAAATACCTGTTAACTAGGATAGGTAATGATGAGTAGATTAGAAACGTGTTGTGCTGTGAAAGTATTTTATTAGGCATTAGAATATATATATTCTGATTTCAAACAAATGATTAATACCAAATCCTTGCAACAGCTTGAAACATTAAGCATGTATACGGTTATAAGATGATGGTCATGGGAAGGAAAAAGGTACATATACTTCCTTAAGAGCAGCAGTTTCAAGGTGTGTTTGCATCATACTTATATTACTGATTGAAATATCCTGTTCAAATGCTATCCTAGATTTTGGGATTCTGAATTATCTAGTCCATGTCATGGAAAGGCACTATAAGGACTTTTGACACACATTTTTTCCCATTCAGATCATTTGTTTATTTGTGGGAGGGATCTTCTGCAGGTCCAGTAATAATTTGGCAGAAACTATTATTGTTGTTTTGTTGTTTTGTTTTGTTTTTGTTAGTGGAAATGCATCAGCTTTATGACCCTTTGTGTCCAGTTCTATATGCATTTACCTGGGATTCAGTCTCATTGAACTCAGTATTGCTCAGTCTCACAGTATAAATACATATAATTATACTGGAACAGTACAATCCTCTATAAGTCTACTCAGAGTCCTCAAGGCTAAAGATAAAGTATTAAATATGTAGCATGAAGATGAATATCTTTCCTTTTTATTTTCCAGTAATCATGGACCCAAACACCAAAGAAAGAGAATGTTTAACCTCCAAAGGAGGTTTTCTTCCTTTTTTTTTTTTCCAGCCCCACATTGTGGAAGCAGGGATTCAGAGAGAGAAAGCAGCTGAAGGAAAAGGTTTAATTCTCCCCATGTGTGTGTGGTGGTCCCAGTCCAGGTCAGAACCAGTACTTACTTTTACATTGAAAAGAAAGAGAAGCTGACCTGCATGCTGTCATCTGGCTATATTGTGCAATGTAACTCTCAGAATAATTCCCACTGAATCGAACATTGGATATAGGATTACAAGAAGAATGGGCCTCATGTGGTCCAGAGGATACACACTGTCTCCTCCTCATAGTTCCCACTGCTGTCAAATTTTGATTACACAGCAAAAAGAAAAAAATGATTTTACTTTAGAACAAGGTCTGTGGGGAGTGCACATCTTGAGCTTAAACTCCTGGACTCATGGAAGCCAGGTTTGACTGAAAAACAATGTGTGTGTGTTCTTTGCATGCTTGATTTAAATTGAAATTTCAGAGACTGTTAACTGACTTGACTGTAAAACAAGGTATGTGGCATCCATTTGGGAAGGTGTGATATCACAAAGCAACTTAGGGTGGCACAGTTTAGAATAGCAGCAATGTGCAACAGTCATAGTCTCAGAAGGGGAGAGTTTTCATAGCTGTGCTTTTGAGATCACTGCACAAGTAGAGAAAGCATCATGGTTGTTGCACAGCATTTACTATACACAACAGTAAGGCACTTTGCAGGAGTGGCTGCTTTTACACAGCAAGGCTGCCTTATGCAAAAGGACAATGAACTACAGGGCACTGGGAATCCAGAATGAAGAGCAGCGGAAAGTCATGGAAATTGCCAGAAAAATGGCTCCACCTTTCCTGGTACCCCATTGCATGGTCAGAATCCCTTGCACAACAGGATTTCTAGCATAGTGCTCTGTAATTCTGAAGCATGGGTGCATATCATGTCAGCAAAGTATCTCTGTCATTGCAAAATGTATGCATCACAGCCCATGATGTGGGATCTCAGCCCTTATTTTTAAGCTGACATTTTCTCCAGGAATCTAAATTCAGCTTTAAAACAATGTGCATGCTCACTGCATGTCTTGTTTTAAAATATAAGAGTTGTTACTGCACTGCTACTAAAGCAGTGTAGTGACAGCAGTGGAAGGATACAGCTCCTGGTGGTTCCAGGGAAGAGCAATGAGGCCTTATGACTGTTGGAGGTTGTCCATCCTGGATATCCATGTAAATATTCAGGGCATGACAAAGTATCCAGCACCTGTACTGCACTGTATTCCTTCTTTTTCATTTTACCTTGATGAGATTATATGTGCATGTTTGTCAATATTGTTTTGAGTTCAAATGGTAGGTACACGAACCAGGTGCTCTGTAAATCTGAGCAATAGGCCTCGTTAGACACTTTAACAAGCTTCAGTAAAACAATCGCCAGGGAAGTGAAATCTTTTATCTAAAAGATGAATGGAGATACAGGTTCATTCAGAGCTTTTACACACTGAGTTATCTTCCATCTCGGCTTGCCTGAGGCTTTTCTTTTCCCCAAGTTTACAGAATAGGAATCAAATTGGACACTCTGATAAGAGCAACCCTCTGGCAGAAAAAACAGCCAGCTTTCTGCTGCTGCTGTTTGAATATATACTCAGATGCTGGACACTTAACATACAATGCAAATTGCTTAGATTGTACTAATTTGAAGAAGATTACATTTTTCAGTGTCTTGTCATGTCTGCAGCTGCCCCCATAAGGCCAGCATTGTCATAAAGGGATCCTATGGTAGCACTACCCCCCCCCGGGTATTTCTGATGTAGGGTGGCATCTAAATAATGATCTTCTATCTAAATTCTAAATCATCTAGTCCCATGTGGAATTTTTACATTTAACTAGACTGGGGGAAAACATAATATGTATAACTTTGATTAGCTTCTCTCATAAGAATATTATTTATTTTATAGTGTAGCATTATCCGACCTAAACTAATTATTCCACTGATGAGATACAAAACATTTAGAAAAATACTAACATTGACTTTCTTTGGAATTTTGAGTTTGGCCAAGGTCTGCAGCATGTAAGATCTGTCCAGCCATTGTTAACCTGTCACTATCGCAAAAAGTGCAAAATTCTAAAGCCAACCAACCTCTAGACAGACACTCAGGGCTATTCCAATATATAGCCATAACTGAACATGGCATATTTTCACCAAGTGGCACTTTCCTGACCATGCCACAGAGACAGGACTTAGAGGGGAACATCTAGGCCAAATCAATATTGCATCATCAGATAAATCTGCAGATCAAGTCTTCAGGTTTTCTGTGGTAAAGGGACTACAGTATCAAGTATTCATTGAAACAAATAACTGCATAATAATGTAGTCCATTTTGTTTGAGTTCTGCCTTTTATATTAAACACAGGGAACTGCATCTGTCCAGATATTATTGGACTGACATGCCTAGCATCTGTTACCACAAGCTGTGCTGGCTAAGACTGCTGGGACTTGCCATCCAACAACAGCTGGAAGACTGCAGCTTCTACCCCTGTTTTAGATACAGTTAGGACCAAAACACACCACAGAAATAATCCGGTTTGAGACTGCTTTAAGTGCCCTGGCTCAGTGCTAGGGTATTCTGGGAACTGTAGTTTGTTGTGGCACTAGAGCTTTTGGACAGAGAAGGCTAAATGTCTCACAAAACTACAGTTCCCTGAATTCCCTAGCATTGAGCTAGGGCAGTTAAAGTGGTCTTAAACTGGATTATTTCTGCAGTGTCTTTTGATCCTTAATTAGTGGTTTCCAACTTTACAGCCCATCCAACTAACACCACTACTGTGATTTCTGTGCCATGGAAATATCTCATTATTTAAGAGAAGATTTGTTTTCTCATAAATATTCTAACTGAAGTATGAGTATCCTTAGAGATGCAATAGTATTGATATATAAGTTTGCAACAAGCAACTTAAGTAGTTGGGTGAGAACAATAATTAAAAAGTGTCATTGGAAAGAAAATGAACACAAAGTAAGAAAAACAATATTTATTTTATACAGTTATTAATATGAATGATAATGCATAAGCTTTACAATGTAACTGGGACTTACAGAGCATTCTTTTGTGAGGAAATGGTGCTTGGACGGTGTCCGAAGGGAATGCTTAAGAACTGGTTTATGTCAATGTTACTGTTCCGGGAAAGAAAGAAATGATTACCATATAATAAGAATGGATTAATGCACTGTGTCATTTTTCTTGTATTTCACAATGTATCTAAATTTTAATGTCCTTGAATGGCAACAATTAAATCATGTCGATCTTTTCAAAACAGAGAACCTCTTTCTTTATGGGCAAACAATATTTTCTTTAAAATGGGAATGCAATCTTTATCTGTGTCATGGTTGCCCTTAATTTGAATTTATAAGAAAAACAAATAGCCAGCATCAATGTCCTGAATTGTATTGTTTAACCCAACTGAAGAAGATCCATATAGAACTGACTTATGTGTTGACTCACCATTCAATATTTCATTCAGTGGGTCTACTCTAGTTGGAAATAATTCACTAGACTTCAGGTCAATATCAGCCTAAACCCTATTGTTTGTTCTGGTCAGGACAGATCCAGACAGTAAGTTAGATTTATCAAAGTGTTGGCTCACTATTCAGCAATTCATTCAATGGATGTATTCTAACTGGGGTTAACCAACTGGATTCTGGATATACAATGGGCCCTTGGTATCCACTGGGGTTTGGTTCCAGGACATCCTGTGGATACCAAAATCTGTGGATGCTCAAATCCTATTATATACAATGGTATAGTAAAATGGGATCCCTTAAATAAAATGACAAAATCAAAGTTTGCTTTTTGGAATTTATATGTAAGTTAAAAATATTTTTAAGTCATGAATGCTTGAATCTGTGGATAAAAAAAAAATCTGTGGATATTGAGGGCAACTGTATTCTAAGTTCTTCCTCTTCTTTGCTTCTGTGTTGTTACAAGAACAAAAAGGATGGCTGGCTAAGTGAATTGTGTGAGAGACTCTAATACACACCAGGTTTTGAGCCCTTGATATAATGCTAGTTATTACACACAGAACAGGATGTAAGCATTTAAGTGCTCTGAATAGTGTTGGAGGCTGGCACCATTTTCTGACCTCCACTGCAATGCAGATGTTTCCTCTTTTTCCTAACCTCCTCCTGGCATTCTTTGGTGTGTAGCTAACCCTGAAGTCTGCATCTCAATATTGGCCAGTGTCCTGGATTCAAGAAAAGCAAAGTAAAGAATTATAAAGTTGCTGGTGGAAGGCAGTCTATCCACATCTCCTAAACTGGGCAGAGGCAATTTCACGGGGAGCAGGAGCCAATTTACTCTCTCCTGCCATGGCTGCACCTTTTATCCACCCTGCAAATGTCAGCCAAAATAATGACCAGAAATAATGCAATATTGCTTTCAGGCACTTTTCTCCCTAGTTTTGTGGCTAAGAAAAATAGAGATTGGGGGTTGTGAGTATGGGAGCATGTTTTCCTGACTTCTCCTGAGTTTTAATTTTTCAGCAGGAATTACACCCTCAAATGTGGGGGAATTGTGGTGGAGCTTTTGGTGTCACAAAAAGTTGGATTTAAGGGCAGTTTGTAGCCCACAAGCCATACTTTTCCTGTCCCTGTCCTAGATCTGTGAAAATATATGAGATGTCTAGTTCACAGCACTGAAAGAAGTTGCTTCCAGATGGACAGCTTTCAATGCTCCCATTCAGAGGAAATTATGGAGCTTTATCATATATCCTTATGGGTTTTTTAAAAATCTCTTTTTCAGTTTTTCTGTAGTGAGAGGAGTGAGATGGGAAAGTGGGAAAACACATAAAGGTTATGAATGTTGAGTGATGTAATCTCAACACACATTGAAACACACACAGCCACACCAGAAATTAATGTGAATAGGGCAGGGCATTGTCACAGTAAAATCCTAGTCTGGGAAAATCCTGGCTGCATCTGCACTGCAGAAATAATGCAGTTCGATACCACTTTAACTGGTATGGCTCAATGCTGTGGAATTCTGGGATTTGTAGTTTGTTGTGGCACCAGAGCATGCTGACCAAGAAAGCTAAATATCTCATGAAACTATAATTCCCAGAATTCCATAACATTGAGCCATGGCAGTTAAGATGGTGTCAACCTCGATTATTTTTGCAGTGTGGATGCAGCCCTTATTTACCAAAAAAGATAGTAGATGGAAGTATATGGCAAGCTATCATCCCCGGTTCTATTCCAGAAGGAGCCAGGACAGATCACTGATGAATTTGATTAACTCTTGCAAATGACAGACTTCCCATGTTAAACCACTTTGAGCAATACTTTTATTGCAACTGTGTGATAATATCTAAATAAAGTCATGTATTTTATTTTGCAAGCCTGCATTTATTAATGCAATATTCATTTCCCCCAGCTACATAATTTGTGTTGAATTTAGAGTTGAAACACAGTAACAGCAACAAGATCAACAAAATGCCACAGGTAGTCTTAAGCCATTGGCATTTCAACTGATTGAGGCATACTGACTGAGGCTTTCTATTAATTTAATTGTCTATCCATTTATTGGGATGCTTCACAGCATTCTGGTAATAAAAATATATATCAGTTGACAGTTGTTAAAGGTAAATTACTTTGGAAAAGGTCATGTGGGCCAAACATTTGCTCCTGAGTATTTGTTATTGGATTTGTTTATACAGCATTCAACACAAAACTAAGCAATCATGGCATGGAACAATATTCTGTAACAAAATATCACATCCCATTTTTGTCAAGGGCATTGTGCAAATGCAGAAAACAAACTAGCCCCAAATGACCTACATTAAGGTTGTGAAAGATGTGCCTAACTGATCATCTGCTCAAACGGCAACAGTCAACCAGCCTTGGTCAAGTTTTCTTTATTTGTTCCTTCCCCCACCCTTCTTTGACACCAAGAAAACAGCAGCTACTAGAGAAAAAATATGAGCACATTTTCTGCTCTTCTCTTTGCAGAATGTGTGCAGCAGAATAATTCCTTCATCCTTACTGTGATCAAGTTCAGTTCTCTGCAGTTATTCTTATCCATCATGTTCATTGTGAACCTTTTTGGGGCCATCCTTTGGACTGAGTTGAGTGTCCCTTAAATATGTGTGTAACTTCCTGTTAGAGAGCTGAGTTGCCCAGAAACTCCATTATCACACAATCCAACACTGAGCTGTGTACACTTAGCACTACTGATCTGAATGAAGTAAATGCCAGGACTTCTGAAGATGATCTTCACTTCATAGATGGATCTTGCACATGTGTAAGGGCTTTTATTTACTTCAGTATCCCTGGTAAAATTACAAGCACTGCATATAGCATTTACAAGCAATGAGCATAGCAATGCACTTTGACATTCAGTGATGTAGAACCCAACCTTGAGGTCCAGTGTTGAGATGTAAACCAAAACAAAAAAGCATCTATTGAAAAGCAAGGTTAGCTACCTCTTAAAGGGATTTTGTAGGAATCTTATAAATGGCCTTAACAAAGAATAAGGTTAGCAGATAGGCACTATTAAAGAAAGCATCAATAAAATAAAATAAGATTTTGTACACAAACCTGACAAGTCAGGCAATTGATGTTGACACATGGCCCAGGCACACAAAATCAGTGACAAGACTTTCTCCATTATTAATGAAGCACAGACTCTCTTGCTGAATTTTCCTAGCATTAAAAATGCATATATTTTTAGGTCATAGGATAGGTGTGTTTTCTGCCTCAAAGAAGAAGGCCTCGAATTGCAACATTGTAACAGAAGATAACACAAGGAAATGACAGAGCTTGGAACTGGTTACAAATAGTTCCTTATTAGTTCCTTTGGGCGTGTTACAGACCACCGAAAAGCGGCGGCCTGCACCCGCCCCTTTCCCCGCCGGATCGGGGCCTCAGCAGTCAGAGTGGCAGCCGCTGAGGCCCCGATCCGCCGCTTTCCAGGCCGCGGGGAAGAGGCAAAAGGCTGCTTCCCTGAGGCCTGGAAAGGGGTGTTCTTGGGGCTTCAAGCTCCAAGGACACCCCGCAGCAGCGGGGAGGAGGAGAAAGGGGCCATCTAAAGGCTGCGCCCAGCGACGCAAACCTGGAAGGAGCTCCGAAACGGAGCTCCTTCTGGGGCCGCGGAAAGGGTGCACTAGGCGCCCTCGCACGGCCCCACTACGTCACAACCATGCCGCCCCGTTTAGAGGTGTCGCGGTCGTGACTTAGTACTGTAATGGCAGCGGCCGTGTGGAACGGCTGCCGCCATTTTGTGCATGCTCCGCGCGTCCTAGTATTGGGGGCGTCCGGAAAGGACACCCCTTTCTAACCCTAGCACGCGCGGAGCACGCACTTTTAGGCCCGTCTGTAACGGGCCCTAGTTACTAATTTGTTCCTTTACCAAATAACTAAGGCTGTCATCAAGGCAACATCTGTAATGCAGAATTAAACCAAGTTGATATCACTTTAAATGCCATGGCTCAAAACTATTGAATTCTGGGGATTCTAGTTTTGTGAAGCATTTGGCCTTCTCTGTGTGAGAATTCTGGTGCCACAGCAAACTATAGTTCCCAGAATCCCATAGTATTCAGCCATGGCAGTTAAAGTGGTGTCAAACTGGATTATTTCTTCAGTGCAGATGCAGCCTGAGTCACACTACAATCTCAATATAAAGAGGAATAGAATCACACTTTTGAAACCATAAGTGTAACTGCTTTGATTAATTTGAAGTTGCCTTTATGGTTATGGAAGAGGGAAGCTGATTATTTAGGTGTGTTTTGTATTGCAAGGCAGTGGCTTACAGTTTTACAATATTTTAAAAAGTTACTAAGAGTTTGTTGTTGTGTGTTTCAAATCTTTTCTGACTTATGGGGACTGGAAGACAAAGCTATCACAGGGTTTTCTTGGCAAGATTTCTTCAGAGATAGTTTTGCTTTTGCCTTCCTCTGAAGCTTAGAGAGTGTCATTTGCCCAGGATCACCCAGTGGGTTTCAGTGGCTGAGCAGGGATTTGAGCCCTGGTCTCCAGAGTCACAGTCTAGAACTCAGACCACTATACCACACTGGCTATCATGCTAAGAGTTTCTAAAGAATGCTCTACTGCTGAATGATGAGACCAGAAAAGTTAGTTTTGAAATATTAACTATAAGAAGGAGGGCAGTTTTTAACTAGGTAAGTTGGTTATACCTTTGTTATTGAGAAAGCAACTGGTTATTTGTAACTCATTACTTTCAAGCTCCAAACCTCTGATGCCACAATAAATCCACTAATCTTTAAGATGCCACAAATTCCTAACATCTTTGGTATAACAAAGCCAACATACTGTGAAAATGTAGATGGTTTTATGTGAAAATGATCTGATTCTCTTATCTGAAACTGAAGTATTTTTAGTGTAAGCAGGTGACAGAACAACCTAATCCAGCCTAAACGTATAATGAATCTGCTGAGAAAATGGCAGATGTCAGTCTACACAGCTAGTTATTTACCAGATCCAACCTTCTATACTGGTTTCCACTTTCAGCTGCTGACATTCTGGATTGCCTCCTAGATTTCTAGAGTAGCTTTTCTGTCTAGATGAAGCAGGGTGTTACTTGTTCTAGATGAAGCAGGTTGTGCAATTGCTATGCCTCAATTCATTTACTTATATCCCACCATCTTCCCACAGATACAACTAAACAATTATTTCATAGAATTTTACAAAGGGTTAGAATGTCTTTGCCTTTCATTTCTAACCTTTTCTTTCCCATTTTTTTCACACACGTGCGCGCGCATGCGCACACACACACACACACAGAGTGTTGAT
This sequence comes from Sceloporus undulatus, assembly GCF_019175285.1. Classification (NCBI taxonomy): domain Eukaryota; kingdom Metazoa; phylum Chordata; class Lepidosauria; order Squamata; family Phrynosomatidae; genus Sceloporus; species Sceloporus undulatus. The sequence goes on from NC_056523.1 coordinate 285,354,589, forward strand.
AGTGCTACAGTGTCATGACTTTTGACTGCAGTCCCTGGCAGCCGACTGATAAACTGCTCTAGAAATCTAGGAGGCAATCCAGAATGTCAGCAGCTGAAAGAGGAAATCGGCCAGGCCCTTCCAGGGCCATGTGGAAGACGACTTTTCTCTTCAGACAGAGAGCTCTTTGAATCCGGGATAAGGTAAATAGTCTACTGTAGCTATAATCAAAGTGCTCTTTTTTTGAAAAAAGAAATAGTCAAATGTGCTTCATGAAACTTGACACAGCCTTCTGAAAACTCACACTCATATGCATCTTTCTGTAAGTTTTAAATGATCAAAACGTATTAGTTAATGCAAGTCAAGCAAAGGTCAGGATTCAGTAGCATTCATCAGAACCAGGGAAAGGGAAGCACTGCATTAAACAAATGGTAGACCAGCCTTGTCCAGCCTGGATTGCTCCAATCTTCCTCAGCTGGCATGTGACCTGGTCCTCTTGGTGGGGCTGGTAGTTGTAGCTGGATACATCTGGAGGATACCAGGCAGGGAAGGCTGTTGTAGTCAAGGGCACATAACCTGGCACCCTCCACATGTTTTAGACTACATTTCCCATCACTGACAGTCACCATTGGCCAAGGCAAGATATTATGTGGGTGTACTTCAAAAAAATAACTAGAAGACATCAGGTTGCCTATTTCCATTGCAGATGGTTTCATATCTCTTTCTTTGTATTATTGCCATCTGAACTCACAACTAAAAAAACCCAGTATTAAGGTAGCAGGTTAGTTTTAGAAAATCAAAAAGATTTGACCAAATCATTCCTTTTCAGCCAGCGTTCTCCATGTATCCAATGGCAATCATGTGGTCCTTTTTCATAGGATTGTTGCTGAACTGAAACAGGAGAAAAAGATTTTGTATGCAAAGATGTGGGTGTTTTATTAAATGACTCTTCTTTGTAAAGATGATCCATCTATGTGGTGGACTTGCACTTCTTACCCAAAATATTGGGGTCCCAGGTCCCACAATTGTATTCAGTGGGGCAATTAATTTAGTTCAGTAGGAAGCAGCAAGAGGGCTTCATGTAACGCTAAAAAGATGAGATTCAAGCCTAGGTAAAATAGTTTCAAACCAAAGAATTCCAGACAGCAGATTCCAAATTAGATTAATTTTATTTATAACTGCAAAGGGAAATCAACTTTCACTGAAAGACACTCACTCACTCACACACATATACACACATGTATAAGAACGAATAGTGTAAAGCAATTCCAGAGGGTTTAGCAGAGGATGATACTTTACCAGATTCAAGCATGGGGGATGTAGTGTCTGGCTTGGCATGCATCCTGGGACCTTCATGGGCCTGTGTGTGTGTGTGTGTGTGGACTGCCCAAGTGGGCATATTTATAGGAAGAAACATGTGCTGAGGCAGTTTCTCAGGAGTTTGAGAGGATTATTCCAGGAGAAAGAGTATCCAGAGTTGTGTGGAAATGGCACGGCAATCAATTTGGAAGTTTCACACAAAGAAGTATCACCTCCAGAGGGAAGTGCCCTCTGATTCCCAATCTTTTGGGAAGCACCCAGTGTATTGGCCACCATCACACTGCTGTGTGAAAGGACCATGCAGAGTCCAGTTTCAAAGGTCCTATCCTGTCGATATGTGGTAGTGCATCCAAGCCAGATCTGCCAGATTTCCTTTTTTGGGCAGGCTATTGTCCTCGCATTGGGGTGCCTTAGGTGGATATGTTACCAAACATCCTTTTAAATATTAAATTGATATCAACTAGGAGTAAAGGAAGGCTATTCCATGGGCTAACACCCTAAAATTAATTCTAAAATGTTTCTGGACAATGGTATCACCCACTGAACTCTGGACTCTGGTATCGCCTATTTTATCCGTATGAGTTTGCCTCCTAACGCTACATTCCAGGAGACTATGGAGCGTTACAGACCACCGCTTTGCAGCGGTCTGCCGGCACTGCTGTTTGCTCTGCGAGGGAGCCGCAGCAGCCAAACCGTGTGACTCCCTTGCGGAGCAAAAAAAAGCTCCAAAATGGAGCTTCTTCCTGCAGCGTGGTTATGACGCCACGAGGCGCCAATGGCGCACTCGCGATGTCATAAGTGCCTCGCAACGTGCGGACGCATAGCGTCTGCTACGTCAATATGGCAGCGGCCGTGTGGAACGGCCGCTGCCATATTATACGTATTGACTATGTACTAAGGTTAGGGGGGTGCGGAAGCACCGCCTCTTCCTAACCCTAATACATAGTCAATACGTATTTTATGGCGGTTTGTAACCCGCCTTAGAATATTGGTTTGCATTTCTGAGAAATTAATTCAAATCTTTTCTCTCTCATGTGTTTTATAAAGATACTTTACCCAAGTAATAACCCTTCTAGTGCCCTAGAAATCTTACATCCAGGAATCTTGTTACAGCATATCCCATTACCTATCCATTTCACGCTTGTGGAATGCTGTGCTCAACACATGTCAGTGTTTCCGATCATAGCTCTGCCTTTATAAATTATTTAGGTATTCCATTAGAGTCATCTGGAAATGGCGGTATACTGCTTTTTTCCAAGCACTGGAAGTAAGCATGAGCTAGAAGAGAAGACGCTTTATAATCAACTACATTAATATTACTGTGTGTCTTTCTCTAGTTAAAAATGAAATGACTCTCAGTCTCCTCCTAGTGATAAGTGTTTACAGAATTTTCTCTGAGAAATGCCTACATGTGCTTTTCAAATACCTTTATTTATCCCATTTACAATCCACTCTTTCTTCAAATGCTGTGAAATGGCATGTGTCATCTTATCCTGCTTCAGTTTTGAACAACACCACTGATTCTATGTTGCCTGAGCTGCTAAAAATGACTAGCTTTATCTAAGGTGAAATCCTATGCATCTTTACTCATAAATAATTCTCAATATGTTTAATGGGGTTTTCTCCCTAGGAAATAAGTTTAAGGACCATTGGCTTCATGATCTCCACAATTAAGCAGAGGTCTCAATACAGTACAATATACTGTGTAAGATTCCAGGCAAATCTTGATGTTTGAAAGCTATATTAAATGCAGATGTAACCCAGATGATGATGAATCTGGAATCTTTACTGGAAAGGGAGTTCCCTCTTTTCAATTGCTTTTTGTAGAAATGCTGTGCCAAATTACAGCAATTCTTTGTTTTGTTTATTACTTGCTTCATACATTAAAAAAGCAGCATGTCTTTAAAAAAATTAAGTCTATGGTAGTATTGTGTGTTAAGGAAAATGCAACATGGGATATACAGTGAGAGAAATAAAACATGTATGTGAGTTTCAGTATGACTAAGCAAAAGCAATTAAGAAGCCACACAGGTGTAAAAGCTAATGTAATTAGCAAGTCCTAAATGCCAAGGACAGAAATGTAGAGAGTATAATTGAAAGCACCTGAGAATTGTTAAGTGGACAAGGTGAAATGATGAAACCATTAATTATGGGCTGAACTATGAAAACCAATCAAAATGGATGTACACGCCCACTGGGTGGAAACTGGCTAAGTGGGTGGTAATTATCAAATGGCTATAATAATTGCTATGATTCCCAATGTATTTTGTGGGTAGTTGTGGAGTAGAGTGGATAGTTGTTGAGTATTGTATATAGTAGAATAAAGTAGATCTTTTATATAAGACTACTGAGTTGTCTGGTGTCTTTAGTGAAGATACAAGAGCCAGCAGGATCCTGGAGAAGTGTGGAGACTTCTGAGGAGGAAGAGTGAGAAGGCTTGGAGAGTTTGTCAGGGTCTTCAGCCTATTCTCTGAAACTCTGCTGCTTTAGAGCAAAGCTTTAACCACTGGCCAAAACTGGTCAGCACCGGTGCATAACAAGGTGGTGAGTTAGAGCCAGAGGTGAAGAGCTACAACTCCCATCATCCCTGACATTGTGGTCTTATGGTTCCATTGTTAAAAGGACAGCTAAGATACCGTGACCTGCTATGGGATAGAGAGAAGGGTCCAGTGACACAGGGAATCTCCTTAGTGCTCCCTAGTTCTAGCACTGCCCTTTTCTCCCTGCACAATGATAGCGCTTTGATTCCACTTTAATTGCTACTGCAATATCCTATGAAATCCTGGGGATGGTAGTTTGGGGAGGCACTAGAGAAGAGGTTCTCAAACTTTGATCCTCCAGCTGTTTTGTACTTTAGCTTTCTGAAGCTTTCACCAGCATGGCCAATAAATAATAATAATAATAATAATAATAATAATAATAATAAATTTATTTGTATCGCGCCCCTCGGAGAACAATCGGGGCAGCTAACAAAGTTAAAAATACAAAACATATAAAATCCCTGGTACCCTCTCCTCCTTAAAAAAGTATTAAATCCAATGCAATATATAAAAAAACAAACAAGAAGCATCAACAAACAAACAAACATACAAGTTAAAAACTGACCAGAAGGTCAAGAACATCACACCAGCAAACTATCAGTGGGAGCAGCAGTATCTTTCCCAGACGTTTTTCTAAGGCCGGGTTCTCTATTCTGGGAAGGCCTGCCAGAAGAGATCCGTCTAAACAACCTTTTTAAAGCTGTCTAAGGATGTAAGTAGATGGATCTCATCCGGCAGGCCATTCCACAGTCTGGGGGTGATGATGGAAAATGCCCTCTGGGAGGTAGTCGAAAGCCTAGATTTTTGTGGCTGAAGTAGGCCTCTTCCAGAGGAGCGGAGTGCACAGGAAGGATTATAGGGGAGAAGGCGGTCCCAAAGATAGTTTGGATCCAAGCCATTTAGGGCTTTAAAGGTGATAACCAACACCTTGTACTGGGTCCGGAAGCTAATGGGCAGCCAGTGGAGGGACTTTAGAATCGGGGTAATATGGTCCCTCCTGGATGTTCCAGAAATTACTCTGGCTGCCATATTCTGTACTAGTTGCAGTTTCCGGACCAAGCACGCGGGTAGCCCCATGTAGAGCGCATTACAGAAGTCTAGACGTGAGGTTACCAGCGTGTGCACAACAGTCTCAAGATCCCTTACTTCCAGAAAAGGGCGCAGCTGGTGTATCAGCCGAAGCTGATAACAGGTGCTCCTGACTGGCATTTACCTGGTTTGACATCAGGAGAGACGAGTCAAGGAGCACCCCCAGACTGCGAACGCAGTCCTTGACGGAGAGTGTGACCCCGTCCAGGACTGGAGGTTGCAACTCAATTCTTGGTTTCGGGGCCGCTACCGTGAGCACTTCCGTTTTGTCTGGATTCAGCCTCAATCTGGTTTTCCTCATCCAGCCCATTACTGCCCGAAGACATTCATTGAGAGAGGAGACGCCATCAGAATTCAAGGCCGATGAACAAGACATGGAGAAATAGATTTGGGTGTCATCAGCGTACTGATAACACCCAGCTCCATAACTCCGAATGATCTCACCCAGTGGCTTCATATAGATGTTAAATAACCTCGGGGACAGAATAGCACTCTGTGGGACACCATAGGTGAGCTCCCTTTTACTGAAGCAACTGTCCCCGAGCAGTACCCTCTGGGATCTACCCGAGAGAAAGGAACAGAACCACTGCAATGCAGTGCCTCCAATTCCCAGCCCCCTCAGATGATCCAAGAGGATGCCATGATCTATTGTATCAAAAGCCGCTGAGAGGTCTAAAAGCACCAACAGGGTCACACTGCCCCTGTCGATGCTCAGACACATATCATCGGTCAAGACAACCATGGCAGTCTCAACCCCAAAGCCTGTCCTGAAGCCAGTTTGAAATGGGTCTAGATAATCAGTTTCATCCAAGACAGCTTGGAGTTGAAGAGCAACCACCCTCTCGATTACCTTGCTCAAGAATGGTAGCAAAGAGACTGACCTATAGTTGTTCATATCCAGGGGGTCCAGGGAAGGTTTTTTCAGAAGCGGCCTAACAGCCGCTTCCTTCGGACAAGATGGAATATGTCTTTCCCTGAAGGATGCATTGATGATATCTGTAAGGAACTTCCTCAATGCATCCCCCCCACCCGGATGGCCAGCCATGATGGGCAAGGGTCGAGAGGGCAAGTTGTTTTCCTCACTCTACCAAGGAGCTTGTCCACGTCATCAGTACTCACAGACTGAAGCTGATCCAGTACAATCTCATTAACGGAATCACTGGACACCTCGTCCATTGTTTCTGTTACAATACTGGTGTCTAAGTTGGCTCTTATCTGAGAAATTTTATCTGCAAAGAAGTTGTTAAACGCATCACAGTAGGCCGTTGTTGGGTTAAGGGTTCTGCGCAGGGGGTACCTGCGTCAGTTCCCTCACTACCCTAAACAGCTCTGCTGGACGGGGCTCTGCAGACGCAGTATGTGCAGAGGAGAAATGTCTCTTCGCTGCACGTATTGCTTCCCGATAGGACCAAAGAAAGTTCCTATGGCAAGTCTTGTCAGATAAGAGTCGAGTTTTTCACCAGATGCACTCTATTCGTTGTCCAATCCGCTTCATTTTCTGAAGCTCTGGTGTATACCATGGCTTATGGTTAAGAGCAGGTTGGAAAGGACGCTTGGGAGCTATCGTGTTGATAGCCCTGGTAAGGTCGGTGTTCCAAGTGTTAACCAGAGCTTCGACAGGGTCACCGGCATTTCCAACCATTAAACCCTCCAAGGCTTTCTGGAATCCAATTGGTTCCATTAGCCTTCGAGGGCGGACCATTCTAATGGGTCCACCACCCCCGGAGGGGCAGATAGAGGCTCTTAGTTCCATCTTGACCAGGAAATGATCCGTCCATGACAAGGCGGTGGTTTTAATAACCTCCGCCCACAGATATTCTTCAGATTCTAGGATCTGAAGAGTGAAAGACAGTGTACTAGAGGTCTCTGGCATAGAAGTCTAAATACCTCACAGATCTACAGCTTAACTTGGCATGGAGTCATGGCAGCTGAAATGGAACCAAACTGATGTATAGCTGTGTAGTGTGAAAGACATGACTGTTGCTGCAACAGAGCTCCGAGACATTAGTTTTTGAGGCAACAACATCTAGGAGGGCTGGGAATTCTGAGAGTTGCCATCCTACTTACGGGAATGTATCTCCCCATACAATCCACCCCACACTCTTAGAACAAGTGGGAAGAACCTGTTAGAGGTGCCATCATCCAAACATGTTTTCACTTCCCCAAAAGCTTTCAGTATAACTGCTCCTAGACTATGGAACGGACTCCCAGAGGAGACTCGCCTTGTTACATCCTTAGAGATTTTGAAGAAGGTGGTAAAGACAGAGCTCTTCCTCCACGCATATCCTCCTGACCTTTTATGAAGACCATTGGTACGGACTGAGAGCACCTGACCCCATGATTGACCCCGTGATTGATTGATGATTGAAGATTGATGATTGATGTTTTATGTTTTTAGCTGTAGTTTTAATTGTAATTAATTTTGTAATATTACAAGTGTTTTTAACTCTGTTGTGATCCCACCTCGATCCATTGGGAGAGGCTGGAAGATACAAATAAAAACTATTATTATTATTATTATTATTATTATTATCATTAAACTACCTTTCACAGGCTCCACACTTTACCACCTATAATGCTCCACAACCTGAAAAATTAGAAAAGTCTCCTCGTTCCATGAAAGGCTTCCCCAGAATGGTCAAAAATATAAAATCCATCAGTGGCTGAGGTACTGCCTCTCAATTTCAACAAAAGAGAATAATGTATTGTTTAAAAGTCTCAACAGGGGTATCATGAGATAGGAAGAAGGATCGGAAAAAACACCAGTAATCTTGTTTCCAGCCCAATGTGAGCTGGCTGGCTCCAGAAGTGTACATTGCCGTACCATGGAATCTCTCTCTCTCTCATTCTCTCTCTCTCTCATACGTAGACACACACTGACTGTTAATCACACAGATGCCAGACTATCTTTTTTTCTGATTGTAGATGTTTTGACCAGGATAGAGCTTTCTGAAAGAACAAAAACAAACCAGAGCTAGAGAATATGCAAAGTATTATTATTATTATTTATATAGCGCTGTAGATTTGCACAGCACTGTACATACAATAAAACAGATAAAAATAAACCTGCCTGTGTTGTACATTCTACAGAATAATAACAAAATACATATAAAATAATATAGAATAAAACAGAATAATACATGATAGAATTTGATAAAAAAGCAGGCAACAAATTAAAAAATGACAAATATCAATATCAAATATCAAATAACAATCACACAATGCTTGGAACGCTTCCCTGAACAGTATAGTCTTCACCTCAGTTTTGAAACTGGTGAAAGTAGTGACAGATCCAATGTGCATGCTCAAATGAGCCACCTTCCCTCCAGCAAGTAGCACAGTCACAACTATGTCTGTCTATCTGTCTCTCCTCCACCATCACCATCATATGTGTATGTGTGTGTTTTCCCCTGACTATGCTGCTGTCTCCAGACTCTTCTATTACTAGCTGCAGGCAAAATAAGAGAGTACAAATATTTGAATTTACAGATGATCTTGCCCTCTCTGCAAGCCAAACAACTTTATGAGTTTCTCTGACACAGAATCTGCTCCTATGAAAACATAACGGGACAGGACTTAGAACTGGATCCCAAACTCAGCTGCAGTTACTGAAAAGCTATCCTTGTGAGATGGGGAATGGAGCCATACAGAGCTCTCTGGCTGTGCAAAAATTGAAGAGATTTGCTTGGTCATGCTCAGAAATAGCTGGCCAGGGTCTGAAAGCCCTGATGGGCATGTATCAGCACTATTCTGACCAAAGCAGACAAGATGGATACTGCATAATCTCAGCCAGAAAGTAACCCAAAATCAAAAACCAAAAAGACTTGGCTTGTAGTTTCATTTATCTCGCATCTTTATTCCCACATGGAACATGAGAGGATTTAGAGGCAGTTTCCCATCCAGGCAATGGCCCAGGCTGCTGCATTACATACTTTTATATGACCATGTCTTGGGATGTTCTTCTGAATTTGTGCTGCATAACATTCTTTCTCAATGAATTATCATAAATGAACTGCACAGTATGTAGATTGAGAGGAAAGGCTTCCCAACACATATACAGGGTTCATATTAAAGAAGGGGGGGAGAGTTCAAATGCCAGGATTTGGTGGTCCAAATTACAAATTTTGAATATTTTGCATACCTTATTATTATTATTATTATTATTATTATTATTATTATTAACATTACCCTCCTCTCCATTATTGCCCTATGATTGGTGTCAAACAGCATGCATACCATGATTCTAACACAAAATCATCTTTCACAGAACTACAATGCCAATCTGTGTCAAAAAAATTTCAGCTGTCAGTTCCCCCAACTTTAAAACTTTAAAAATGTGTTAGAGTTAGCAACTTTTGCATAACTATACTCTCTAACTGCTGGTGTGCATATTTGGGGACTTCCTGTTTGTTTGCTTTTGCACATTCACTCCCTTCCTGCATCTCTCTAACCTTAAGACGTTTTGTTCTTCTTCCTCCTCTCTCCTCCATGTATTCGGATATGGATAAATATTTAAGTATGAGGTGGATGTGTCTGGGACTGATTGCTCAGCCTCTGCCTTGCTAATGATTACTCTGCTAGTTGGGTGATCACTATGAACGCCATTGATCTGTGTAGTATGGTTTATTTATGAATACATTTATGAATAAAGAGAATGTTGAACTCTGGAACATGCCTCAAGCCTTTTCCTGTTCATATGTTTTCATATATGTTTGTTGAAAAATTCAGAAAAGCCATCTTTACACATGAAAAAAATATTCATTTAATCTATAGTTGAATCAAAGAAGTTTCAGTGTTGATAAGGCAAAAATTAATTGTCTTGAAGGTTACTTTCTATCTCTGCCTGTTTTTCCTTACTTTCAGAGAGAGTCATCTAGCCACAGTGAAGCAATTTGGAGTCCTACAGTTTTCAAGCAAAGAGGAAAACACAATCTTTCTTATATTGAGTGAATAAGCTACATAAACTTGTTCTTGGCAAAAGCTATTCCAGCTAGTTAGCCAACTAGCAAAATAAAGTAACAGTGTGTCTTTGTCCTCCATTTTCAAGCAAGCATCCAAAATAACGTACTACTTTCCTCAACATATTTTTAGGGTGTGTGAAGAAGGTGATTCCCTCTCCACACCCTTAAATAAAACATTTACACAGAACATTTCTGCAGTTACTTTCAGGAGACATTTTTCTATAACTATTTCAGACCAACTGTGGTAGGAAATAAAAAGAGCTGAAACACTTTCCCTTGACATTTTTGGCTGTGATCATCATGGTTTGGCTTGGCATTTGTAGCTGGTTTTATATGATGCGCACATGGCCACACAGCAAAACCAATTAATCAAAAAATTATGTTGTCTTCACAATACACCTCTGTTTCTCCTCCAGAATATCTCCACAAAAGCAAAGTAAGACAGGATGTTAAGCTTGTGAATGTTTCTTAAATAAGACTCCATGACTTTGTTTGCTGATCTGAAAAAAGGTTGGAGTTGAGCAAAAAAATAAATAAATGCAGAACAAGTTGCAAACACGGGGAAAATAAAAATATATATACAAGGAAAAAACTACTTTATGTGTCCACAATTTTTTATTTGCCCATAAACTACATTTATGGCATATTGGCAGCTTACTTATACCCAGGGCTTTTGCTACAACAGTAAAAGAAGATTCCTTTTGCCAAGGAACTCAGACAAAGTTCCCAATTTACTACCTAAAACACCACCCATGCATATCTCTTATTGCTCATGCAATCAGATGGTAATGAACTATTTTGAATGTTGCAAATCTTTGGCAGGTTTTTGTGTGTTCTAATGAAGAAGAAAATCCATTGCAGAATATTATTTGCATATGGCATCTTAAATCTCCATGTGATCTGGATATGACTAAATAGGGAGGGACTAACAGCCTATATTTGGGGTTTGCTTCATGCTTGCTTCTGAACCTATAAAATCTGGGCCAAGTTATGCAGGCTACAAATTGAATGCCTCATCTTGAGGTGTGTGTGTATGTGTGTATGAGAGAGCCAGCATGGTGTAGTGGTTTGAGTGTTGGACTGTGACTCTGGAGATCAGGGTTTGATTCCCAGTTCAGTCATGGAAACCCACTCGGTGACCTTGTCACACTTTCTCAGCCTCAGGGGAAGGCAATGGGAAACCTGCTCTAAACAAATCTTGCCAAGAAATCCCCATGATAGCCTTAGGGTCACCATAAGTCGGAAGCCACTTGAAGGCACACAACAAACATATATGCAACAATTTACCAGCAACACCAGAACAAAGATCTACCAATACCTGAAGCATAATGGAAAGAAATGTGAGACAAGAACTGGAGCTTGGGAAAATTTCTTTGGGGAGCACAGCTCCCAGAATCCCAGTCAGTGTGAACAGTGACCATGCTGCCTAAGGAATACTGGGAGTAGTATTCAAAAACTGATGATTTATTTATTTATTTCACTTATATGCTGCCTTGAAGGGACCCAAGGCGAGTCAAAAATTTAAACACATTACAATAAAATTTAGAACAGTTAAAATAATTAAAACAACAATATAAAATTACATTTAAAATATAACAGAGGTTAAAAGGCAATGCACATGTTTAATATAAAAATCACCATGGATTACTTATGTTTTAAATGCTTGCTTGAATAAAATCATCTTAGCCTGTCACTGAAAGGCAAGCAGGGAGGGGGTCAAACTACCCTCCCATGGAAGGAAGTTCCACAGGGTGATAGCAGCTTCTTGTGTCCTCATCAGGTGAGCCTGCAATGGTGGTGGGACCAAGAGAAAGCTTGACCCCAATGATCTTAGTGTTCTGGCAGGTTCATATGGGGAGATATGGTTCTTCAAATAATCTAGACCTAAGCCATATAGGGATTTATAGGTCATGACCAGCACTTTGAATTGTGCTTGGAAATGAACTGGTAACCAATGAAGCCATTTCAACAAGGGAGTTATATGCTCCCTATGACTGGCCCTGGTCAGCATTCTGGCTGCAGCATTTCGAACCTGCTGAAGTTTCCAAACAGTTTCCAAAGGCAGTCCCACATAGAGTATGTTACAGTAGTCCAAAGGGGATGTAATCAAGGCATGTCACCGTAGCCAGATCTGACATCTCAAGAAATGGATGGCGCTGGCACACACTCCTCCTGCAAATGTATTCCTGGCCACTGCTGAGATCTGGGCATCAAAATTGAGAGATGAATCCAGAACACCCCAACTGCAAGGCTGAGATTTCAGGCAGAGTGTACCCCCATCCAGCACAGGCAAGGTCCCTATTCCCTGATCTGCCTTACAACTGACCAGGAGCACTTCTGCCTTGTTTCGATTAAGTTTCAATTTGCTTGACCTCATCCAGTCAATTACTGGTAACAGACATTGGTTCAGTACAGAGACAACTTCCTTGAAATCAGAAGGGTAGGAGAGATAGAGTTGGGTGTCATCCACACACTGGTGACACCTCATCCCAAAACTCTGGATGTCTCCCAACGGTTTCATATAGATGTTAAACAACATGGTGGACAAAGCAGAACCCCGAGGAACCTCACAGGCCAATGCCCAGGGGATTGAACAGGGGTCCCCCAACACCACCTTCTGAGTTTTCCCTTCCAAGAAAGACTGAAACCACTGCATAACAGTGCCCCCAAGTCCCATCTCAGAGAGGCAGCCCAGAAGGATACCATGGTCGATGATATTGAAAGCCACAGAGAGATCCAACAGGACCAACAGGGATACACTCCTCCTGTCCAGCTCCCTGCATCAGTCATCCACCAAGATGACCAAAGTTGTCTCTGTCCCAGGTATGAAGCCAGATTGAAATGAATCTAGATAATCCATTTCATCCAGAAACTGCTACAGCTGGGAGGTCACCACCGACTCCAGAACCTTGCCCAAGAATGGAATATTAAGATCCTGCATCATCAGACATAGCTACAACAATGCAGCACCATATTCTGCATCCACAAATTCAACCATCCATGGCCTGAAATGTCTGTCTGTCGTCGGTCCTAAATCAGCGCTGTCTGTCCCTTCTAGCTAGTCTAGCTATCGATCTATCTATCTATCTATCTATCTATCTATCTATCTCTGTCTAATTCCACAAATCAATCTTTGATCTTGACATTTTACATAAGAGACACCATTACTATTCCATTGTTTATAATGGAACCTGAGCATCCACAGATTTTGGAATCCATGGGGAGTGGGTGGTGGTCCACTCTATGTCCCAGTTCAGCACCCCCACAAATCACTTCATAAGCCAAGTGGTTGAACCAATTGAAAAAGCTCTGAGACACTGAAAAATAGGCACAGTATGATGACACATCCCCACCAGCAAGGCATTGTGCAAAAAAGTAGTGGCAGGGATCACTTTGCATCTGATTTTTTTGTACTGCTCCTATCTGGTGGGAAGAGCTTGGACATGTCATCACTGAGGGCCATCATGTCAGAACTCCTTCAGTTGGTTCTAATCTGGGTTTGGGGTGAAATTTTCAGTCGTGACAATAGTGCCACAACTGTAAATGTGAATGGCAATATTTACAATGCCATTAAGTCTGATTTATCATTTCATAAACATTAAACAAAATGCTAGCTGTATTTATTTTCCTTTTTAAAAGAAAGATCAGTGGGATTTATGTCTTAGCAAACGTATTTGATGGCCTCTAAGAGTTGTATAATCAATTATTACATTTCTATAGGCATTAACTTTGAAAATAAAAGCAATGTGCCTCATACTGGGCGTCAACTGGATCTGGATGAAAATAAGGACCTTTCTGTAAATTATATTTCTCCATCTCAGATGACATCTGAAGCACCAGCCGTAGTCTAGCAGTTAGTGCTATTCATCTTCTTAAAATGCCTGGCTTCCTTGTTCTTGTAACATTATCCACCAGCAGTAAATTATTGATTTGATTAAAAAGCTATTTTATAAGTTTACTTGACAGAGATACTGTTCTGCAATACCTTCAGGCAAAGGCCATTAATGCCTCACTCTGTTCTCCACAACTGGATAATTTATACATAACCTTTTAATATTCACACATAAAGGCATGTGGCTAAAGGTTACATCATCATTAATGGAGCCCTATCTCCTCTCTCTCGCACACACATACACACACACACACACACATTTATGTCACAACTGTGTAAGGTTATAGGGCTATACAAAATCAGATTTATAGGTTAACCACTTTATACTCTTTTGCTATGGAATATGAAATTAATCATGTCAGAATAAAATGTTCCACATACTGAGCTTGCCCTTTTCATTTGTACCCATGTAAATTCAAATTCCAGACACAAAATTAGTTTTGACTTCACTTTTTAAAATACTTCTTCCACATTCAAAAATAACATACTTTATTCTATATTAATCACTGGAACGTTTCAACTGATCAAAAAATAATAAACAGAGCTACCACTATGGTTGTAACAAAAGTGGGGTGAAAAGAAGGGAAATGTGCAAAAGTGTTCTTTTTTTTTTTTCTGACTCCTAGCTGCAAACTATACCCATTAAGAGTATTATTTTGAAAGCTTAGGTTTGGGTCCCAGAAAGAGTCTGGTTCTAGATATTGCAAAGGGAATGGAATCTAATAGTCTGTTTCTTGGGTTCCAGGAATGTTAGGGATAGACTTCAGTCCCCTTATAACTAGCAAAAGATGTTATATCTAGTCTAATGGGAGATAGCTGACACTTTACAAATAGCATTATCAGTAAAGTGTTACCATTTTTGTAGAAAAAGGCTGTAGGCATTCTGTAGAAAAAGGCTGCCACACACATCTCGAAACAGATCTCCCAACAGATAAATTACCTGAGTCTGACATCTACTGGTAGTGTGTTCAAATTACAGTTGTAGAAGAATGATGTGTTTGTGGAGTGTGTGTATATGTGTGTGCATGTGCACATGTGTGCACGTCATGAATTTCATAGGTTTTCTTAGACAAGGAATACTCAGAGGTGGTTTTGTCAGTTCCTTTCTCTACAGCACAGCACCAGGCATTTGTTGGTGGTCTCCCATAAAAGTACTAACCAGGATGGACCCTGCTTAGCTTAATACTGTTCAAAATCATTTTTTCTAGAAGGAAGCAGTGGGAGGGAGGACTCCCGAGTTCACTATAAGAACAGGCAGGAATGTTGGACTAGTTTAATCATTCTGTTTAATGCATGTCATTTATCTATTTATTTTTAAAATGTTTTAATTGTACTTTTTGTTTGTTTGTTTGTTTTTTAATTGCTGTGAAGCCGCTCTGAGTCCCAGTCCTGGGAAAAGAGCGGGAAATAAATAAATAAATAAATGAAAATATGCAATAGATCACCTCACTGCATTAATGGCTTTTTCACTGTGCCACAGAGTGTGCCTTTGCCTATGTACAATTCAATTTTATCAAACCACTGCAGCAGCTGACAAATCCCAGGTGGGCCGCAGCTGCTGCTGCTGCTGCTGCTGCTGCTGCTGCTGCTGCTGCTGCTGCTGCAACTTGCAGTGAGGAAGGAAGGAAGGAAGGAACACAGATAGCGCACATCCTTCTTTTCCTTTCCCTCAGAGCCCTTTGTCATTCAAACTGCATCCTCCTCCTTTCCCTTCCTACAGTAAGGAGTATCAGCACATCCCACCAGAGCTTGAGAGCTGCCAGGGCAAGGCTTTGGACTGAGTACAAAGACTTAGAGAATAACTCCATGCTCCACGTTCAAAAAGAGGCCTTTTAAAGCACAGGCCACACTTAGACAAACCTATGTCACAGGATGCTGCTCATGAAGAGGAGCAACCCTCCTCTACATACCTGCAGTGGCATATGGGGTGGTGCAGACCACACCAGCTCACACCTCTGAGGAGGAGGAGGGGTGACAACCAGTCGGGCCTTCCTCCTACCTTCACCACTGCTGTGGCTCTCTTGGATGAGGGAGCCCAGGTACTGGAGAAAAAGGGCCAAATGCATGTGCAAGCACCCCTCCCACCTTCTCAGGTGTTGTGGCTCTCTCAGATGAGCAAGCCAAAACAATGGAGGAGGAGAGGCAAACATGCAAGCACTCCTCCCACCTTCTCTGGTGTTGTGGGTCGCTCAGATGAGGGAAACAAAATACTGGAGTAGTAAGGGCAGCACACACCCCTTCTGTCTCTTCCCACTGCCTTCCACTTGCCCAGCTGCCTTCCCAGCTCCCAGCAGCCCTGAGTGGCCATCTGGGTGTTTAGTGGCTTCAGGCGGGCAGCTGAGGCAGTGTGAGGAGGGGAGCAGGGCAAAGTACCCCTCACTGCTGCCTGACAGGCCTTTTTGGGTCTGGCTGGGCAGCGGGCAGCTGGAGAAGGGGGCAGGTGAGAAAGATAACAGGTGGGAAAGGACAGGGCAGGTCTCTGTAGATGAAAAACTGCAGGGTATATAAGTGTAGTATTGTACAGACCAGGGAAAGGTTGATGTTGGCATGTATAAGATCCCACTGTCCTCCCCCCAGCCCCAAAACTGCTCCTTTTTGATACAGCTTTTCAAATAATCCACCCAGCTGGAAAATAGACTGATGGCTGCCTGCAAAGAACGGCTGTGATGCTTCTAACAACTGTGTGAAAAGTGGTTTCAGTGGGTGCGCCTTAACCTGACCCAGTGCACTGGTGAAAATTCCCCTGCTCTACATGGCCTGTATGTATAGGAAGGCACTAGCTAAGCCCTTATTTTCATCCATCACTTCCAAATCATGGCGAACAACACCCTTTAGCAGAGCTTAGAAATGTTACTTGTTTGGATTAAAACTCTTAGAATTCCCCCTGCCAGTACAACCACGACAGATTTTGGGAGTTGGTCCAAAAAAAGAGGAACTTCTATAAACTTTATCCCAAAACACATGTAGCCCAAGATCTTATATTAGCTTGGAAAGTGTCAGTGCCCCTCAGCTTAAGCAAAGAGTAAACCTTAGGCAAAGGGTGACAGCAGCTCCAAAGAATCAATTGTATCCTGGAATGGGGACAAGATGGAACATCTCTAGTGACTCCCCATATGCCTTTGTCTATAAGCTATTGAAAGAAAAGCTCCTGGAGCATGTCCTAGCTAGGAGTTGGTCACTTAAACCATTCTTCTAATAGTCATGGTTCGGCAGCTGATCTTTTTTTTTTTTAAATCTAAAACATCACTTGTACAGCACAATTCTTTAAACACTAATGACAACCATATGCTACAGGGTTTCTTGGCTTTCACTCTTTGCCTTGGATGCAAAGAGATTACATTTGGAAGAGACTTTGGCACTATAAATCAAAACACCATCAATGTCTTTGAAAACTTCCTTATTAAACTTGGCTCCCCCTTCCTTTTACTGCAACAAACTTTTTTTTAAAAAAAAGAGAGAGAGAGAGCATAGAAATGATACAATTTACTTTCCCATGCTTTATGCTATGAGTGAAAAACAATGTCTTATTAAGTTAAGCTATAGTAGTTTATATTATAAACTATGGTGGGATTGAATTTAAAAGGCACACATAAAGTCATATAATAAATACTTGCTTTTACAAAATGGCAGTTCATTGTTCTGCATGCAGACTGCTCCAGGTTCCAGCTTAAGGTTTACCAGATCTCAAGATCTGGCAAACTATCTGAAATGTCAGGGAATTGCTTGATTCTCTTCATGTCCAGTTTGTTATTCTTAGGTACTTTCAAGCCAACTCAGACTTATGACTTTGCCATAAGATTTTCTTGGTAAGATTAATTCAGAGGCAGTTTAGCATTGTCTCCTTCTAAGGCTGAAAGAGTGTAAATTGCCCAAGATTGGACTTCCCTGGTTGAGTGGGAATTGGAATTCCAGTCTCCCAGAGTCCCATTCCAAGATTCAAACCAATACACCATACTTGTCTCCCTCTTGGTCTCTAGGAGGGGAAACAAATCTCAGAATGAATTGCACAGAAGTAAAAGAGCTACAGGGTTGAGATTGACTCGAGGGTGGACAACAACAACAACAACAACAACAACGGGCTTACATTCTTTATGTGATTTTTAATGTAATTCTTTATGCAACAGGGAAACCATGAAGAGTAGCCTGTGGACTGGGACCTCCAACCAAGATAAAACAATTTTTTCTTAAATTTCAACTAAATTCATATGATTTACCTCTGTACCACCAAAATGTTCCTGATGCAAAAACATGGAGACTTCTTGAGGAATCCATTGTTCTCTGCCAATAAAGAGGTCCATGGAATGGAGACATATTAGATTGCAAAAAAAAAAGGGGTCCCTGTTGGACTTTAAATTTCCTGGACTTTGAAAAACTCCCTATTGCCACATGACCAGAAGGAGGATGAGCCTGCCTGCAAAAGATATCCTCCCCAGCATCCGATCTTTACTAAGGCCTGAAAGAACATGCAGGCATCTGACTAACATCTCCAATTAATTTTTCTCCTGTTTGGTTTGTAACCTCTTGTGTGATGAAGAAGCCCATGGAGCTTCAAAAGCTTGCAACAAGTATATTGTGCACTTTGGTTGGCCAATAAAGGTATTACTGATGGATTTTTGTTTGGATTCTTTATGTGAATTAGCCTTGAAGCATATACAACAAGCTTCACCCATTCTTGGGCTCTGTAGGTCAGCACAAACATGTCCCCATGTGTTTTGTGCTTGTGCAGTATCACAGCACTAAAAAAAAAGAAAGAAGGGGGAAAGGGCCTGGGCTACCAGAAAGACTTCTGTAATCCCCAGTATCAACAGGAACCCTAGAAAAAATTATCTGTGTTATATGTGCTGTAGGTAAAGCTATGAGGGATGCAAGTCTTAGTAACTTGTATCTTGCTGTCTGCTTGGCCACTAAAAATGCTTCCCACCCCCAGAACATATGGGTTGCCTTATTATCTGATCAACTGGGTTCTACCTAGATTTGGGCCCATTACCCTCATGCCCATTTCCATAATCAGCTAATCCATGAGCAAAAACAAAGCACCTCCCAACCCATGCCTACTGCACCTCTATGGCATCCATCATCTATGAAGCCATGAGGTTTTCTTCCCATGACACCACAAGAACCAGTCCCTGGGGAACTTTCAAACCACACATTTCTAGCCGTATGATTCCTCTTCAACTGCCATGCCAACATCTTATAGAACCCTGTGATTTGCTATCTCACCAAAGTACAAATTCCAGGATTACACAGGGTGTAACCATGGAAGTTAAAGTGGAATCAGAGTGCTATAATTGTGTAGTGTAAAAGGAATCATTTTTTCCCCAGTTTGGGCCCTGAAACCTTAGGGAATGGCAGATCCTTGTGTTTATTTTTCTATTAACTGTTTGTCAACTCAGAGTCTCCTCACCTACTGTTTTTCTTGCTACAGGCCTGAAGATATATTTTATGTGAGTTATACCTCTAGAGCCCCATAGGGAGAAAAAGACTGTTGATGGGAAATGCATTTGACAGCAATTTGCTGATGAGGAAAAGATGTTATCATAGGGGCTCGACAGACCGCCCCCTTTTCCTAGCCAGATTGGGCCCGATCAGGCCTTTCTAGGAGGGCAGGAAGGCAGTCCAGTGCGGTGACTCATAATGTTGGGTAGAGAATGAGGGATGCCCGAGACATTCCTGGCACATTCTGTGCAGAGACATACAATGATGATGTTAACCTCTAGGAATTCAGGAGGACACTTACAAGGTCTCAGAAAATGTCTTCATTGCCATGCTTCTGTCCACAGTCCATAGGACATGCTTGGCTTTCTATCAGGTCCTGTCTTGGGCTGGGGTGGGGTGGGGGGAGGAGGAGGGCAGCATTAAAAAGGTGGGTTTTCTGTCAGGATTGTTTAGGAAGAGACTTCTGACAAAGAAAAAGGCCATAGGTTGGAGCTAAATCTTCATATGTCACTAACAAGGTGCCAGCCTTTAGGCTATTGAGAGAGGCAGTGGAACTGAACCTAGCATATGCTACTGGGAGAGCAATAATTTCTAAAGTCTCTTAGTTTAGACATCTCATGGTTCTTTTTTTTTTTTTTTTTTTTACATTTTAAAAAATCCCTTTCAAATCACAAAGCATGGCAGAAGAAGGGTTTATATGTGTCTCTACTTCTTGGAAAGACTTGGGTATACTAAGAATCCAGATGTTACGTAGCAAACCATGGCACTCTTTGTATTTCACTGATATATTTATCTATACAAAACCTTTCCTTGAGGTCTAGTTAAACAGCAAGATGGCATTGGAATACTTTCATAACTTAACACATAATATGGAAAAACTCAAGTGTAAATGCCCATTAATGGAGAGATGTTTGACCTCTCATTGTTGTAAAATATGTGGGATGCAATAGCTAATGTCAAATCTTCAGATCAGATGTGAACAAAAAGATTCTAACAAACCAGTTTTTATTTTCAACAGACTGTCACATCATTAAGATGTCGTTTAGCTGGGTTTGTCCTGGTCTGAACTTACATAATCATTATACTTAGTTCAGTTTTGCAGTTTTCTAAGAAACAGACAATACCTAGTAAATGGAAGCAATTGTCACTGGATCACACAAATAACTTCTTCTGAACATCTCTCTCTCTCTCTCTCTGTGTGTGTGTGTGTGT
This sequence comes from Sceloporus undulatus, assembly GCF_019175285.1. Taxonomy (NCBI): domain Eukaryota; kingdom Metazoa; phylum Chordata; class Lepidosauria; order Squamata; family Phrynosomatidae; genus Sceloporus; species Sceloporus undulatus. Next base: position 285,375,018 of record NC_056523.1, read on the forward strand.
GTGTGTGAGAGAGAGAGAGAGAGAGAGACTGCTATTTATTCTGGTCCTTGCCCTGGTAAAACATGGCCTGTATTTTTGCCCTTTGGTGCTGGCTTGCAGTAGCTTTGTTAATGTGCATTCCTACAGTTTTAATTTTTTTAGAGTTTAGCTGTCTCTCCATGTTCTCTACAAGATCAACTACTCAGTTGCAAATAAATGCTCTTAAAGCCAACATGTCTATCCCTAGTGGTAGAATTCAAAGATATAGCCGTGTTAGTCTGTAGAATCAGTACGTAGAGAGATCTTGTAGCACCTTTGACACTAACTGAAAAAAAATTGGCAGCATGAGCTTTTGTAGACTTCAGTCTACATTTGAGGAAGTAGACAAAAGTTCATGCCGCCAATTTCTTTCTTTCTTTCAGTTAGTCACAAAGGTGCTACAAGATCTCTCTATGTACTGATGTCTATCCCTGTGAGTTGCATCAATTGTGAGGTTTAAGAAGCTGTCACAGAGGAATAACTTGATACAAAGGGAAATGTGAATTAAGGGAACAGCAACCTGGAAGGGGCACCACAAAAGTAGAAGGATAAAGAGGGAAAGAGGGAAAGCCAAACAGCATAGAGTAGGGGCAGGAAAAGTGAGGCCCAAGGGCCATAGGTGGCCCACAGAGGTTGTTTTTATAATCACAACCTTTCCAGACCCTCTAATCAGAGAGAGCAGGGGATAGATTGCTTCTCTTGTAAACCTCTTGAAAGTGGCAATTCTCCTTTTAAATAGGTTACAGCCACCCCATACTGTTTTAACACACACACACACACACACACACACAAGTTGACTTCTGGCACTTGTTTTTGTTTTGTGGCTTTTTTGGTGGTTGATACTCCAGAGGCAGAAAATTGTCCCCTGGACCTGCAGCAGTTACTCATCCCTAGTGTTAACTAAGGAAGATTCAGGGTTTGTTTTTGTAATTTAGAATCCTCTTGGCAAGGATACAGAAGAAATTTGCACTATTCATTTTTTTTTAACAAAGCTATCTAATAATGTATGAGATTACTAACCAGTATATGTGCAGCTGAGATCCTGCATCATAACATAACTATGAGAACGGAGCATCATTGTCATAGTTACACCTAATGATACACACACTTTTCAAACCTAGCTTTGCATCCTGGCAGCACTCTGATCTAAGTGTTTCCAAGGTGCTGAAGATCGAGATACTGGAAAATGGTGTCTAAAGTGCTCTTTTGTTTGAGGGGCACATTGATAACAGGCAGCTGCCACAGCTACTTCTCTTGTGCCCCATGATGAGGAGAGCATCTTTCTCCAGTGCCCTGATCTACAGTGCCTCAGAAACACTTCAGCTGGAATGCTACTAGGCTGTAAAGGCAGGTTTTTGAGGTCACATTCAGTCATTCACAGCTGTAAGTGCAAATCCCTAGTGGTTCCAAGATTACAGGCCCTATCTTACAATTTGTATCTGCTGAACAGGGTTTTAGTTGTGTATTTGTTTGGGTTTCCTGCAGTTTAGTGGTGGTGGTGGGGATCAAAAGCACTAGTTTCTTAATTGGGAAGGAATCACAAGTATCAATTTCATTTAAAAATGGATATTGTAAAAAAGGGGAGGGTGTAGAAAAGGACAAACACTCAAAGAATGGAAACAGCTCTCATATGAGGAAAGGTCAGAGTGTTTGAGGCAGTTTAGTTTAGACACAAGGGTGAGAAAGGAAGGGCATGATAGAGGTTTATAAAATAATGCATGGTCTAGAGAAATTGGAGAAGAAGTTGCTTTGTTTCCTTTCTCATAATGCCAAAGCCCATGGATATTCACAGAAGTTATGTGTTAAGTCCTGAAAGTAATACAATGTTGTTTAACTATACAGCAAGGAAAGGTTTTATACATATAAATATGACAGTGGAAGATAGAAATGCCAAGAAGGCCATGGTTTGTGAAGTAGTATCTGGATTCTCAGTATGCACAAATCTTTCCAAGAAACAGAGACATATATAAAAGCCCTACCTCTGCCATGATTTGAGACTTGTAAGAGGAGTATTTCTTTGAGTTTTTAAAAATGAAAGTAAATAGTAGGAAATTCAAAATAAGTAGATGCATGGTGCCTAGCTAAACTATGAAATTCAATGCAATTAGAACGGCCAATTTGGATGTCATTAAAGGAGAGTGGATAAACTCCTGGGGGACAAGGCTGCCAGTGGCAACTTATTAAGATGTGTAGAAGATGGAACAAGGTCAGTTTTGCTGCACGAGCAACTAGGACATGAGGCAATAGATTCAAATTTCAAAAACGTGGCTCTACCAAAAACATTAGGAAGAACCTCCTGTCTGTAAATGCTATTGGATAGTGGAATGGGCTGTTTCAGGTGATGGTAGATTCTCCTTCATTAGAGGCCTTTAAACAGAAGTTGGATGACGATAATTCAGGAGTGCTTTAACTGTGTATTCCCACATAGTTGGGTTGGGACTGGATGGCCCCTGGGGTGCTTTCCAACTTTATTATTCTGAATCTATATCAACACCACCCCCCTCAGTATCAGAGGCCATGTTTGTCAGTTCCAAGCCTCTTATTGGAGCATCTGGATGCCCAGTATGTAAACAAAATGTTGACCTAAACATGAGGTCAAATACAACATAGCTCCTCCATATGTTCTTTCTTCTTTGAATTATACACAAGCAAATATAGGTAACTGAAATGCATAAAAATACCTTAAAATCCCTAATTGAGAAAAAGGTGTATGAAAACTGAATACCAAATTACACTCAAATTTCCATGTAGGAAGGCAGAAAAGATATTGTCATTCAATACAGAACTTGACTAGGATAAAAATGATGATTAAAAGTAACACAGAACTTTCTGGCTAATGCTTGCCCAATTAGCTAATTTTCATACTTAGTCCAAGTTCCCATAATAATATAAAAATAATATTTATTTACTTATACCCCACTCTTCAGCCAAAAGGCTATTGTCTTGTAGTTTGACTACTGTTGTAGTAGTGGTGGTAAATTAACATTAATGTCTGTAACTCTGCGTTTTTAGTCCTAGAGAACTATGTGTAGTGCTCTATGAACACACTTTTTAACATATTATTTCTTAGCTCATGTCTTACCTACCACATAGAGGCAGAATTCAATGATATAGCCATGTTAGTGCGGAGAATCAGTATGTAGAAATATCATGTAGCACCTTTGAGACTGAAAGAACCATGAGTGACACCATGAGCTTTTTCTTTTAGTTAGTCTTTCAGTTAGTCTCAAAGGTGCTGCAAGATATCTCTTACGACACAGAAATCATTTTTAGAGGGTGTGAGCTACAAATGAAGCCTTGCGTATTTCAGTATTCCAAATGCACAAACCCATGCTTTGATGCACTCATCGCCATGAATGTTGGCCTCTTCAAATGTGTCACTGGCCTTCTTGGCACTCAATCAGCAGTATGCCAATGTTTCATACAAATGCTTACAAGAAGTTACATAAGGCTTGGCTTAACAAATTCCTGTTGATTTAATGGCTCGGGTTGAGACTAATGGCTGGATTTAGTCCAACTGGACCAACCCAACCCAGAGGCAAAAGGTAAGAAAGTTCACTCCCAAAGTACACATACAGAAAGGGACTGGCCCATGTGCTGAATCTTTACAGGTGGTGAAGTAATGTTAATATTGTAATGTCCACCAATGCAAGTTTAGTTTATGGTAGTTTAGGAGATGCCAAACAGGTCATGTGACATGTACATCCTTTTTCCTGAACACAGGGGCATCACTTGTGAGGTGTAGGCCAAACTGGATGATACTCTAAGGGTGATATCACTGTTCCCCAAATGTCTGCCTTCTGAGTTGTATGAAATGAATTGTAGCATTTGCCCAGAACCTTTTAAAACCCTGAAGCTCAGCAGAATAGATGATGTGAGTGGAGCGAGACTCGCTGGGTGGAGAAAAGAGAGACCTCAAGATGTTTTTTTTTAAAAATTTACTCTTTTAAAATTTTCTTTAAAAACATCACATCTTACCAAATTTTCACTTTAACCACATGAAACTATGCACATGTAAAGGCATTTGGACGGTGCATATGATATTGTAATTTAAAGGTCTAACTTTAATTTTGTTAGTTGTTATAGATCACAACTATTGCCAATACATTCAGTGATATATGGGAATTATACTTTTTGAATAAAATTAGTACAATTTTTTTTACTAAGG